>NC_133658.1:310018943-310329221 GCF_037893015.1 Macrotis lagotis
CAAACCTGCTTCAGACTATTTTTTTTTGTTTTTTTAGGTTTTTTTTTTTTTACAAGGCAAATGGGGTTAAGTGGCTTGCCCAAGGCCACACAGCTAGGTAATTATTAAGTGTGAGGCCAGATTTGAACCCAGGTACTCCTGACTCCAGGGCTGGTGCTTTATCCACTGTGCCACCTAGCCACCCCTTGCTTCAGACTCTTAATAATCACCTAGCTGTTTGACCTTGGGCAAGTCACTTAACCTCATTTGCCTTGCAAAAGCCAAAGGAAAAAAAAAAGAATCATTGAAAGAATTAATAAGACGCCTCTCCCCCGCCTCCCAGCTGCTCTCTTCTCAGGGTTTCTTCCCTCCTCTTCTCTCCTGGGCTCACCATGGTCCTTCCTGAGCAGTTGTTGGACAAATGGCACCTGGTGGAAAGTAAAGGATTTGACGAGTACATGAAGGAATTGGGAGTGGGAATGGCCCTGAGGAAAATGGCCGGAGTGGCCAAACCAGATGTTATAATCTCTGAAAGTGGGGATGAAGTTACCATTAAGACTTAGAGCACCATAAAAAATATACTACTCTGTTTTAAAATTGATGAGAAGTTTGAAGAAAGCACAGCTGATGGCAGGAAAACTCAGACCCTTTGTACCCTTGAAAATGATGCATTGATCCAGCACCAGGCATGGGATGGGAAGGAAAGCACAATAACAAGGGAAGTAGAAAATGGAAAGTTATTGGTGGACTGTGTTATGAATGGTGTGACTTGCCACAGGGTCTATGAGAAGGCCTAATAAAGAAATTCCATCTTCATGTGGAATTAGCTGTTATGAATGCACCAGCTCAGTTCAATGAGCAAACTCTCCAACCAAACTTTCTTGCTTTTTCTTCTTCTCTTCCTTTCTGTGGTCTGTTATTTCAGTGACTGACTACTTGCAAACAGTTTTATTTCCAAGCATTGATGTAATTAGGATTGTTTTGCTAGTAAATAAAGAATTGTGCAGTTACTAGAAAAAAAATTAATAAGATGTACAGAAGGTCTGGATTTTTACCCCTGTTTTGATAACTTTCTTTTCTTTGGGGTTTTTATTTTGCAAGGCAAATGGGGTTAAGTGGCTTGCCCAAGGCCACACAGCTAGGTAATTATTAAGTGTCTGAGACCAGATTTGAACCCAGGTACTCCTGACTCCAGGGCCAGTGCTTTATCCACTGCGCCACCTAGCCGCCCCTTTTGATGACTTTCTAAGAAGAAAAATAGGGAGAGAAAAGATAATGTATTAGGGAATAGAAAAGACGGAGAAGAAACTTATTTTCTCACATAGTAAGGATGCAAGAGATGAAGAATATAGAAGGGTGAGAATAACTGGCATTACATGGATCTTACTTTCATCTGAATGCAACAAATGAAGGTTGAACACTTTTGTGCACAAAGTGATGGAAAAATACATTACATTTAATAAGGAAATGGGCAGGGAAAGGGAGAGGAAAGAGAAATTTAAAAAGGAAGAATAGGATCAGTAAAGTTTTGACCAAAAGACAAACAAGCTTCTATGTCAGAGCAGAGTGTGAAGACAGAATTAAAAAGAGAGTAAAAATCTTGTCAACAGGAATGGGATTGAAGTAAATAGAAATAAGGCAGCAGAGGTGAAACAAATTACTTCAGTTTTTATTGAACTTATTCCTCTTCTACCAGCCTCTGTTGTCTTTATAAAGAGAAAGTATGAGCAAAGAGAGGAATCATTACAAAAGAATAGGGTGGAGAAAAATGAACAATTAACATTCATAACCATGAATATGAATGGAATGAACTCACATAAAAAAAGAAAGAGAACAGCAGACTAGATTACAAAGTAGAATACATTATTTTTCCAAAGTACCAAGCTATTGAGGAAAAAAACTATTTGAAAAAAACTGTTGGGAAAACTGGAAAGGAAAATGGCAGAAACTGGACTTAGACTAATATCTCATGCTATAAGTACTCAAAATTGGTACATACTTTAGATTTAAAGGGTAATAGTGTAAGCAAAGTAGTATAGCCTGGAAGAAATTACCTTTCAGATTCATAGATAGGGCAGGAATTTATGACCAAACAAGAAATATAGAGGTTCACAGGAGGTAAAATATTTAATTTTAATTACATAAAGGGGCGGCTAGGTGGCATAGTGAATAAAGCACTGGCCCTGGAGTCAGGAGTACCTGGGTTCAAATCCGGTCTCAGACACTTAATAATTACCTAGCTGTGTGGCCTTGGGCAAGCCACTTTAACCCTGTTTGCCTTGCAAAAACCTAAAAAAAAATTATAATTACATAAAATTAAAAAGGTTTTACCCAAATGAAGCCAATGTAGTCAAAATTAAAAAACAATGCAGGAAACTGGGGAGGGGGAAATTTTTGCAGTGAAATTCTTTGTTAAAGATTCTCTTTTTTTTTTGCAAGGCAAATGGGGTTAAGTGACTTGCCCAAGGCCACACAGCTAGGTAATTATTAAGTGTCTGAGGCCATAGTTGAACCCAGGTACTCCTGACTCCAGGGCCAGTGCTTTATCCACAGTGCCACCTAGCCACCCCTTAAAGATTCTCTTTCTCAAAAATATAAAGGAGGCAAATTTCCCCAATTGATAAATGATCAAAGTATATTAATTGGCATTTTTCAGAGGAAGAAATTAAATCTATCAATAGTCATAAAAAATGATATCAATCAGTAATATTTAGAGAAATGTGAATTAAGACAATTCTGAGGTCACCTCTTACTCATCAGAAAGGCTAGTATGATAAAAAAAAGGAAAATGACAAATTCTGGAAATTATATAGGAAAGTAAGTACTCTAATGCAATGCAGTTGTGAACTATTCCAGTAGTTCTGAGAGCAATTTGGAACTATTAAGCTATGAATATATACATACCCTCTGACCCAGCGATATCACCACAAAATATATATATAGCAAAGAAATTAAAGAAAAAATGAAAAGGATCCATACATACAAAAATATTTATGACAGCTCTTTTTGTAATTACAAAGAACTGGAAACTAAGGGTATACCCATCATTTGGAAAATGGATGAATAAGTTAGGAAGACTTATATGAATGAATACAAAATGAAGTAAGCAGAACCAAAAGGACAATTTATCCAGTAATAGCAATATTAAAACAATAATTAATTATAAAATATTTATTCTTATCAAAATACTGACCTATTACTATTCTAAAAAACTCATGATAAAAAATGCTAGCCATCTCCAGAGAGAGAGAGAGAGAGAGAGAGAGAGTTGATGGAGTCAAAGGACAAATTAAAGCATATATTTTCTCTCTATGTTTCTTCTTTTTTAGAGAGTCTAAAGAGGAAGTTTGATTTCCATGATTACATATCTGTAATGGGTTTTAATTTTCCTGTCTTCTAAATGAGTGCAGGGATATAAGGAAAGGGAGAAAATCTAGAATAGAAAATAAAATTGAATTTAAAAAACAAAAAATACAATACTATAAATATAGTAGGCACCAAACAAATGTTTTATGAATATAAAGGAAAATAAATCTAATATTTTTTCAAGATGCATATTTGAAACATAAAGATTCACAAAGAATGGAGGCAGCTAGGCAGTGCAGTGGATAGAGCACTGACCCTGGAGTCAGAAGGATCTGAGTTCAAATCCAGCTCAGATGCTTAACAATTACCTAGCCGTGTGACTTTGGGCAAGTCACTTAACCCCATCACCTTAAATAAATAAATTTTTTTTTAGGTTTCTTGCAAGGCAGTGGGGTTAAGTGGCTTGTCCAAGGCCACACAGCTAGGTAATTATTAAGTATCTGAGGCTGCATTTGAACTCAGGTACTCTTGACTCCAGGGGCGGTGCTCTATCTACTGCACCACCTAGGCCATCCCAAATAAATAAATTTTTAAAAAAAGATTCACAAAGAATGAAAACTGGGGACTGGAACAAAACATCATGGTTTAAGTGACCTAGAAGATCTCAGATAAAATTATGGTAAAAATAGACATAATGCAGGTTTGATCATGTCACTACCCTTTCCCCCTTAGTCAATATATTTCCACAGTTCTTTATTGACTTTATAAATAAAATATAAAATCTTCTCTTTTGTTTTTAAAGTACTCTAAAAACCAGATCCTTCCTACTTTTCCAGAATCTTTATGCCCTGCATCCTGACTCATTCCCTGGGACCTGATGATACTGGAGTCCTTGCTTGTTCCTTCCATGACATTCCATTTCCTGGCTCTTGGCATTTTTCACTGACTTTTCCTTCCATGCCTGAATTCTCTTTGCTCATCTTTCCCTCCTGGCTTTCTTAAAGTCTCAGCTAGCTTCCCATTTTTTACAAGAAGTCTGTCCTAGTCTTTCTTAAATCTTCGTATCTTCCCTCTGAAACTATGCCCAACTCATCCTGTGAATATTTTGTTTGAACAATTGTTTTCCTATTGTCTACCCCACATAAGGCTTTTGAGTTTCTTGAGAAGAGGAACTTTTTTTTTTTGCCATTTTTGCATTCCCAGTGCTTAGGACAATGTCTGGCACATAGTAAGTGATTAATAAATACTTATAGAATGAATAATTGTCTGTTGCCATATGTGGACTTTAATATTACAGTCCTGCCTGAGAAAATAGAAATGGCACCAATAGGAAACCTAATAGGAATAGCAGCTAGACTAGATGACATGCTCTCATAGGTCCATCCTGGAGGCTACACAATTTGAATCACATTGAAGGGAGAATACCAAAGGTTTAGAAAAAAATCATTGGCCTGTGTACCAATCCTTATAATCTTATATGCTGATGAGGGAGATAGCAGGGTGAGAAAATTAAAATCAAATTCTGAGTTTGAACATGAAGGAAAAGGTAGAGAAAAAGAAATATTTGAGCTCAGAACAGCCCTCTCATTAACTGCCCTAAAAGGACTATGCTATTTAGGCAATTCATTATCTTATGGGGGAAAGTACATCATACTTGATAAGTATTCATGGATAAAAGAAACAATTAGCAAGGCAAGAAACAGCTATCTGGGAGCAAAATCATGACTATATGGAATTGAAATCAAGGTCTGGAGCTATTGTACTTGCTCAAACTGGATCACATTTAGCATAGAACTCCAAGGTACCAAGAGTTCCCTTATTATGTAAATGTTAAGGTCATCTCTCCTGTCAATGAGGGCATGAAAAAGACCTGAACAGAAGTCTTTGTCCAGTCCTACAGGAAAGTAATGAGTAACTGAATGTTGGAAACTTTTGTCTTGCTGTCTTTTTGGAAAGGGAGGGACTTATAGGGGAAAGTTAATTGATTTGAATATTGGAAGTGCTTGAATACATTGATGTAAATTTCAATGACATTTCTTTCATTCTGAGTAAAGTTCTTATACAGAACATTTTTTATGTAACATTAAATGAAATATATAGTATGTAAGTGAATAATGAGAATGACTAGTGAAATTTGATTGGAGGACGTAAACATGCTCCCTACACTTGACTAACATAAGAATCTGATACTGGATTGGAAAAGGTGGAGTGAAGGAGTGTGTGATAAAGTCCTGCACCAAGAATCTTTTATTAGCTTTATTTTTTTTTTTAGGTTTTTTGCAAGGCAAATGGGGTTAAGTGGCTTGCTCAAGGCCACACAGCTAGGTAATTATCAAGTGTCTGAGGTCAGATTTGAATTCAGGTACTCCTGACTCCAGGGCTGGTGCTCTATCCACTGCGCCACCTAGTCACCCCTATTTTATTTTTTTCCAATTACATGCAAAGATAGTTTTCAATATTCATCCTTTTGCAAGCTTTTAAATTCCATATTTTCTCCTACCTTCCCTGCCCTCCCCCTTCTCCATAGCAGCAAACAATCTGATATAGGTTGTACATGTTCAATTGCTGCAATCTTAGAGGATATCCTTAGAGAAAATTCCAGTTCACATTACATATGAAAAAAAAGTGAACAAGAAAGTATTGATGTCTACTAATCTGAATGTCTACATTCCTAGTTCTCCAAAATCTTTTTGAGAATAATCTGCACATTTCTTCCTTGATATAAGAAAAAGAAAAAAACTGACAAGTGATTCTCTACAGTAGATCAAATTGTTATACATCATGTTATAAATCATATACAACTGTCCAAAAAGTGTAAAGAATATAAGTCAGCCAGGCTCATTGTTTGTTGATTATAAAAAGAACTTGATTAAGTAGAGCAAAATGTCCTCCTTAATATTCTCTTTTTAGCAATGTTTTATATTGAAATCATTTGCAATAATAAAAATATCTTTGTTCTACAAACCTATTATTATTATTAACATAAAATGAACTATAAAGCAAAGGGACATGTTCAAGAAAGATGATTATCATTGTTATAGAAGAGGTAAATAGAGAGTTTAAATGAAAAAAGTTTCTCTGTAGAAGCTGAGGTCTCTCAGATGTCCTTGTTTATGTGACAGTGTATGTGCCTATAACATTACAAAGACTTCAAAATTAGATCCATAATCATTCAAAATAAATTAATTTACCTATGGACCTAGCAAAAAGATGAGGATAAATAACATTTATGATCCAGATTGTTAGGCACCTGGAAGGTCAAGCCTTAGAGCTTGCCCATCCAAACACATAACTTGAAAAGACATTGCAGAAAGACATTGAAGAAAGAGAAGGGAACAGCTAGGTGGTGCAGTGGATAGAGGACCAACCCTGGAGTCAGGGGTCCTGCGTTCAAATGTGACCTCAGACACTTGATAATTACCTGTGTGACCTTGGGCAAGTCACTTAAGCCCATTGCCTTACAAAACAAAACAAAAAGACAATAAAAGTCTGAACATGAATAGAAGATACATCTAGATTGTCTTCATGTCACTTTTATCATGTATGATCTCAAGTTTTTCCTGGAAACAAATACTCATCTTTTTAACAACAATATTCTTCTAGTCTTACTAATTGACTGAAAATACTAAATTGTTGAAAACTTTGTCAACTGACAATGAAGAGATGCATGATAGAATATTGTGCTCAAGAAATGAGCTGAACGAAGTAAAAAAGTTAATCAGAAATCTTTGCTGATGTAGTTGGAAAAGAACTAGTCATGTACTGAGTAAAGGATACAGATGGGAAATTTGTGGCCTGGAGGGTTACTGTTTATTGTCAAAAGTCATAATAGAAGATTCCCAGCATGATGGGTGGATTCACAGTGGATGATTTGTTGCACAGAATAAAGAGGTTTTAAAGGTTTTGAACTACACCACTGAGGAAGGCCACTACTTTGTTGAGACCACAGATCCATCAAAATACTGAATCTGTAATTCACCTTTGTACTCACAGAATGATGAACATCTTTTGAAAGGTTTTATAGGGAATATGTTAAACAAAGTAACCTGAACCTGAATAAGTGTAAAGCATTTTCTAAAATCAAAAATGGTAATTAAAATCAAAAAGAACATGTGTGTTACTAAAGACCTTGATTGTAAATTGTAGAGCCTTAGCTATTGTATAATAATGACATACCCATAGAATGATAAGATCCATGAAGATCTACTATCAGGAGGAAATGTGTCATTTGGAAGATGGATTTATACTAAGACATTCACACTCTCTTAGTCAGTCCCCCTTGTGACCTAGTTAACAATCTAATAGTTAGAAACATAGTTTATGGCCATGGACTAGAATGTCACTAATTGACTCCTTCAGAGGAGCAAACCTGGTCCCCTTATCAAGCTTCAACCAGCTGAATTAAATAACTACTGACAGTATCTAAAATGATTTCTCCCCTGATTTATTTGATTTTAAAGTGCACAAAGTATTTCAAACAAATAAATACTGCAAAGTAATCATTGCATATTAATACAAATAAACATGAGATAGTTTGACCTAACAAGGCCTATCTCTGATGTATTCTATGTGACCTTCTCTGCAAGTCACTTAACTTCTCATATGTGTGGAAAGTTGCCTAAACCAATAAGATCATAGGTCTAGTTTAAAAAAATATAAAGACCTTTTGTCTAAGAAAGATTTAGAATACAAATTTAAACACTTGAGAATGTTCCCATCCACAATAAGAGAAGAAACTTTTCTTGCTATCTCCTGTCTTCCTTTAAGAGGAACAATCTCCCTTTTCCATCAGTTGCTCTGCCTGGCTTTGACTTTTGATTTGACTTTGAGAAAATAGCAGGCCCCTCTGCCAGGGATCTACTGGTGCCCTCTTCTCCTTTTCAGCTTCCTTTTGTGTATTTTCCAAGATTAGTTTGTAAGCTCCTAGAGGGCAGGAAGTGTCTAAATCTTTCTTTGTGCTTAGCTCAGATCCTGGTACATGGTAGGTATTTAATAAATCTTTCTTGAATTTATTCGAATTGATTTCATCTGTTAGCAAAATGATGAAGTTGGGGAGACAGTCTATATAGTTAAGAGAATAAAAAGTTGAGGATTTGGAGCTCTAGCTCTGCTCCAACTAACTCTGTATTCTTGGACAAGTCACTTAACTCCTCTGAGCTTTAGCTTCCTATCTCTTGTAAAATGAGAAGTTGGACTGGATGATCTTCATGGTCTCTTTTAATTCTAAAGTGCTTGAATTCTAAGTTCCTGAGGTAGGATACCTTACCTGGATTTTTAAAAAGTAATTACTCTTTAGAGAAAGAACTGACTGATTGAGTTGTGAAATTTCTTTTTTAATCTTGTCTGTATTTTTTTCCAGTCTTTTTCAGTAGTAGAAATGACAGTCATGTTTAAGGACTCATGTCTGTAATTAATGTGTGGGAGTTTTAGAGTGATGTCACTTCATACCAAGTATTACCTGTCTGCCAAGGAAGGGGAGGGATTAAATAAAGAAGCCAGCCTTCCCTCCAAGCTGGAAAGGCAGAAGAAACTACATGCGCATGTTTAGTTTCTCACAAATGTTGAGAATTACATCAGCACATCAGATCTGTGAGTATCCAGCTGGTGTTGATTGATCCAAGCAGGTGGGCATAAATGCTGACATAGAGAGGAGACTGGAGGAAAAAAAGGCATGCAACCACCCTTTAGTTTCTTTCTGAACATTATTTAAGTTTGTACAATATTACCTACAGCCTATTTATGATTTGTTGGCACAAATTGGACAATCAGATTATAAAACAGAGTTTCTATGAGTCATGCAAATGACAGATGAATCTGCCTTGCATTACTATCCAGACTCTAGGATTAGATTCCATTTTGGAAACCACTTTGTATGAGGGGGTCAGTTTAGAATATTTCATGTAATTCAAGAAATATTTTCTCATTTCAATAGCATAAGGTGTATTTTTTTTAATATGATCTCATAAAAATGTTTTTTCTTGTAGAAAAATACACATTTTTTTCCTATCTTGGGTTACAGAAAGTATTCTCCACTTTGTTTTTTTTTTAGGTTTTTGTAAGGCAAATTGGGTTAAGTGGCTTGCCCAAGGCCACACAGCTAGGTAATTATTAAGTGTCTGAGACTGGATTTGAATCCAGGTACTCCTGACTCCAAGGCCAGCGCTTTATCCACTACACCACCTAGCCACTCCTAGTATTCTCCACTTTGAAAAGCATATGCATCCAGGGAGAATGGAGCATCTGATAGAAAATGAAGGGGCTGTACAATATTACCTGCAGAGTTCTTTCTAGTTACTATATTGTGTTCTACTTTAGTATCAAGATAGCCCTGTGAGCTAAGAGTTAAAAAAGAAACACTAGCACTTTGGTCTTAGAATTCATCAAAGCCAAGAGATTAAGTTTGGAACTCTGATGAATCAATGTTCTAAAATTGGAAGATAGGTAAAGGATTCCTCCAATTCCTCCATCTCCAAGCATGCCTCTCCCATGACTTTCCCTTTCGGCTGGGGTAAAGGGCAACATGTTTTCCAAGACTGATTGGTTTCATAAACTCTTAGTGTCATTCTATTAAACAGTTCAATTCAATTATTTTTTTTGACTGGATTAGCTCATTTATTATTTTTATTCTAATATTTAGCTGAGAAATGAATTAAAATCTCACTATAAAAACATGCTTCTCACTCCTGAAAGACTGATACCTGGCTTTTTATTTGAATGGACATAAAAATTTTATATATACCAAAGTATATTTACAAAAGGCTCTTTGTGGTATCAGAGCAAGTAGGTGGCACAGTGGCTAGAATGATGAATACAGAGCCAGTAAATCTCATCTTAGTGAGTTCAAATCCAGCTTCAGATACTCACTAGTTGTGAAATACTGGGTAGTCACTTAATCTTATTTGCCTCACTTTCCTCATCTGTCAAATGAACCAGAGGAAAAAATGGCAAATCAATATAGTATGTTTTTCAAGAAAACCACAAATAGGTTCACTATTATTCAGATGTGACTGAAACGACTGAACAACAACAAAATTTGTGGATAACAGCATAATAATATACTACTACTACTACTATTATTATATTAACAATAACTTATATTTGTTTTATGTCTCATTTGAAAAAGACACTTTTGCCTTGGAAAGCTTCATGAGTCCACATAAAAAAGATTTTCTACTGATGTCAAATCTTTCCATATACTCCCATTTGCTGATAATCCTGATATAATTCAATTCTGGAATATCTAGCCATTCAAAAAAGATTGCCTAGTCATCTAAATTGGAGAAACAAAGAGAATGAAAAAATATATTGCCCAGATTACATGTGATTAGATATTGCAAGGTACTACAAACAACAAATCAAATCCAGAGTTAGGAGCAGGAGGAAAGTAGCATTAAGTGATCTCAAGTTTTTTCCTGATGTGAAAGCCCATCTCTTGAATACCATTGTAATTTTAGTGATACTTTAGAACAAGATTGATAGGGATACATTGACCTCAGAAGACTCAAAATTATAGATGACCTAAGAGTGAATGCAAAGATACACAGTAGCTGTAGTCAAACTGTAGCATAAATACAGTGTAAATAAAAGGAAGCAGGAAGCAGTGTTCAAGACAACATTAGTGATGTTTGTAACCAGAAAAGGACATGAGTTCATCATGTATAAGGAATAAAGGACAGATAGATGGACAGTCCAAGTGCTGCAATGTAATCAATGAAAGACCAAAAGAGCCCAAAGAAGGTCTCCATCATATTGGTTATATCCTCTATGGGTAATTTATGAAAAGGCAAGTATAAGCATTGTACAGGTTAGAAGGGAATTACATACAATCTGCTTAAATGGAAATAGTAGCTGTACCACTGAAATCATATCTTCATGAAGTTTTGAAATAAGTTGATATATAATGATTTATGATGTACAAAGTGATTTGCATACATTATCCTTAATTTTTTAAACAATTTTAGGAGAAGGGTATCTGAGGCACTATCATTTTCATTATATACATGAAGAAATAAGCTCCTAAAAGTAAAATGACTTCCATAAGATTCCTTAGCTAGGTGATAGAACTGGAGTTCACATCTAAGTCTTCTGGGTTTAAATTCAGTGTTCTTTCCATTGCACTATAATGTTATATTACTGCTGCTGTGAACAGAACTGGAAATCCAATCCTTATAACACAATTGTGAGAGTGCTAAATGTTTCAGGCTTGATCCTCATTTTCAAAATGAGGATTCCCCCTACAGTTTGCCAAGCTAGCTCAGTTGATTAGAACAAAGGACTAATGAGGCCGAGGTCAAGGTTCAGGGTTCTGTGGGACAGTTAATTTTATTCTCTTAGTGCCACACCTATAGATTACTTCCTTAAAACTAGATAAACTCCCTGACTAGGCCTGGGTGAGAGTATATAGATGGATCAGGGCTTCTCACCCCTCCTACTAATTAAAGTAAACCAGATTTCACATCCCTAGTAATGATGAGACAATATCATTACCCTAATGTCATATAGCATATTTTTTCTCCTTTGGTAGGAAATAGAAATAAACCAATTAGTTTAAGGGAGTAGAGTGAGGGGGTCAAACTAGTGACCTTCCCCTCCTGATTCTAACCAAGTATTTCTGACAGGCCTATGGAAGTAGCCAGTTTATTTGTTTCAGGATTTTAGGCTAATTCATAGATATTCCTTGCTTTCCTTTCTCCTCTTCTCTCCTATTTCTCTACAGTTATTCCTAGAGAAGATCTTGAGGCAAATATGAGCTTAGAAATGCACAATGGGAAGAGGTATTTTTTTTTTTAATATGAGCTAAGTGTCTGAAAACAGGGGGGGTGTATAGAATGCCAGATGAGTTTCCCCTTTTTTTTTCTCTTGGAGAAAGCTATAAAATTGGCAACATCTTTGTGCTGCAGAACCTAATAATATTGTTATGCTAATATGGTTTTCTTTTGTGCTACTGAACAATGTTATGATAGTTTCTAAATAAAATCCCTAGATACTTTATATTTGGGGACTAGGCAGAGGCTCCAGCTGCACTATAGCTTTTTTGTACCATACTGAGATACTATGAACACGAACAAGATAAATGGCATGTCATCTGGGGCTATTTGGTTGTGTCCCTAGGGATCATTTCAATATAGCTATATATCTACAGTTCCTTTGGCTTAAGAAATAGGAGCAAGAAATATTATATAGTAAAAAATGGAAAACTTAGGAAAATATCGGAACATAGACTGGAAGGCTTTAGAGACTAGCCAGTCCTAACACTTTAATTTACAAATAAATCTGAATCCCAAGAAGAGAATTATTTGTTTAAAGAAGCCAGTAGAGCTGGGGCTAGGGGGCTGCTAGGTGGCTTGGTGGATAGAGCATAAGCCCTAGAGTCAGATGGACCTGAGTTCAAATTTGGCTTCAGACACTTAATACTTTCTTAGCTGTGTGACCTTGTGCAAAAAACTTAACAAAAACCTTGCAAAAAGGAAAAAAAGAACTGGAGATAAAATTTAGGTTTTCAGATTCTAGCCTGGTTCTTTGCTGTAGGTAGAGGGCTAAAAAGATAATTCTCTAGTCTGATGAAATGTGGTTTTGTGTTTTTTATCAGTTATTCTATTGTTCAACCACCCAGTCCCCAACTCTTTGAGATGCTCTTGACTCAGCTTCTCTCTTTACCTTGTCTCTGAAAGAGAAGGGATGATACCTGAGATCAAGTTCTAGGGACTCAAATGCAGAAACCTTACCCTTACAGGTGTTTCTTAAGCTCCCCCCTCAAGATCTGCATTAATTACTTAGTTTAATGGATTCTTTTGTATAGCTTCAGTCAGAGGTAATCAAAGTACAGTATTTGTCTTTTGTCTTCACCAATGGTGTTTCACCAAAATTATCCTTATATTATGCTCTAAAGCCTTTATATTCAGAAAATTTGAACTCTGGCTATCTACATTGCCATGGCAACAAGGTCCCTAAAGGGTGTTCAGACATATAATGTCCTACTTGATTCCTGAATTCCCTGAAAAAATGTGATAGAACTAAACCTTATGTTTTCTTCAAGAAAAAAATACAAAGCAAAAAAGATCATGATTTGAAAGTTGTTTGATGAGGCCTTTTTTTTCCACCAATATGAGGCAGTTTGTTGGAATGAAAAGTATAGGACTGGGAGTCAGACTTGGGCTTTTCCTTTCTCTGCCTTTAACTTAAAATATGAGTGAGACTGGTGACTGCACAGTCATGCCTCATTTAAATCCAATTCACTTGCAAATCAAGACATCACCTTCCTGATTGTCATTGGTCTTCTTTGAAAATGAAGGATAAACAACAATGACCTATACCAAATTTCTTCTCTGGACTTCAATTTCTCATTTGTAAAATGGAGTTGATATTGATTCCATTCAATTTGACAAATATTCAAGACAGTATGCTACAGGCTTTAGATAAACTCCAAGATTTCTTCTAGCTTTAAAATTCTATGAGAATTGATCTCTGAACATCTTCCCTGAGCACCCTTTCATTTCCTAGTTAAGGTAATACTCTCTTTATCTCTGTTTTCCAGACTTGGTAAAAATACTCAGGAAGCAGGAAGTAGGAGAAACTGACCTAAAATCATTTAAATGACAGAGCTCTCAATACTTTGACTCACAAATGTTTCATTTCCTTTTGCCAAGAATTCAAAAACTCAGTATAGACTGAATTCCTGAAAATTATTTTCTCTAACACACCTAAAGGACTCTGATTAAATTATCTGACTATCAGAAGTAAATTTATGCTTAGAAGCATAAAATATCTTTTCCCTATATGAGCATTTAAAGGACAATTTAGGAAAGGCATATTTGATAAGAAAGGTAGAGAAATTTAAGGATGGACCATAAGAATCATTAGATACTTTCCTCTTCTTGATGGTCATCAAGGTCTTTAGAAAAGAATGTTTCTATGCAGGAAAAATGAGACATTAATGCACAATTGGTGAAGTTGTGAATTGATTCAACTATTCTGTAGAGCAATTTGTAACTATACCCAAAGGACTATAAAACCATACCTAACCTTTTAACCTGACAATGCCACTACTAGATCTATATTCCAAAATAGATGTAAAACAAAAAGGAAAAGGACCTATGTGTACAAGGATATTTATAGCATATCTTTTCTGGAGGCAAGGAACTGGAAATTGAGGGACTATCCATCAGTTGGGAAATAACAAATTTTGGGATGTAATTATGATGGAATGCTATTCTGCTGTAAGAAATGATGAGGAGAATGCCATTAGAAAAAGCTGGAAAGACTTACATGAGTTGATACAAAGTAAAATGTACTATGTACAAAGTCAGCAATATTGTAGGATGATCAGATGTAAATTACTTTTCTCAGTAATACTGTTGTCCCATCCCCAGAGAAAGAGCTGATGATGTCTGATGCTCCTTGTTTTTAGGTTTTTACAAGGCAAATGGGGTTCAGTGGCTTGCCCAAAGCCAAACAGCTAGGTAATTATTAAGTATCTGAGACCGGATTTGAACCCAGGTACTCCTGACTCCAGGGCCAGTGCTTTATCCACTGGCCACCTAGCCGCCCCACTATACCACCTAGCCACCCCTGATGATGTCTGAATATAGATTGAAGCATACTTCTTTTTTTTTTAGGTTTTTGAAAGGCAAATGGGGTTAAGTGGCTTGGCCAAGGCTACACAGCTAAGTAATTATTAAGTGTCCAAGACTGGATTTGAACCCAGGTACTCCTGACTCCAGGGCCAGTGCTTTATCCACTGCTCCACTTAGCTGCCCCTAAGCATATTTTTTTAACTTTATTTTTTTTGAAATTTCTTTTTTTGGGAGGTTTATGTTTGCTTTCAAAACATGACCATTACGGAAAAGTTTTGTATGACTACACATTTATAATCTGTATTGAATTGCTTGCTTTTTCAATTAGAGGGATAGGGCCAGAGGAAGGGGAGAATTTGAACTCAAAGTTTTAAAAATAAATATTAAAAATTATTTTTACATATATCTGGGGAAAAATAAAATACTAAACTTTTTTTAGGTTGTTTTGCAAGGCAAATGAGGTTAAGTGACTTGCCCGAGGCCACATAGATAGATAATTATTAAGTGTCTGAGGCTGGATTTGAACTCCAGTCCTCCTGACTCCAGAGTTGGTGCTCTATCCACTGTGCCACCTAGCCACCCTAAATATTTTTTTTAAATAAAAAAGATGTTTCTGATACTGACTGTTGCCTCTGGTTTCTTATTCAAGTTCATCATTCACCCCTGAAAATTCATAAGAAAGCAGTGAATTCAGAGCAGGGGATGAAAAAATACAGTTTGAAAATATTTCAGCTGAGGAATTTATAATTTAGTTGCAGAAAAAAAAGATATACAATTGTACAATAAATACATAGCAAAAGGGACTACATGAGAAGATAGATATACTGAGTATCAAGAAACTGAAAGGTCAATGGGGAGATTAAGGCTGGTTTGCCTGCAGTGATTGAAAGAATGTTTCCTGAAGGTAATCTTTGAGTTGGGTCTTAAAGTAACTGAGTGATTTAGATAGCCAGAGAGAGAAGGTGGGATGAACATTTATGGAAGGTGAATATTTTGACATAGAAATAGGAGGGCGTGAAAAATGTTGGTACATGTTAAAGAGGGGTGATGGTTAAGAAAAATTAGAAATGAAGTTTGATAAATGGGGCTGTCTAGCTGAGCAATGATCCCACATAAATACTAAGCTGACAAATTTAGATTTGATTTGCCTCCTCTTTTTGTTTTTTTGGCAATGTGATAGGGTTAAGTGACTTGCCCAAGGTTACACAGCTAGGTAATTATTAAGTGTCCAAGGTCACATTTGAACTCAGGTCCTCCTGACCCCAGGGCCAGTGCTCTATTCACTGTGTCACCTAGCTGCCCCATAGATTTGATTTGAAATGAAAGATGTAACTACCATCAATTCCTAATCAGAGGAGTAGGATCAAAGAATCAAAAAGATTAAATCTTGAAGGGACTTTATCGTACCTATGGTGTTTCATATTACCTAGCAGCTTACCTACAGATTGAACTGAAGCAGAGACAGATGGGGGATGGGGTGGGTAGAGGAAGAGGAGGTAAATCAGCTAAGAAGCTTTATAATAAGGCAGATGCAGAGTGATTTAGATGTTAGGTGACACAATGTCCAAATACAAGTAATATTGTGCAGAAAAAAACAGCAGTCCTCTGTGACTGATTGATCTATATTTCAGGAAAAGAGAGTTTCTAATATAGTACAGTAATTCTAGCTAGAAAATGAGCAGAGCCAAGTTCTTTTTTTTTTTTTTTTTTTTTTTTTTTTTTTTTAGGTTTTTGCAAGGCAAATGGAGTTAAGTGGCTTGCCCAGGGTCACACAGCTAGGTAATTATTAAGTGTCCGAGGTCGGATTTGAACCCAAGGTACACCTAACTCTAAGGCCTGTGCTTTATCCACTGCCACCTAGCTGCCCAGAACCAAGTACTTAAATGAATTCACATGCATTGAAGAGGCAAGAAAAGACCACATTGTAAAATCTGACATCTAAACTTCCACAGAGGGGTGGCTAGGTGGCACAGTGGATAAAGCACCAACCCTGGAGTCAGGAGGACTGGAGTTCAAATCCGGCCTCGGACACTTAATAATTACCTAGCTGTGTGGCCTCGGGCAAGCCACTTAACCCCATTGCCTTGCAAAAAAAAAAAACCCATCTAAACTTCCACAGAGCAGAGTTCTTTTCTGAGGCTGATGACTACTTGTAGATATCTATCATGTCCTAATTCCATGTAGCTGAATAAGAGTTCTGATGCAATATGCAATCTAATTCACACATCACATCTTGCAAATATAGTACACAATAGCATTGTCATTTCTCTGAAGGAGACATTGCCATCTCTTCTTCAGGCTCAAAGAAGATAACTATGCCTATAATTTAAGACTTGATGACAATTTAAACATCTCCAATGACCAAGTTTCTTTAGCTAAGAAGAACAGATTAAATTGTACAAACACTGTTTTTCAAAGCCAATGGACGTCAGTATAAGATACCTTGGTTTCTTTTTCTCTGTGTATGGGGGAAGATAAATTTTTTTTTTTAGATTTTTCAAGGCAATGGGGTTAAGTGGCTTGCCCGAGGCCACACAGCTAGGTAATTATTAAGTGTCTGAGGTCGGATTTGAACCCAGGTACTCCTGACTCCAAGGCTGGTGCTCTATTCACTTAGCCACCCCGGGGGGAAGATAAATCAAGTGTTTGTAAACTGCTTTAAAAATGAAGAGTGTTGGGAATTATTACTGCAAAAAAAAATAATACCACCTAGGTCATTAGAACAGAAAGGGTATAAATTAAATCTATCTTTTCAGTTTGTCTGAAAAAGTTTATGAAGAACAAACCAAAAAATAATCTCCCTTCTCAATTCATTCAAAAAGCATATATATTAAGGAAGCTAATATGTTGTTCTTTGATTAGGAAATGAAACTAAAATGTATTATTATTATTTGCTATTATTATGTAATGTAATCAAGAAAAGAATCAATCACTAATTCTTATAGAGATGGTACCACTACAAAATTAGCAGACAAATATTTGATGGTTTTTCAACAGTAGCCAGAAAAGAGAAGATATTAATTCATTAAGTTCAATCCTCTTAGAAATGAGATTTAAAAAGGATGAATACAACTGTATTTTAGAAATATAGAATATATACTTTGTCAGTAGATTTGCATAGGGATGTGCTCATTCTCTTTTCAGATGTTCTATGATGAGAAAGAAAGGAAGAGGAGGCAGGAAAGAAAGGAAAAAAAGAAAAATGAAGCAAAAAAGGAAGAAAGGAATATAAAAAGGGGAGGAAGGAAAAAAGGATGAAAATTACTAAAAATTGAGAATCATCCTGGCACCTCACTATAATATCACTTACTATAAGTGTAAAGGAACTTTTTACTTCATTGTGACCTTCAGCTGATTTTTTTTCCTCTGTTGGATCACTGGAACCTTCTAAGAGAAAGATGTTTATCCTATTACTTTAGATGAAAATGAAAGGAATTCTCCTTGAAACTCAAAGAAATTATTATTAAATGTATCAAAAAATATCTCCTTGTAAAACAGCACTGAAGCTAGCTTTATGGATGAAAAAGTAAAAGATCCTCCAGCTAATAGGGGTGAGAGACTTTATAAGGATTTAAGAAAATAGGTAAAAGAAAAGAAAAACCATAAGGTTTGATAACCTAAAGTCCCTTGAAAACAGGAATTGTGTCTCACGTATTTTTTTTTTAGCTGAGTACTCTTTTATACTCAGGACTTTGCACACATTGGTTGTTCAATAAATATTTCAGGAAGGATGGAAGATAGGCAGGAAGGAAAAACTGAAAGAATGAAAGACAATTGGGTTTTGTATAGAAGTGAGATATATATTTAGTGTTGTGTCCATGATAACAAAGGAGTGGTATATAGAAAGTTATTTTCAGAATCAGCCCAGTGAACTTTATCATGCTTATCTTTATATAGGACCCAGCCCAGGGGAACTATAGTCACCCTATGCTTGAATGAAGCATAAACATCAGGTTCCTCAATTAAAAAGTATTTTAAAGAGAATAGTCCTAATAAGCCAAAGGGGAAGTTCCATAATCAATCATGCTCCCTCAGATAATTTCCTGTGATGCTGTGCTTCCAGGCAAGAATTTTAGGACCTCCATATCATTGTAGTGTGATACAGGAAAAAGAACTGTGGATTTGGAGAACAGGAACTGGTCTCAAATCCTGATTTTGCCACTGATTCTATATGACTTTGAGGAAGTTTCTTAGCTTCTCTAGGCTTTAGTTTCCTCCTTTGTGAAATGGGGGGTAGAAATAGATGACCTCAAGGCCATTTTCAGCTTTAAATCTATAAATTTATGTTTTGCTGACTCTCACTAATACTAAAAAAAAAAAGTATATAAATTCCACAAGGTACCAGACAAATCATGTCTGAAAACTTGTTGTAACACTCAACCTAGTGTCTAAAGAAACTGGTCTATTTTCAAGGAATACAGTAGTTGCAGAATGGCATTTGAAAATCTGCCTACACAAATTGGCTCACACACTTATTATACCAGATACATTTCCAGACTGTTTGGATTTTCAGGAAACATTCAAAGAAGCCTACTCCTAGTTTCAGTTTCACTGGTCATACCTGAGCGGTCATACAAAATTTCTGCACTTCTTTTCCATAGTGTTTAATCGAGTAGATTATGTGTACTTCTCTACTTCATAAGCTAAACAACTCTCAATATGAAATTACAGTAAACAGGTGGGCCTGACAAAGGAAACATTATTCTGGAGATGTTTTAAGGATGTCTAACATGTGGGAACGTGCATTTAGGTACTTCTCCTAAAGCTCCTATGTTGGTATTTAATCAGAAGCTCATCCTAGGCCAAGAAGTGCTCTGTGTTTGACTAGCTGCAAAGTTATCCTTGAGAGGGAATGCTAGGCATATTCACCTAGTGAATGCTTAATGAGTATTAATAACCTAATGTGGAAGGAGACCTCAGTAGTTTCTTAGGCAAGAAGTACTTGGTGACAGATGTATCTCTGGGGTGGTCTAGTTATAGGTAGATGAGTTAGAAGTTTTGATCTTGTGACCTGGTTTGTATTAGGAAAACAACACTGTGGTTAGTTGAAGACACTGAATTGGCTTAATCAAAGTTGGCAAGGTTATTTGAGGATTTTTCATTTTGCTAATCCATTTTAGCTCTGTAGACAATAGGTCTTTGTAGAGAAACCCCTCTTCTCCTTCCCCCCCCCCCCCCAAACAGCTCATAGATCAACTAGTACTTTAAAAATACTTAGACTCTGCAAGTGACTCATCCAAAAACTATGGCCTAATAGGAAAAGACTTTAGAAATGGGTCTCCTAAAAATCCACGGATTATTTATAAGGCAGAAAATTTTAATGTATATAACCAATTCAACACCATTAACGTGGTGGGGAGGGTAGACCAGTTTATAGTCAAAGAGAGATTGCAACCTTGGAACTGAGTTGTAATGTCTAGTTGATCATACATAATGCAATGAGACAAAGGTCATTTCAGACAAAAGTTCTGAGTATATAGGGAAGTTAAAGAATCCTAGGCTGTCAATGCTGCAAGGGAACTGAGATCTAAATCTTCTCATCTTACACATAAGAACAGTGAGGTCTATAGAGTTTAAGAGACTTCCTCAAGATCACACAGCTAGTGAGTGATAGTATTGGAAATAAACCAAGGTCTTCTGATTTTCAGGGCACTAGTGGATAGAGCACTGACCTTGGAGTCAGGAGGTGCAAAATCCTGGATAAGTAAATCACTTAACCCTGATTGCCTCCATCTCCAGTTGTCCTGATTCATAGCTGACCACTGGACCCAGATGTTTCCCAAGGAAAAAGTAAGGGTGGTGACTTTGCACAGGCCTGTCTCACTCAAATCCAATTCATGTGCATGTGGTGGCATCACCTCTGTGATGTCATGGTCTGCTTTGAGAAAGAAGGACAAACAATAACAATCCCCTAGTGCTCAAGCATTTGAATATTGGTTTCCATTATCTTTACCTAGGAAGGAAATGTGCACAGTTTGTACTTTTGTACATGCATAGTTATCTAAGAACATAGAGATATTAGGATTTTAAGGCTGAAAATGCCTCTAAGTTGATGAAGTTCAACGAATAATGTGTGACAGCACAATCACTGTAATGTAATCAAAGTACTGTGGAATGATAGGAAGTAGAAGTCTGGTGATGAATGGAGCAGAGTCCAATTATATAACTTATAAATAATTTAAAATTGATTTACTACATTGTTATGTTATATTTACTCTATTTTCAGACAGTGTTTATAGAAAGGGGAAAGAGAATCTAGGACAGGAAAAATAGAATATTGTTTTAAAAGTTTATGACACTCTCATAGCTTTCAGTGAAATTCTTCTTCTACTTCCAAAAATGTTTTGGGCCAGGATACTTCAGTTATATTAATCAAAAGCTGAATTCAAAGTCCATGACCTTTGAGATGCCTTCCTTTTTTTTTTTAAGGTTTTTTTTTTTCTCAAGGCAAATGAGATTAAAGTGGCTTGCCCAAGGCCACCCAGCTAGGTAATTATTGTGTCTGAGACCAGATATGAACCCAGGTACTCCTGACTCCAAGGCCGGTGCTTTATCCACTATGCCACCTAGCCACCCCAAGATGCCTTCCTTTTAAAATTCACCTTCATATCTCAAGAAACTTGAAATCTATATTCCTTGTTCCACCATTAAGACTATATGTACAGGGGTGGCTAGGTGGCATAGTGGATAAAGCACTGGCCCTGGAGTCAGGAGTACCTGGGTTCAAGTCTGGTCTAAGACACTTAATAATTACCTAGCTGGGTGGCCTTGAGCAAGCCACTTAACCCCGTTTGCCTTGCAAAAAAAAAAAAACCCTAAAAGACTATATGTACAGATATTTAATTGTATATGTTATCCATATGTCCATCCTTTTATTTAACCCTAAAGGTCCTTCAGTAGAGCCTGTGTCTCATTTTTTTTCTAAATTCAAATCTCGTTGTCTATTATTGGCCCACCAGTATGGTTAATTCAATTGAAAAGTTCGAGTCACCCTTACCTCATATACATTTTGGTCTTCTTTTTGGTATCTCATTTATTAGCATTTCAGAAATCTCACATTAATGTCTCATTGGGACATGGAGATGATCCTGGGCTCTCCAAAGCTATATAGCTTTTGCATATGATTTTTACCTCTACTGGAAAAACTTCATATGCAGCTATTGACATACTGTTTTTGTCCTAGGACAACCAGACTAATTCAGGGAGGCCAGTGGTTAATGAATTCTTCTTTCCCAGCACCTTGGTGATAACTGATGGCCAAAGTATAATTGTTATCCATATGGGATCATGGAGTCATGATGCCAAGGAAAATTATGGATCTCTAACATACTAAATTATTAATTCAAGAATTGATAACATAGTATTAAAAATACTAGTGACTTTGAAAATTCAAGACTTTGTCCTTAAGGAACACATAAACACATAGATCATTACACAGGTCTAAAAATGTCATTAAAGTTCTATTATTTACTCTTAAGGATCATCAGTAAATTATATCTTAAACATTTCTTTTTTTGTTTTTTGTTTTGCAAGGCAATAGGATTAAGTGGCTTGCTCAAGGTCACACAGATAATTATTAAGTCTGAGGGTGGATTTGAATTCAGATCCTCCTGACCCTAGGGTCAATGCTCTATCCACTGAGCCATCTAGCTGCCCCCAACATTTATTTTCTTAACATAGAAATTAAAGTTTCATTCTGAGTTCACAATTCTTTAAAAAATTCATGGGAAAAAATCATTCACTAAGCCTAAACCAAAGAAACTCTATTTGACCTCAGAAACAAAAGTATTGCTAAGCACAATTTATTACTATTTTAGCCTCAAATAATATTATGCCCCTGAAGACACATAACAGAGGATTAGATTAAGAACAAAAATCAACAATGTAGTGGCACTATTGTGCTAATTTCAAGATAAATGAAGAGTCATTTGCAACAGTTTGCTTCACTGTTATATCCAGCTTGTCAACCATCATTTTGTGCATCTTCCCAGAATCTCAAAAAGGACCTTCAAGTAAGACTGAATATAGAAAAAAAGAAACCCTAGTCATCTGGTAAAGTTGTTTCCCTTCATAGAATGTAATCTCCTTGAAGCCATGGGCACTTTTTTTTTTATCTTTGTTTTTGTGTCTCTAGGCCCTAGTAACTAAAACTTGCTTAATGAACGTTTGTTGTTTGTGATAGATTTCAAGGAGTCTAAATTTTCTTCAGACTCAGGATTTAGTTTTGCCTTGGGGTCCAAACAGAACAATTCTAATCTCTCTTCTGTTTGATTGCTCTTCCAAATATACTTTTAGATTGCATTTAGGTTGCAGCCCCGTTTTTTCTTCTCCAGGACTTTGAGAACTTTGGAATTAGGAAATTCCCTAATTTGATTGCAGGCTCTCTTTGCTATATAGTTTTAAAGTTGTCAAAGGTACTGAGAGGCTGTAAACATGTTCAGGATCAGAAAGCAGGAAGGTGTCAAAGGAGGTACGGTACTTTGAACCCAGTTTCAGAGGGAGAGGGAGGGAGAAAGGCAAGGAAGGAAGGGACAATATTTATTTAATGCCTATGATGCAGAGGAGAGTTGCTTGCTATATATCGGATGTCCTAAATGAACATACAAAACACATTAGTTTTAAATGGACGTGCAGCAGGTAAGGTAGTTCACCAAGCCAGAGGCTGGATGTGCGGGCTGCAGACCGCGTGGCTGGGTAGCTCTTGCAAAGGTGCAAGCCTTGAACCTACTTGTCAAAAGCCACTGGAGGTGGAAAGGGGAAGTGTTGCCAATAGGTTTTAAGATGAAAAGCCGGTAGTTCCAGGTTTAGCTCGGAGGGCCTCCTTGGCAGAACCTAGGCCTTGCCCGACTAGCTGCAAAGGGTGAAAGCGTGGGGCCTGGGGGGGGGTCACATTTGGGTGTGGCTTCCTTTAAGCTTTAACTATCGCCGAGTTTGGGGTTTTTCTGTTTGTTTTTTAGGTGAGCGGAATGGAGAGGGTGGTCCACGTGAACAAAAGCCGGTGGAGGGGCAGGGGCACGGAGTCTTCCTTGCAAGGCCCGAGGGGCCCTAAAATAAAGCCCCTCCAGCTCGCCAGCTGCGCCCGCTCCTGGGGGGGCTCCCGGGCGGGCGGCAGCACGCGCCCTGCGCCCGCTCCTGGGGGGGGGCTCCCCGGGCGGGCGGCAGCACGCGCCCTGCGCCCGCTCCTGGGGGGGCTCCCCGGGCGGGCGGCAGCACGCGCCCTGCGCCCGCTCCTGGGGGGGCTCCCGGGCGGGCGGCAGCACGCGCCCTGCGCCCGCTCCTGGGGGGGCTCCCGGGCGGGCGGCAGCACGCGCCCTGCGCCAGCTCCTCGGGGGGGGCCTCGCCGCCCGCGTTTATCCGTGCGCGGAGCAAAGGTCACGGGGGCGGCGGGGGCACCAACCGCCACCTGTGGTGCCCCCGCGGCTCGGGCCGCCCGGCCTGCGCCCGGGCTTCCCGCGCCTGCGCGCTCTCTCGCCCGCCCCCTGCGCGCGCTCCCCCGCTCCTCCTCTCGGGGCCGCGCCCTCCCGTCCGGGCCGCCGCAGTGTGTGGTATTTAGCGGGAGCGCGCGGCGGGCCCGAGCACGAGCGCGGCGGCGGCGGTTGCAAGGCGCGCTCTCGAGAGGCGGCGGCGGCGGCGGCGGCGGCGGCAGCGTCTCCCGGCGGGCGGCGCCGCGGCCTCTGAGAGAGGGCGGCGGAGGCGGCGGCGGCGGCGGCGGTGGCGGGGGCCGGAGGCGGCGGCGGGGCGGAGGAAGAGGCCGGAGAAGCGGGAGCGGCCGCGCGTTAGAGACGGAGCGAGGAGCCGCGGGCCCCGGTCGCGCTCTCCGCCCACCGGTAAGTGCGGCCCAGTCCGAGGGAGGAGCCGGGGCGGGGGGCGCGGGGCCGGCTCCCGGGGAGCGCCCGCCCGCAGCCGCCGCGGCTCCGGCCCGCCTTTGTCTCGGCCCGGGAGGGCAGCGGGCCTGGGCCTCGAGGCCCCGCCGCCCGCCCCGCCCCCGGGCTCGGGTGCCCCGGCTCCGGGGTCCGGGCCGGCCCGTGGGGGGGGGGGCTGGGGCAGGGGTCGGGCTCGGGGGGCCCCGAGCCGAGGAGGCCGCCGGGGGCTCTGGCTGGCCCGGGCGCCCGGGAGGCGGGCCCGGGCGGAGGGGAGGCGCCGGCCGGCTCCGCGGGGCTCCCTCGTGCGGGGCTTTGTTGTGATGGGGCCGGTGTTTGCGGCCAACATGGCGGAGGTCAGCTGAGCCGGGGGCCGCGAGCCGCCGCGCCGCGCCGCCCCCTCCGCCCGGCGCCGCCTCGGGGCCGTGGTCCGCGCCCGCCCCGCCGCCCCGGCCTGGCGGCCCGCCCGCAGCCGGCGATGAATGGCCCGCCGGGCCGGGGCCCTGACCTTTGTAAAGCCAGCCTGGCCCCGCCGCGCCTCTGCTCGGCCTCCGAGTCGGGCAGCGTTGGCGGGAGGCTCGCGCGGTTTGTTCCGGACCGTAACCCGAACGGCCTCCTCCTTCTGTTGGCGCGGGCTTCCTCGAAGCTACCTGGAAATTTTTAATTGTCTTCCTTCCCTCCCCCTGTAAAGGAAGGATATTTAACGTGGATCAGACTCCTCGTTACAGCCGTGCTCTGTTACTGAAAGTTGAATTATCTCCGATTATGAAGTTAGGCACCGGTTGTGTTAACGAACAACTTTTACTTCTCTTGATAAGCAACTGCAAGTGTGTTTCCTGCTTAGTACCTTGTTAAGTGCTTAGGGTAGAATTTTAGGGAAGTGAGGAACTTGGGAGGGAAGTTAGGACACTAGGCAGTGTGTGTGTGTGATGATGTGGATACTTGACAATTTATTATATTGTAATCTTAAAATTGTAAATAGCATAGGTGAAAGTCCTAAAATTGCCTAAAATTAAGGATTCCTTCACTTTGCAACTTTTGGCCCAACTGACAAAGTATGACAGCTTTTAGCAAAATGACCTGAAGTGTTAACCAGCTTTTTCAAGAAGGCCCAGAATACCATAAATGGAGTATTGTGAAAATGTGGTAGACTCGTTCTTGCAGTTTGGAAAAATAAAAGGGGGAAGTAGATCTTAGTTGTAGTAAGAGGAGTTTGGTTGAATGTCAGGGGAAATTGTGGTTCTACTCATTTTAGGATTGGAAAAAACCCTGTTTCTAAAGCTGCTGGGAATTTGAAAATTGGAGGAGTTTATAATAATGGAATTATGTAGAACAGGTGTTTGGCAAATGATGGATGGATTACATTGGGAAAGGGATCTTTCTGTTTTCATGATTGGTAAATTTGGTTTCAAGAATTAATTCAACAAACACTTTAAATGTGTGTGCAGAGCAATGGAAAGATACAAGATTTAAATGTATCTTTTCTTGTGTAGCTAATAACCTGAACGATGATCAGTTGTAATAGTTAATATTTATATAATACTTTAAGGTTTGCAAAATGGAACAGATAGCTCATTTTGTCACAACTCTGGAAGATAGGTACTATTATGATGTAATATAAAATGTGTTGCAGTTAAGTGCAAGTACAAAATGAAAACACCAGTTTAAAGAGTGTGGTGAATTTTACATATATATATATGTAATTAAAAAAACTGAACCTACATTTTAATTTGTGTGCTGAGCTATTGATGAATTCAATTTTTTGTTTTTTTTTTGGCTAGGCAGTGGGGTTAAGTGACTTGCTCAAGGTCACTTGGGTAATTAATAAGTGTTTGAGTCTGGATTTGAACTCGGGTCCTCCTGACTCCAGGGCCGTTGCTCTATCCTTTGCACACCACCTAGCTGTCCCTGATGAATTCAGGTCTGCAATTTTCTGCAGTTTATGGTTTGAGAGTTGCTTAGGGACTTGAAGGTAAGTAACTTGCCTGGAATGATACAACCAATATGCCAGAGGTTGGTCTGGTAGGTCTTGGTTCCATGAGAAAGGATTGAGTCTATTCCCTCCATTATCTTTTTTTTAGGGTTTTTTTTTTTTTTTGGTAAGGCAAATGGGATTAAGCAGCTTGCCCAAGGCCACACAGCTAGGTAATTATTAAGTGTCCTAGGCTGGATTTGAACCCAGGTACTCCTGACTCCAGGGCCGGCACTGAATCCACTGTGCCACCTAGCCACCTCCTCCCTCCATTATCTTACCAATTTTTTATGGGAAGCCTTTCCCTCTTTCCTTTAATTCTAGTACTTGCCCTCCTATCGTGATTATTTAAAATTGTGCCTGTTTATAGATTGATTGTACATAGTTATTTTGTATGTTGACTCTCCCAATAGGCTGGTAAGACCCTTGAGAGCAGGGACAGTCTTTTATCTTTCTGTTTTCCCAGCAAGCTTAGTTAGCACAGTGCTTACCTAGCACATGGTATGCACTTAAGAAGTGTTTATTTTTTTTAAGAAGGATTTTTATTTATGTTGAGTTTTACAGTTCCCCCCCCCCCCCATTCTTGCTTCCCTGCTCACACCCCCTCCACAGAAGGCATTCTGTTAGTCTTTACATTGGTTCCATGTTATACATTGATCTCAGTTGAATGTGATGATAGAAATCATATCCTTAGGAATCAACAAAGTATAAGAGATAGCAAGATCAGACAATAAGATATCAGTTTTTTTTCCTAAATTAAAAATAGTTCTTGGTCTTTGTTCAAACTCCACAGCTCTTTATCTGGATACAGATGGTATTCTCCATCGCAGACAGCCCCAAATTGTCCCTGATTGTTGCTCTGATGGAATGTGCAAGTCCATCAAGGTTGATCATCACCCCCATGTTTGTTAGAATGTACAGTGTTTTTCTGGTTCTGCTCATCTCACTCAGCATCAGTTCATGCAAATCCCTCCAGACTTCCCTGAAATCCCATTCCCTCCTGGTATCTAATAGAATAATAGTGTTTCATGACATACATATACTAAGCCATTCCCCAATTGAAGGACATTTACTTGCTTTCCAATTCTTTGCCACCACAAACAGGGCAGCTATGAATATTTTTGTACAGGTGATGTTTTTGCCCTTTTTCATCATCTCTTCAGGGTATAGACCCAGTAGTGGTATTCCTGGATCAAAGGGTATGCACATTTTTGTTGCCCTTGGGCATAGTGCCGAAAGGTTGGATGAGTTTACAGCTCCACCAACAATGTAATAGCATCCCAGATTTCTTCACAGCCCTTCCAACAATGATCATTGTCCTTTCTGGTCATATTGGCCAGTCTGAGAGGTGTGAGGTGGTACCTCAGAGAAGCTTTTTCATTTCCATTTCTCTAAGAAGTAATGATTTAGAGGAGCTTTCATTCTAAAACAAAGTAGAATTAAGATTAATTTGTAGTTAAAAGTGTATCAGGTACAAATACTTTTGGTAGTAGAGGTTACTTATGTTGTTCTAAAAGTATCTTATAAAAATATCTTTAGTATTCAGAGAATAAGATGACACAATGCATAAATTTATGAGTTGCTATTTATTTCTACCTGTGTCAATTGTGCATTCTGTAATGAGTTTTGGTTTTCTCATCTGTAAAATTAGGGGTATTGAATTAGATGGCTTATTAAGTTCCATCACAGGTTTAAATAAGTGATTCTGTGATCTTAAGTGAAATGTTAGGGAGAAGTTCTCTGATAATGATTCTGAAATATTATTAAATTACTTTTTTTTTTTTAGGTTTTTGCAAGGCAAATGGGGTTAAGTAGCTTGCCCAAGGCCACACAGCTAGGTAATTATTAAGTGTCTGAGACTGGATTTGAACCCAGGTGCTTCTGACTCCAGGGCCAGTGCTTTATCCACTGCGCCACCTAGCCGCCCCAGATTTACTTTTTGTTAATGAGAATTTTTTTGGTTTATTTTATTTTTTTAGGTTTTTGCAAGGCAGTGGGGTTAAGTGACTTGCTCAAAGTCACACAGCTAGGCAGTTATTAAGTATCTGAGGCCGGATTTGAACTCTTGTCCTCCTGTCTCCACTACTTTTGATAGAAGTTATGTATCTTCAGTCATGTAGAACATTTCCATATTAGTCTTTTTGTGGAAGAAGTAGACCAAAGGGGGGAAAAAACCATGAAAAAAGTAAAGAAAGTGAAATTTGATTTGCGCTGCATTCAGACTCCTTCAGATCTTTCTCTGGATGTGTATGGCATTTTTCATCGTTTTCATCATTTATGTTGAATACATAAATACAACTTTGGAGTTGTCTTGGATTATTGTGTTGCTGAGAATAGCTAAGTCATTCATAGTTGTTTATCATAGGAAAATAACTTGTATTATAAATTTGACTCAGTTCTCCATATATTTGGGAAATAATTAGTAGAGAAACTTGTAAAAATTGTTTTACATCTTTCTGCTTTCTTTCTAATCTTGATTGCATTGGTTTTGCTTATGCAACACCTTTTTAATTTAATACAATCAAAATTATTTTCCATCTCACACTGCTGCTTTCTCTTGTTGGTTCATAAATCCTTCCTTTTTCCTCCTAAATTATTTATGGTACCACTCTTTATGTACCCATTTTAACTTTATCTTGGTATATAGTATAAGATGATGGTATTGTCTTAGTTTCTGCCTGTTTTCTAATTTTCCCAGCTGTTTTTGTCAGAGTGAGTTTTTGTCCCAGGATCTGGGGTCATAGTATTTCTTCCTGTCAGGTCAGCAAACAGTTTGAAGGCATACAACCTATGAACTAAGAATGATTTTACCTTTTTAAAATAAATGTGTTTTAAAATGTACAAAAGCAGACTTCTGTTTTTGCTAGGCAGTGGGGTTAAGTGGCTTGCCCAAGGCCATACAGCTAGGTAATTAATTATTAAGTGTCTGAGGCTGGATTTGAACTCAGGTACTCCTTATTCCAGGTCTGGTGCTCTATCCACTGTGCCACCTAGCTGCCCCTATAATTTATATTTAAAGAGCATTTATTAAACTGAGCTCGGTGCTAGGTACTGGGAATACAAAGACAAAACTCAACAAAATAGTCACAAGGAGGTTATATTTGTTCCATAGGATAAGAATATAAATTGTTTTAATGCCAATTTTGAAGTCAGTTAAAATAGTAAAAATTCCAATGGGTTATTTTATTGTTTAGACCAAAAGCCAACGATCAGGAATTTCTATATATTTTTATATATAACCTAGAAATTCAAGGATACATGTTATTTCTTTGCCCTTGCTGAACTTATAAGATCAGGTTCATAGAATTTACTTAATTTTTTTATCTTCAAATTGTGTTAAACAAAATTTCATTTTTTTGGGGGGAATGGCTTAATTCAGTTCTAGTAATTAATCACAATGCATCAGAGTAGTTTTATATTCAACATTAAGTGGCTTACAAGAATTTTAGTTTGGTTGAGGTAAATACTGATACATTTGTGCTTATGGATTACATAATATAACAGTTGTTGAAGACAAAGGATGTATATATTGTAGGAAGGATTCTATCTTTTTTTCTTTAAAATTGATTGTGTTTATTTAAAATTTTTTCTTGAACATATTTTTTTTTAGCTTTTATCATTCCTGGGAATAAGTTCCATAAATTTATTGCACATTCTTAAAAATATCCCTTTTTTATTAGTCCTAGAGCTACCTCTTTCAGATGTCAAGGAGAGCTTCAATATTTCAAGAGAACATGTTCAGATGTCTCCTGTTTAGGATGCTTATTATTAATGGTTTTGTGTGTGTGTGTGTGTGTGGGGGTCATTCTGAAGGACTCGGAAAATAAATGTACTTAACGTTTGTTTTTGTATTTTTTTTTTGTAAGGCAGTGGTGTTAAAAGGTCACAAAACTAGTATGTAGCAAGTGTCTGAGGTCAGATTTGACCTCAGGTCCTCTTGACTTCCAGGGCTGGCTGGTGCTCTATCCACTGTGCTATCTTGCTGCCCTTGTTTTTGTATTTCTTGACAAACAGTTAAAATGATTTTGGATTCCTTTTTTTTTTAAATTAAGGCAATGGGTTAAGTGACTTGCCCAAGGTCACACAACTAGGTAATTATTAAGAGTGAGACCAGATTTGAACTTGGGACCTCCTGACTCCAGGGGCGGTTGCTCTATCCACTGCGCTACCTAGCTGCCCCTTGGATTCCTTTTCTTTAAGGAAATTCAGAAATGGTTAGAGAAGGCATGCAGTCATAGAAAATACTGTTTTGCCTCAGACTTTAGGCAGGTCACTTAATGTCTGCTACAGTTTCTTCATATGCAAACTAAGGATAATATTTGCATTGCCTACTTCACTGGTTGCTTAAAAAAGAAAGTATATTGTAAGCAGAATTATTAGTAGGAACTGGAAATATAAAGAGTTGCTTCTACTTCTAGTTTAATACTACAATGCCTTTTGGATTCGTGGTGGGGGGAAACAGTTGTCCATTTGTTTGACATAGGGCTGTCAGAAACAGTTGATTATCTAAATCCAATTTATTCTACTTTAGTGTAGGAATTCCTAATCATTTTTGTGTCATGGATCCCTTAATAAAACATGTGAAACCTGTTGTACCTTTTCTCAGAATAATGTTTTGAATACATAAAGTACAAAGAATTACAAGGTTTATATGGGTTCTGTGTCTGTAATTCTCTCCCTTTTCCTCTTCTCCCCTACTTCCTGACTTTCAGTGTTACCTTCAAGTCTCAATTAAAATCCCATCTTCTGCAAGAAGCTTTTTTGGGTTCCTCCTTAATGCTAGTTAATGTCTTCCTTTTGTGATTATGTACTAGGTGGCATAGCAGATAGAGCACTGGCCTTGGGATCAGGAAGACTGGAGTTCGAATCCAGCCTCAGATACCTGCCACTTAACTGTGTGACCTTGGGCAAGTCCCTTAACTCTGATTGCCATCTCCAGTCTTCCTGATTCAAATCTGAGCACTAGACCCAGAAGAGAGAGAAGCTATACATTAGCACAGTTCCCCCTCACTCAAATCATGGCATCATCTCTTTGATGTCATGGTCCTCTTTTAGAATGAAGAACCATCCTCAACATCATCATCTCCAGTTCATATTACTTCTCTCCTTGTCTCTTTCTTATACATAGCTGTTTTGCATGTCTTCTCCCCCTGTTAAATTGTTATCTCTCTTTGAGGGCAGGAACTGTTTTTCCCTTTCTTTGTATTTCCAGGACTTTGCACAAGTGGCTGGTACATGGTAGGCACTTAATAAATTCCTATTGACTTGACTATTAAAATGTAATTAATCAGAATACTTTAAAAAAGTTCATGGACCCTAGGTTAAGAGCTCTAGCTTTACAGAAAAATCCAATGGGCAGGATTTCTGGTTTACTGAACATCCCTCTGTTCCCAGAGGATCAAATAAGGTCAGGTGGTGAGCAGTCATATTGATTGCCATGGAAAAAGAAAATGAAAGTAATCTGATTTGGCTATTAGATTGTGTTTTAAGAAAACAACTTCAAGAAAGTAGTGACATTGGTGATGAAAGCACTAGTACAGGCATTTGAGAAATGGATAGGTGGTGAGGAAATGGTAGATTATAAAGTCTCACTAAACATTATTGAATGCCTACTTTGTGCCAGGCATTGCTAAGTGCAGGGAATACAAAGACAAAGATAGCATTCAAATTTTTCAGTGAAAAAAAGTTATAGGACTGGATGAGCCCTCAGAAGCCATCTAGTCTATCCCCTTCATTTTACAGATGAGGAAACAGTCCAGGGAGATTAAGTCACTTGCCTAGGGTCAGGTTTTAAGCATCAAATGATTTATTTCTGCCTATTTAGGTTTACCTTCTAAGAGGAGACTGGTAGAAATTACCAGTATTGAAGTAGCAGCTGCAGGAATTAAAATTCAGGGGATAAGAAGGGTACTGCTCTTAAGGAAGATAATTTAATGGAACCATTCTACTTTTTTTTCATTTGATTATGGTATAAAATTTGAATTGTAATTTTAGATGAATATTCTTTGGTCTTTGTGGTCTTGGGAGGATATCTGGTTACTGTGGAAGTTCAGGACCAGACTGGGGAAGGTTTGTATGTTGAATTAAATTAAGGATATCCAGATTCACATTTGGAATTAGCCTGGGAATGGTACTATATTGGAGTTTATCTCCCAGAGATCTCATAGTTTAGTGTGGTAATAACTAAACGACCATGATAAATTGTAGATTTACATACTGATCAGAATTAATTTTTGGCTTTAACTCATATTTCTGAAGAAACCCTAACTTTGTCACTTGTAACCAATGTGGTTTTGAGGAGATAGTTCTCAAGTTTCTTCATTTTGTAGATAAGGAGATTTGACACACTGTCTGTGTGTGTGTGTGTGTTTAAGGTTTTTGCAAGGCAATGGGGTTAAGTGACTTGCCCAAGGCCACACAGCTAGGTAATTATTAAATGTTTTGAGACTGCATTTGAACTCAGATACTGACTCTAGGGCAGGTCCTCTATCCACTGCACCAACTAGCTGTCCCTAGATATTTTCTAAGGTTCTTTCATTTTTAAGTCTGAGACCCTAGTGCTGTATAACCCATTTTATGTAGATGAGAGTATTTGTGTGTGAGCCCAGGATTCTAGATTCTACTTTAACTGCCTTCAGAAAGCAGTTGTCCGCCCCCCCCCATCCCATGTAAGAGGAAGAGATGAATAAAATAATTCTTATGTTCTTATTAGGGTTTTTAAAAGAATCCATGGCCCTACTCTGTTAAATTATTAAAAATAACATGCTGAAAATTGTTTAAAGTAGATGATGACAATATAGACCATCCATGATCAATAAGAAAAAAACTCAATTACGTGCATATGTCTCTGCTTTTATTCTTCTTGCTTCTGCCAAAACTTTGAGGCTAAAAAAGCCCAGTTGTTCAACAAAACTTTTCAGAAGATTGATGCTATGAAAAATAGAATATGTAAGCTAGAAACTTATATGATTTCAGTTTTTTTTGTTTTTTTTGGATGAGTATCTTTTAATGTTAAGGTAGAGTGAAGGATAAAATGTGATGTTTTGTGAAAGGAACAAATTATCTTACTTGAGCAAAGAATTTTTTTTTAAGTTCATATAAAAAATTTTTTTATTTTTAATGTGGTTCTTTTGCAGACTGACCTTGCCTGAAAAGAAACTTGATCAAATTTTAAACTTTTCTTATTACTACTTTAATGTTTCACATTTTCAGGATACTAATTTTATACCAGATTAGGGATAGGAATCATTTTAGCTTCCTTATATTATTTGCATTCACCATGTTGTGCAATACTTAAGAGTTAAAAAACTTTTCACTGTTTTGTGATTAACTTTGAAAATGTAAGTAACATGTCATAAGTTCACATTTAAAACATTTCTTAAGTGGGTCCAGTCTTTTGATTATATGCTTGCTAAAATCTTGTGGTATAGTGGAGCTAGGATGTAGATTCAACTGACTCTTCCACCTTCATTGACTTTTCACAAGTCCTTTAACCTTCCTGGTTAAATTGGTAAAGCACTTTCTATAAATGTCAGCTTTTAGAAACAAAAATCATAATTATAGGAAAAGAGAGTGAAGAATTGTCTGAAAAGTTGAAGCAATGAATAAAATCAACTTCTATATATCTTATTACATTATGATTTATTGTTATCATATATGAAGTCAGCAAGAATGTAAAGTGTGCTCTAAAAAGTGTACTTTTTTCACAGTGACTTATTGTATCCTTAGTCTTTATTTGGATGGAGCCAAAATATTTCAAATTGACTTGACCAAAAAATAGTTTTGATTATATTCTACAAATACTTTTGGTCTATAGAGGCATGGAAAGCTTTCAGTATAAATAGGGCCCAGGGAAATTTTGAGCAAATAAAAGAAATTTAGTCTATTTTGATATTTAGTAGTTATTCTAAGCAATAAAGAAATATAGCCCACAGTGCTATGGGCTTGGAGATGTGTGAATAATAATTACTGATAAGGATTTTTTTTAATCTGTAATAATCAGTTGGGCTACATGTTCCTCTTTACAGTAGATAAAAAGAGACCAGGTGCTGCTTTTGTTATGCAGACATAAAGTTTTCCAGATTTATCAACTTCTCTTCAAAGACCTTTTTTTTTTTTATAAATTCTGGTATTTTGAGAAAACTTTTTATTATTCTCTTCCATCTGTCTTATTCCCTTATGATCCTTCAATAACAGTTTTTAAAACTTAGAACCTTGCATTCCATATTTATTACAGACCTGTAAGATTTTTAGGTATAAATCTAGGAAAAAGATGAAATCTTGCCCTCAAGGAGTCAATATTGTAGAAAAATAGGATATGTATATAGAAAACTCTAATTACAGGTTAAAGCATAAGTGGCTGCAGAATGTAAAATAAAGGTTAGAAGAATGGGAAGGATTGCTTTTTGCTGGGGGGGATAGCGAGGGGTAAAAGAAGGGGTTAATAGAAATTACCACAGCTGAGGTAATTTTTTTAGGTAGATTTCAAAAGGCAAATAGTGATGGGGAATACATTTGATGCAATGATGGTGGCTATTGTTAAATGCAGAGGTAGGAAAGTGGTTAGTGTGGGATCAGGAAATAGCAAGTTGTGCTATTTTTCTCCTTAAATTGCTAAATTGGTCATTTATAAAATATTACTGTTAAACTGAAACTGTATGTTTCAGGAACCCATATTCTTAGTGAAGTGAATATTCCTTTCATTGTTATGAAGTATTCTTTTCAAACATACTGATTGCAACTTATGCATGCCCTTTTCATCATTTTAAACTTTTCCATACCTTTCCATAAATCTTTCAAAGGGGTTTTGAAGAATTTGCTTATCTCTTCACATTACAATGGATATCATTGCAATATAAAGCCACATTCTATCCTTTTTACCTTTTTCTAGTAATTTTTTTTGTATCTTTTCATACCCATAGTTTTTACTTGTATAGTTTTTTAATGCCATCCCTAGTTCTCTAATCTTTTGGGGTGACTTACAGTTTTAATTTCATGGAGATAGTATATTCTATGATTTACAGCCAAAATTACCAGAAGAGAACCCAAATATTCAAATGGAGCTATAATTTCATTGTTGTTTTTTTTAGATCCCAGACCATCTCTTGTGTGTGCTCATCCTTTGTGACTCTTGCCTATGTTCTCTTATAAATTCATTGCAGGCTATCTACAAATACTTTTTGGTCTATAGGGGCATGGAAAGCCTTCAGTATAAATAAAATAAAAGAAATTAAGGGTTTCACTTGATAGTGTAAGGACACTAATGGAACAGCATATAAGCTGTCCATGTAATATTTCTAAACTTAACCAGGTGATTAATCAGCTCATCTTTTTTGATTATATATTTCCTTGATAAGATCCTTTATTGTAGCTCTTCTTTGTTATATTATATTTTGCCTTCTCACAACAGCCATGTAGCTCTCCATGTCTGCTTCTCTGAGAGTAAATATTTTTAATTCATTGGAGAATGCAATGTTCCAGGACATGCAATCATATGACACCATTAGTAAGTAATATTGTTATTAAATAAGGTGGACCTTGGTTTCTGAGAGTAGTTTGGAGTCATTAAAGGCCCTTTGTGATTTACCAGAGGCATTCAGCAGACTCTCCTAGTTTAATTTTGGGACCAACTTATAGTGTCCACTTATAGTGTGATAGATGAGCTTTAACATCTAATTAATTGCATGCCATAATATGGATGATAGTTATTCTTTATTCACTTGACTTTGGTGTGGTGAGAACAAATTTGAATGATTCCATATTCTGTTTTAGAGGCTCTATAATTTTCCAAGACTTAATATAACCAGTATGATGTCATATACAGAAAGGAGTACCTGGAAGATTTTACCCTCTTTAGAGAAGCCCTTTTTGACCTATTCTCTGTGTTCATTATACTGCTTCTGAGGTATTGGTCAACAGTTTTTTGGTGAAAATACTGGAAAAACCTTGAATTTCATTTAGGGAGAAGCATAGGGTAATTGAAAACTCTTTCAATTCTAAATACATTGACACTACAGATCTCTCTGTACAGATTCTCGCAGTATTAACATCAACTGAAATAAAAAATGGGAACACATGCTCAAAAAAAACTGTTTGCCAGTGTCATGGAAGGCATCTTACTGCAGTGAAGAATTTCCTTTAGAATGTAATGTTCTCCAGATCCAGATGAAGATCAGGAAGTCCTGAGTTCCAAAACTGCCTCAGGCAGGATTTTGTAGGTTTGAGTCTTGGACAGTTTTATTTGACCTATTTATCTAGTTTCTTCACCTGTTAAAAGGATATAAAAGCACCTATCTTGCTAGGGTTATGAGGCTAAAAATGAAATATTTGCAAAATATTTGCCTGGTACATAGTATATACTATATAAGTATATCTATTCATGGATGACTTTGAGTTGATTAATTGTTATGTAGATCTAGAACACTATGGGGCTCCCAAATGAGATACAAAAAATCATGAGTAGCTTAACTATCTTTTCCAGAATATGAGCAAATTATGTTTATTCTCTGATGTGATATACTTGGATGAAGTTGGGGCACAGATATTGCTGATAGATGATGAATTAGACTTAGAATATATGTAAAATGCTATTTTTTTAGGTTTTTTTCTCTGTTGACTTTTTTAGGTTTTTTTCTCTGTAAAATGCTATTTTAAATGTTATCTATTTAAAAAGTATTCTTAGAGTTTAAATTTAAACCTTAAAAGATCAAAAGTAACATTATGGAAGTAGATATTATAACTTTCCAATATTATTTCTGTATTGTATCAATATTATTTCTGTATTGTATCATAATACAGTACTTCTATAGGAAACAATTAGGATTTAGGACATAACAGGCCAAATATACATGTGACCTATTTAATTCCTTTGCAGTCTTTTTTTTTAAAGTTTTTTTTTTCAAGGCAAATAGGGTTAAGTGGCTTGCCCAAGGCCACACAGCTAGGTAATTATTAAGTGTCTGAGACCACATTTGAACTCAGGTACTCCTGACTCCAGGGCTGGTGCTCTATCCACTGTGCCACCTAGCCACCCCTACACAGTCTTAATAATTGTTCAAGAATGTCCAGCCAAGTGAGGCTGGTTCGGTGATGGTTTGAGTTTGAGTGGGCATGATGCCGGCGACTCTTTGGACTCTTCCTGCCCTGGCCATGGCGGTATTTCAGGACATGGAGGAGGTGAGCCAGGGATTGTTTAGTCTGCTCAACCCCAACCGGGCTGGGGTGCAGGTGCGACAGCTCAGGAGCCGATGCTCAAGAAGCTGCCCGGACACCAAGACCACCCATTGGCTCCTCTCAGAGATTCTGTCTGTGGAGGAAGATGTGGCCTAAAAACTTATTGATAAAGATGAAACAGCACAACATGTTGAATCCAAGTTACAGAAAATTGAATCTGAGCTTCAGAAGGCCAGCAAGAAAGATGCCAATCTAAAGACTGATCTACATCTGTTGACAAAAGAGCTGGAGAACTGAAGGAAATGGAGCATGACCTCACAAAAACAGGAGCTTCAACCACTGAGATCCCTCCAGCTATATACATATTTCAACTTTATCTTCGAGTCAGTAAAACAGAATGGGATTATGAATGTGAACTGACTATAATCAAAGGCATTCATCATAGACCCAACATTGCCCAGCCTATCCATTTGTATAGCACCCAGCACTCTAAGAAGTTTATTAGTGACTATCTCTGGAGCTTGGTGGATACACAGTGGTGACCAATCCAGTGGTCTCACTGCTGTGTATATGGGGATGGGGAATGTGAAAGTGGAGGGTAGATAATTGTAAGGAAATTCATTTATGTGGATATTATACCATTTGGTGCGTATATATTTAATATTGATATTATTTTTATTATCTGTTACTTTCTAGCAAAATGGTTGTCTCTTTAATTAAATCTATTTTGCTTTTGCTTTGAAAAAAAAAGTCCAACCAAAAAAAATGGTTAATACAGGTTGTAGAATGAGATATGTATTTTGGACAGGGCCAATGTGGGTTTCCCCCCCTGGACTATGCATATTTGTTATAAGGGTTTTAATTTTCTTTTTTCAATTAAGTAGAGAGATAGTACAGATAAGATTTCCCATCTCCCTCTTTCCCTTCTTCTACAAAAAAAAAGTTATTGGTAATAACTACCTTTGCATGTGGTTGGAAAAACAAATAAAAAAAATAGTTTCCTACTAGCGTGTTTCCTCTACTGAAAAAAATCCAAAGGTCTGAATCAAAAAAAGAAAGACACCCCAAACCTTAAAAAAGGCTGATGTTCAGCAATACAATGAACTAACTGATCAAGGCTCCCCTTTAAAACTTCAAAGTGGTGGTTAGATGGAAGAAAGAGAAAGAGTGACAACTAAACCATAATACTGAGTTACTTGAAGATGGGTAAAAAACAAAACAAAACATAAATAATAAAAGCACAATCCCAGGAATGAGCAAGAAAAAGTGTAGATGGGAGATAGGATAAAATGGAGGGAACAACTGCATGTTACAAAGTAAGATCTGTTTTAAATGTGTTTACAATAAACAGAAGCTTCAACATCAAATAAAATAGGCTTTTCCCTTATAAAAATTACAAGAGGATTGTGTATGAAACTGGGAATCTCCATTATATAGAGCCTGCCTTTCTTTTTAAAAAAATCCACATGCAATTTTCCAACTTGTCCTGCTTACCTAAAATCCTGCTGCCCCTCTCTGTCTATTTTAAAAATGATTTTTATTGACACTCCTCTCTTCCCTTCCCTACACTCATTTATTTATTTATTCATTCATTCATTCATTCATTCATTCATTCATTCATTCATTTATTTATTTTGGACATCACTATCGCTAACCACCACTCCCCAGGGGAAAAATCCTCCCTTGAAACTTAAGTGTAGGGCGGCTAGGTGGTTCAGTGGATAAAGCACCGCCCTTGGAGTCAGTAGTACCTGGGTTCAAATCCGATCTCAGACACTTAATGATTACCTAGCTGTGTGGTCTTGGGCAAGTCACTTAACCCCATTTGCCTTGCAAAAACCTAAAAGAAAAAAAAAGAAACTAAGTGTAGTCAAGATAAACAGCCACATAATGGCCAGGTATGAAAATATGTCTTGTTTTGCTCCTCTAGTCCATCACTCTGAAGTACAATTCATTGACAGTCTTTTAGAGTTATGATTGATTATTGCTTTGATTAGAGTTAAATTTTTTTATAGTTTTTGTATTTTATAAATTGTTTTGCTTTCTTCATTCTTCATCAGTTTATACTGTTCTTCCTAGATTTCAGTGAAACCAATCCTTTTATTATTATGACACAATGATATTTCATTATTTTGTATCTCATAATTTGTTCACCTGTTCCATGTTTGTACCCACTTTGTTTCCAATTTTTGAGATCTTAAAAAAAATGCTCCTTTATACTTTTGGGTACAGACAGATTCTTTTTGATCTTTCTTTAATCTCCTTGAGTATATGTTAAGTTATAGTATTGTTGTATCAAAGAATTTGCAATTTTTATGATTTATGGGGGGGTATAAGACCAGATTATTTTCCAGGATGGTGAGCCTATTCACAACTCTGCCAATAGTACATTTCTGGCACCTGTAAACAATTGTTTTTTTTCCTCTCTTTTTTGGTTATTCTTGAATATTAAATACTTTTATATTAGAGGTCAGTTCTCTACCTGCTACTTAATGCTGCCCTTCTAATAACAAATTAGTAAAATGGTTTTGTGAAGGTAATCCAGTGAATTCTACTGGAAGCCACTTTTAAGCATCTAGACTTATGAGAGATGATTGAAATAATTTTTTATTTTATTTTAGGTTTTTGCAAGACAAATGGGGTTAAGGCCACACAACTAGGTAATCATTGAGTGTCTGAGGTCAGACTTGAACTCAGGTACTCCTGACTCCAGGGCCAGTGCTCTCTATCCACTGCACCATCTAGCCGCCCCAATAATTTTTAACAATAGAAATATTTTCCTTTATATGATAGTCTTCTTTTTTTGGCTTGAATTCTAATATGTTAGGAAATTAAGAATATATAAAACTCAAGAAGTAATTTTTGGGGGGGTATCAAATAGCAAATATTAAAGACCTGTGTAGTTTACTGCTAGGCACTGGAATATAAAGATATTAATAAGTTTCTGTCCTTGCATAGCTTCTATTTTCTGTTAAACTGTGACATCACTTCATAAGTATTAAATAGTACTTTGTGGACATAATAGCATTGAAGTATGGTTGTGCTAATTACTGGGGAAACAAAGAAAGACAAAAAATATCCCTGCCATCAAGGAACTTAACTTTGTTGTAATGGTTTTATTTAATAATCATAAAATCAACTGTAATTTGATTTGTGAAAAGAAAAACTAAATGAAATTCAAAAAAAATTGCAGCAAATAAGAGCATACAGGATATGAAGGCAGATTGGGATACTATCTTCCCAGGTTACAGAAGGAACAGTTATTAAGACATAAATATTAAGACATAAAATAAAATCAAAAACTTGTATTGTCCACAGTCAGTATTGATGATTTTCATACTGGTCTTGCTATTTTAATATTCAAACTCTAGGGCACCTACAACATTCATACCTTCTTTTGTCTGGTCAAAGAACACTTGCTTGCCACCTAACTAGTCAATAATAGTAGATTAGCAAACCAGCCAATCTAGGAGTCATCATTGTTGGGCCCACATTTGCCAGGTCCAGTGTGCTTCAGGAAGAAGTTCTGATCAGCAAGTTTTTCCTCTGCAAATGGGTTTTCTACCAGTGCCATTAAGTCATGTGAAAGCATCACCCTGGTTCATGAACCCCTGAATGATTCTGTGAAAGCATTCTATCTTATGACTACATCCCTTCTTTCTAGGTCTCAGAACACAATTGTTTCTTTCTTTTGAACTCTGTCTACAAATATCTCAAAAGTAATTTGGACCAGAATCTTGTTATTGACTGTTTACAAAGACTATTTTGAGGTTGTCTTATGGCCATGAATGGATTTGTTGGGGAGTGATGGCATTGTCCATTGGGCCAAATGAAGCTTGGATTTCTGCTGATGGTAACTCTACAAAGTTCACAGAGCTTACATTAAAAGGGGTAGATTATATGTAATTAAGTAAAAATGATATGTACAGAGTAGCTAGAAAACAGTCTGACCAACGAAGGCATTAGCAGCTGAGGTTCCTGGGAAAATGCTCCTGCTTAAGGAGAGACTTGAGTTGAATTTTGAAGGAAACCAGAGAAACTAAGACAGAAGGGAGGGGATGGCATGGAACTTAAAAAGAATTGGAGATAGTGCCATATTTGAGGAACTACAAGCAGAATAGTAAAATGAATGGGAGAGAGAATGAAGTGTAAGAAGGGCAGAGAGAGAGGACGAAGTTAGGTTATGCAGAGCTTTAAAGATCAAACAAAGGAGTTTATAGTTGATCCTAGAGTCCCTTAATTCTTTGAGTAAGGAAGGTGACCCAAAAGTACCTGGCACATAGACCTGTGCTTTAGAAAATTCATTTTAGTAGCTGAAGGATGGATTGAAATGGAGGCAAAATTTAAGTCAGGCAGGATCTTTTAAAAGACTATTGAAATAGTGTATGTGAGAAGTGTGGAGGGCTTTGAACTAGGATCATAGTTATGAGTGGAGTAAAGTGGAGGGGAAGGGTATGTTGGATGAGTAATGTGAAGATAGAAACTGCAAGACTTGGCAATTGATTTGGAAATGTGCAGTGTACAAGAATGAGGAGTCTAGAATGATGCCGGGGTTAGGAATAAGGTTGGAGAAAGATAAGACCCAGAAAACTTTTTTCTTAAGGTTTTGTTTTTTTTTTTTTTTTGCAAGGCAAATGGGGTTAAGTGGCTTGCCCAAGGCCACACAGCTAGGTAATCATTGAGTGTTTGAGGTCTGACTTGAACTCAGGGACTCCTGACTGCAGGGCTAGTGCTCTATCCACTGCACCACCTAGCCATCCCCCAGAAAACTTTTTGGAAAAAAAGGGAGGGAGAAAAGAGGGAGAAAACCTTGTCAAGCTTGAGATGATTATAGAAGGTTTTTTTAGATAAAAATTTAGAAGCGGATGGGGCATTGCTTTTTTTGAATACACAGCTGTGATAGGACAGAGTTAAAAAGTTTACTGGTACTCCAATTTTGCAGGAACAGAATGCCTCAGTAGTTTTTCCTTACTCCTAAAATTGTTTATGCTTAATTGTTTTTGTTCTTTATTCTCTTAGTAGAATTTAAGACTCTTGAAGTCAGAAATCCGTTTTTTGTTTTGTTTTTATATCTTTAATGCATGGCACAATGCTTTGATGATAGTGGATACTTACTGAATTGGATTGGAACATAGTAAATGATGAGGAACAATTTCAAAAGGTTGAAAACGTAGATTGGAGTCAAGATTATGGAAGGCCTTATACTGTCCAGAGATTAGCACAATATTTGGCAAAGTACATAGTAGGCATATTGACTGATAAAGAAATTTATATTTTATTCCAGAAGTAATAGGAAATTATTGAAGATTTTTGAGAAGGGAAGTGATATTATATAGAGAGAATGGTTTGGATGGGAGAGTTTGTGGAGGTTGAATCGGCAGTATCCAGTGACTAAATAGGAAAATTTCAAGTGTATCATACTGTTGGCTAACCAGAAGTCTTAATTTTTATTTTTGTTTTGATCTGAAAGCAAAATTTTCTTTAGGTGCTTCAACTTGGTATGAATAGGTTTTTTCTGGGGTTTTTTGCAAGGCATTGGGGTTAAATGACTTGTTCAAGGTCACATAGCTAGGAAATTATTATGTGTCTGAGACTGGATATGAACTCTGGTCCTCCTGACTCCAAGGCTGATGCTCTATCCACTACAACACCTAGCTGCCCCTGAGTAATTTCTTGAAAGATGTGCTGAACTGGAAAGGCTTCAGATACAAGTGGAGTGACAGATTCTGTCCTTAGGACCAGCCCAACTATAACATGTAAATTAATTGATCAATCAGTATTAACTCATTTGCTGAAATTTTATTAAAATTACAAAATACCTTAAATTAAGTTGAAAATTTTAAATTATATTAAATTGTATTATAATTAAATTAAATTCTATAATTATATAGTTACACTATGTAATTTAAGTGACATTCACATGTTGTGTTATGTTTATATAATTAGTTATACATAATTTATGGCTTTCATTTCATCTTAAATTATTTTAATTTGAATTTAAATTATTTAAATTTTTATCAAAATAATTTTTAAAATTCAGCTATTCATTTACTTTTAGCCAATAGGTGAAGGGAATATTCACATTGATGAAATCACAGGTACTTGAAATATTATAACAAAAATTAAAATTTTTTAAAAAAGTATGAATGTTTTCTTAGAATTAAGTCTATTTGAAGAAGAAAAATCCAGAATACTCTTAATTTATGTAAATAATACTACAACAAAACAATTTCAGTTGCATTCTTCAGAATGTTTACTGTCCCCTTATGTTCTGGCTTTTCACCCAGATAGCCATGAAAAGACAATAGAATTGAAGATAATTTACATTCCAATAACTTTACATTTTGATTTTTTTCAGAATAATTTCGTTAATTGCATTATCTGATGGAATTATTTTGGCCCCAAAATAAGCTGTTGCTTTGAAGTTAAAAGATAACATAGTTTTAATCTATAAAGAGTAAGTGTATTGTTCAAACTCACTCAATGACTTTGTAAATAAATAGTTAATAGCAGATCTGGGATTTGAACCCAGGGTTTTTGATGCCAAATTCTTTGCTTGTTAAAGGAATTTTTTTTAAGTACTCCAGTATCATTATTGAGGAAGCTTCAAAGGTAAATATACTACTACTTTTAAGATTTGAAGGAAGGTGAAAAACCATTGAATTAGATAAGTACTGAGAAAGTGTTATATTAGAAATAATAAATGTCTGGTGTTTATATTATGGTTTGCAAGTGCCTTTTATAGATTATCTTATTTGAACCTTATAATTGTTGGTTTTAAGATAATCTATAAAAGGTTCTTGCAAACCATAATGTAAATTTGAGTGTAAATACTGCAAGTATTCATGCAAACTATAATGTGAATACCAGTATGAGTACTACAAGTAGTATTATCTCCATTTTAAAGATGAGGAAAGAGAGGTTCAGAGAGTAATTAGTTTAAGCATTAGCGGCTGTTTAGAATCCATTTTTATTCTGACTCCAAATTATTTTCTCTTTCCAGTAGAGGCTGTATGACATAATTAATGGAATGCAGAATTTGAGTCAGATAGACTGGAGTTCAACTCTTTAATCTTTGTTACTTTGAGCAAAGATAAAACAGTTAAAGATGGAAAAAATCTGCAAAGGCCTTTTTTCTTTTTTTTTAAAAAGCAAATTTTTTAACCATCAGGAACAGTGGAGTGACTCCATCTGGACTCTTTAACATCCCCAATCTTAGAAGTAGAAGTGACATTAAGTAGAACAAATATAAGAAAAGCAGTTAGATTACCACAAATATAAAAAGAGAAGGGTCATTCCTGGAAATAAAATAGTATTATTGATGGATTCATTTGCAAGCATTTGAAGGAAGAGGGGATACTAAAGGCAGGCAAAAAAAAATCTCAACATTATTTTTTTTTTTAGATTTTTCAAGGCCAAGGCAATGGGGTTAAATGGCTTGCCCAAGGCCACACAGCTAGGTAATTATTAAGTGACTGAGACCGGATTTGAACCCAGGTACTCCTGATTCCAAGGCTGGTGCTCTATCCACTGCGCCACCTAGCCGCCCCTTTCCAAAAGGTTAATGAGAATAATGTGTACATATTTAGAACGTTTTAATGATGGTATTAGTAGGAATTAGACTTTTGCAAGTGATACTCTACTGTAGAGCACATGTTTACAATCACATAATTTATTGCAGTATTTCCCTGTGATTATTATTTGACTTTTTAAAAGTCCTCATGATGTCATTGAAAGCTATGAGAACTTTTTTGATCCACTAAAATTTAAATGAAACATAAAAATATAGGGATATAACCTTCAAAAAGATGTTCAGTATTGTTGGAGGGGAGATCAGTACACTTAAAATTGAGTAGAGATTCTGTAGAGATAGTGAAGTTCTTCAGATATTCTTATTTGTGGACAACCTGGTCAAAACATTATGGAATCTCCTAAATGAATTCATAATCACTTGGGAGTTAGCCCTAATTATCCTCACAGTAAGTAGCTGAAGAATTTCTATTGACTAGACCAGTGATCTTCAAAGTGGGCAGGACTTAACCATGATTTCAAATAGAGAGTATGGGAAGAATGGCTTAGATTCTTCTATTCCTTCCTGCTTCAATTGATGGACTTTCTCCCATATAGCTACCCTTACTCATTACTCAACACTCTTATATTCTTGCCCTCCTGCATCTGTGGAAACTCTCAGTCTTCCTCCTTTACAGAGGTCTTGGCACCTAAGGGCCATTAAAACTTAACCTTGACCAAGTCACCCATAGCAAAAGTTGTGTGCAGATGATATTTGACTAATCTATACCCCATGCACCCTTCTATCCCCATCCTTTATTATTTTGAGTCTATTGTATGGGTATACTAAGAAAGGTGGACTTAATGTCTGTCACATGAATTGGAAATTAAGAGACAATGATATTAGTCATTAAAGATTTGACTGTTACCAGAAGCAACGAGATAGAGTAGTGAGAAAAACAAATTTACCCCCAGACACTTAGTAACTATGTTTCTCATGATAAGTCACTTAATTTATATGCCTGCCTCAATTTCTTAAAATGGGGATAGTAACAGTAGTAGCTCACAGTATTATGAGGAGCAAAAATATCTCATTTGTAAAGTGCCTGATAAATAGTAAGCACTTAGTGTTTGTTTCCTCTCTTCCTTCCCCTCCTCTATTCCTCTTTCCTAGATCTGTGATCCTATGGACTATTAGTGAATAATTATTATTTGCAAATTGACCCTATCTCTTAGGACAGAAAGGGAATTTTTGAAAATAATAAAAATTCTGTTACTAATGTTTTTAGTGAAAGCAAAGAGGTTTTCTTTACTGCTGATAGAATTTAAAAATAGAAGTTTTTAAATTTTATTTCTATCATATTCTTTTTTTTTAAGGTTTTTGCAAGGCAAATGGGGTTAAGTGGCTTGCCCAAGGCCACACAGCTAGGTAATTATTAAGTGTCTGAGACTGGATTTGAACCCAGGTACTCCTGACTCCAAGGCCGGTGCTTTATCCACTAGGCCACCTAGCCGCCCCTTCTCTATCATATTCTTAATTTGCTTTCAGAGGCAGTTAGTGACACAGTGATCAATATATAAGACTTGAATTAAAGAAGACCTAAATTTATGTTCTGACCTGGAAACTAGCTATATGACTTCACTCAAATCATTTGGTGTGCTTCCCCCCCCCCCATGTCTCAGTTATTTCATTTGTGAAATAGAGATAATAATGTCTATTTCACACTATTTGGTGTGAGGATCAAATGAGATAGCATGTTAAGTGCTTTGTGAAACTTAAAGTGATAAATTCTAGCTGTTATTATCTACTAGCTCATATATATATATATATATATATATATATATATATGGCATCTAACAGTATAGTGGCATATATTATATAGATATTTACATACATATATAAAATTTATGAATCTATATATATGTGGTGTATGTTAACAATTTTTTTTACTGATGGTACAATATCAAAAAAGTTTGTAGACCATTGGTCTAGATCATGGATATGCATTTGAAAGTATTGTCTATATAGGTTTTGTCTATCAGTTCTGTCTTGTGTTTTCTCTCTCTCCCTTCTGTTTTTCTTTCCCTTTCTTCCTCTCTCTCTTCTCTTTCACTGTTCTCTCCCCCTCCTTTGCCTCCCCAGAAGTAAATTGAACCTAAAAGTCTACAGAGCAGTCTTCATAGTCTTTGCGAGATTACACTTTTAATGTTTCCAAACTTCAACCAGAAACAGATCTGTATTTTTAGTACCTGTATTCTTTCTGTGATCTTCATCTGCAAGTCATGGGATACAACTATTTCTGAAGAAATGAAGTTCAAAGATTACTTTAAGGGCAATGGAAAAGCACATGATCGGTTAATCAGGCATTTATTATTTGCCTCATATATGCCAAGCTCTGCATGAAGTATTGAGTTTTCAGAGAATGAAGCAACCTCTATTTGCCAAAGAGTTGAAGGGCCTAAGTTGGTTGTAATAACTTTTATTTTTTGTAAGGCAGTGGGGTTAAGTGGCTTGCCCAAGGCCACACAGCTAGGTAATTATTAAGTGTCTGAGGCCAGATTTGAACTCAGGTACTCCTGACTCCAGGTCCGGTGCTCCATCCACTGCACCACCTAGCCACCCCTGTAACAACTGTTTAAGTATAAGCAAGGAATTATGAAGAAGTAGTGTGAGAGATGTCATTAGATAAATGCTTGAGGGGGAAAAATGATTAAAGCAGTGGATAGTTGATACCATGATGTCAAGAGCATGTTAGGAAGTCCTTTAACCTGTTGGGTGGACCCACTGTTTCAAATTTGGTGATGGGCAGAGTATATGGGCTAGGCAAGCATTAATTTTTTTTATCTGCATTGTAGGAAGGAATATGCACATTGATTTAAAAAAATCCACCCAAGATTCTATATGGAAAGTTGACCTTATTAAATGTTGCATCTTTTGAAAATGGCCTCTCTTTCCTCCCCAATAAAGCCAGTGATATATATTGTGTGATTTGATTATTTAATCATAAAAGTTATATTACTATGACTTTTGTTACTATTGCTCTTTTTGAATGATTATATAATCTGCGTGTGTGTGTATATATGTGCACTTAATGTGCTTGAATGGGCATATAAAATTAGATGATATCACTTATGAATTTTACAGTGAGGGAAAAACATCTTTTTAAAAGATTTGATTTTATTGATTGATATCTTTTGTATTTAGATCACCTGTATTGCTCATTGTAAACCCCCTCTTTTTTATCTTTCTCAAAGAATCATTTCTTTTTTTTTTTTGATTTTTTTTCAAGGCAGTGGGGTTAAGTGACTTGCCCAAGGCCACATGGCTAGGTAATTATTAAGTGTCTGAGGTTGGATTTGAACCCAGGTGGTACTCTTTGACTCCAAGGCCGGTGTTCTATTCACTGCACCACCTAGCCGCCCTCAAAGAATCATTTCTTAGAATGTAAAAAAGAAAAAAATAGTTAAGCAAAACGAAGATCTAAAAACTGACTTTAATTATAGCAAAGAGAGATGGATTCTCATTTCCCTTTGAGGCTAAATTTAGGCCTCATAGCATTTTAATTCATTCATTTTTTCTATTATTTCCATTTGTATTATTGTCAAATGTATATATTAATTTTCTGGTTCTGTTGCTTTGTATCACTTGGTGTGTTTTACTGTATCTTCTGTATCCATTATGTTATTGTTTCTTAGAACATTGCACAGTAATGTTCTGTTACCTTCATCTTCTACAGTATAATCATTTCTCAATAAATGATTACCTACCTCATTTTTTTGTGTTATCCCTCATTTGCTGTCCCTACTTTGCTTCCAGCTCTTTGTTACTACAAATAACCTTTAAATATTCTAGTGTACATGGGAACTTTCTTTTTATCACTGATTTCATTGGGGAATGTGTCTAACAGTAGAAATTTGTGGGTCAAGAGGCATGGCGCTTTAGTTCTTCATTTGCAACATTCCAGATTTTTTTCCCAGTTGGACCAATTCATATCTTACCAGTGACACAGTAGTGTACCTTTCTTTTTTGTTAACTCCTTCAAACTTTGACTATTATCTTTTTTCCATCTTTGCCAGTTTTCTGAGTATTTCTGAGTTGCTTTGATTTGCAATTCTCTTATTATTAGTGATTTGTTGGATTTTTTATGAATATTACTAATTTTATAAGTTTTCTATCTTGATATCAGGATCCTGTTGGGATACTGGATGTAAACTTTTTCCATTCTGGTTGAGTACTTTATTATTCTATTCTGTCAATTCTAGTCTTAGTCTGTCAATTACTTTTTTCTGAGTTTCTCTCTCTAGGTTTTCATGACACTGATTTCATAAGTTCTGTTACTTTTTGTGACTGATTCTTCTCAATCCCCTTTGCTGAATTTTCCTTCAGGTCATGCATATTCCCCAAGAATCTGCCCTGAACTTTCTCTTTCTGTGTTCTCTGGCTTGGTCCTTTTTTTCAACTTCCCTGAGTAAGTGATCATGCATGTGCTTGTGATGTACGTATTCATTCCTAACTTCTCTCCTGACCTCTATTCTCCCTTCTCCAAGTGACTATTGATATTTCTAACTCTATGTTTCAAAGACATCTCAAATGCAGCATATCCAAAGCAACTCCTTTTTCTTCCCCTCAGCTTCTGAACCCCTCCCCATTACTCTTGAGTGTTCCACCATTCTCCTAGTCACCAGGTTCACACTTTGTTTGGGCTCATTCAGGGCTACAACCTTAACTCTTCACTCTGAATTGCATGCAGTCTCTCCTCTTTCCCCTAGCTAGAGCTACTTGGCAATATCACTACAATTCTCATACTTAACCTTTTTCCTCTTCTCCCACTCTGGTCTAGACCCTCATCAACTCATACCTAGACTGTGGGGTAGCTTTCTGATTAGTCTCTCTGCCTCAAGTTTCTCTCCATGTCTTATCTTCTTAAATAATTTTCCTAAAGTCCCATGTCACCCCCCCCATCATTAAATTGAAGTTGTTCCTTCCAGGATCAAATATTAAATCATCTGTTAGCCTGTTAAAACCATTTACAGTTGACCCATTTCCTCTTTCCGGTCCATGTGAGTATACCCCTGCCCCCCATTAGTCTTTTTTTGTTGTTGGGCAATGGGGTTAAAGTGACTTGCCTACTGTCACACAGCTAGTAAGTATCAAGTATCTGAGGCAGAATTTCTTTTTTTAATTTAAATTTATTTTTATTAAAGATATTATTTGAGTTTTACATTTTCCCCCCAATCTTGCTCCCCCCCCCCCCCCGAGAGCACTCTGTCAGTCTTTACTTTGTTTCCATGTTGTACCTTGATCCAAATTGGGTGTGATGAGAGAGAAATCATATCCTTAAAGAGAAGAGAAGTCTAAGAGGTAACAAGATCAGACAATAAGCTATCTGTTTTTTTTTTCTAAATTAAAGGGAATAGGTGAGGCAGAATTTCAACTGAGTCTAGAGCTGGTACTCGTATTCACTGTGACACACCTAGCTACCTTCCCTTCACTAGTCTGTTTTCTGTCCTTAAAATCCACCCTTGTGGAAAAGAAACTGGCCATCCACTGTCAAACAACTGCCACTCAGAGCAGGCAAGCCTAGTTTAACCAAAACATAAAGGCGCAAGGTATTCTGAGGAAAGGGCTGGGAAGTAGTATATGCCAGGGAAGCTCAAGCACTCTACCTTGAATCTGGATGGAGAAGATTGCCCATGACCATGAATTCAACAATCTAGGGCACCTCCATACCACTAGAACTGCTTCCAGCCTAGCTGTTACAGTCAGTAAGAAAAGAAATCATTGTGGAAAAAGACCCAACTTCTCATTACCACAGACAAAAACTTCAGACCAATTACCACCGATAGACAAATGTCTATTTTGAGTTGGAACATCTCCCCACTTCCCAAATTATTGGTCCATCTCCCCACTTCCCAAATTATTGGTCCTATTTCCCACCTAGCTTTTAGAACCATTCCATGGAAGTAACTCGTGGAGAAGAGGGGTCAGCCATCCCCACCAACTGCTATCTACAAGACAGGTAAACCAGTGCGCTTGAAGCATCAGGGAATTCTAAGGGGAAGATCAGAGAACATGTACCAGGCAAGTTGAACTACCACCACCTCTTTGATTACAATCTCTTTAGTTCCTCAGTGGAGAGTTCCTTGAGAGTGGGAACTTCCTTCTGTTTATACCCTTACTACTTAATATTTTTTTTTCCATGTAGAAAGTATTTTATATTTTTTTCCTGTGCACTGTGTTTTCTAGTGACTGGTTTCCTTATTGCTTCTCACATAGGGCACTTCATCTCCCTACTCCATGCCTAGAATTCTTTACCTTACCTCTTCATTCTGACATTTTTGAGTTTCTTAATTTAGCCCCATCTCAGATGCCACATTTTCTTGCATGATGCCTTTCCTGGTACTTCTTTTCTAATGTCTTTTCTTGAGATTATTTTCCATTTACACTGCATGTATGTTTTTATATACATGAATGTTTTCATATGCCAATTCTCCCTTCTCCCCTGCCACGGGAACTCTTTGAAGATGGGATCTGCTTTTGTCTTTCTTGTTGTATGCCTAGTACTTAATATTGAGGCTGACAGATTAAAATTCCAGGTGTTTTATGTTAGTTTGAATGGAATTTACATTTCTTTATTCCTAGTTGGATTCATATATCTCTTTTTAAGAACAAGATTTTCTTAAAAATTATGTTTTAAAAAATCTTATTGAGACTTAATTACTTTAGATCCTTCTTCAACTCAGATTTTAACCCAGTATTCAGCTTATTTTTTTCTGATTGCAGTTTATTCACTTTGGTACATCCTTTAAGGTGTTCTATTCTGCTCCAGTAATAGCAGTCCCTTGTGCTAATCTAACACTTTTGATTTTGTTCACAAATCTGTGCCTATTCATATTAATGTGTGCTTAGTAAGCAGTTTTAAAAGGCATATAATTCTATTCTTCTACTATGATGGTATCTTTTTTTTTTTTAGGTTTTTACAAGGCAATGGGGTTAAGTGGCTTGCTCAAGGCCACACAGCTAAGTGTCTGAGGCTGGATTTGAACTCAGGTACTCCTGACTCCAGGGCCGGTGCTCTATCCACTGTGCCACTTAGCTGCCCCTGATGGTATCTTATTAAATGATGACTTTCCTAGTTTTTAAAATTCTGCTACTTCACCCCAAATTTATGACCTATAGAAGACCTTAATTAAATCTTTATTCTTTCACTGTTTTATCCTATTTCTTGACTCTAGTTTTGCTTGGTCCTTGTTTCCCTTCCACATAATATAGTCTATACAATGTCTATTGGGTTCTAGTTATATATAGTCTATATACTGAATAAACATAAAGAAGTATTAATGTAACATGGACCCAATTTCTAAATCAGATCGACATTCATTCAGTTTAATTTTTTCCCATTTTTTTCTTTTTGGTTTTTGCAAGGTAATGGGCTAAAGTGACTTGCCCATGGCCTACAGCTAGGTAATAATTAGGTGTCTGAGACCTAATTTGAATTCAGGACCTCCTCAATCCAGGGTCCGTGCTCTGTGCAATGTACCATCTAGCTTTCCCATTCTTTATGTTTACATTGTTGCAGTGCTTGTGGAAACCTAAAGAACCAGGAGATCCTCTAATCGTATAAGATAATATTTCTAAAATGCCTAGCACAATTTTTGGCACAATGATAGGCATTATATAAATTATTATTCTATTCCTCTCTCATCCCCTCTAAATAATTGAGACCAAAGGTTCCTATTTAAAAAGTTGTATTTTGAAGATGTGTGTACTAGGCCCCTGAAAGTCTAAACTGCTAGATGATAACTCAATATGTTATCACCAGTGTTCTTATCACAGTGTTGACCAATATTAGAATACTGCATATTCTGTTCAAATCTCTCCTTATATGGGAATGTTGTTTTTCTTGTACTTAGTAATAACAAGTAATTCAACCTAACTAACCTTCATTATGCTATATGTACTGGTTGGAAATTGCTTGTAATTAGGGCTCTTTGGCTGGCAAAAGGATAATTCTGCCAGTTCAACAGTTCTCCCTGTAATTACTTATGATAACAATTAAAATGTTTCTGACATTGAAATCAAAATGGTGGTTTGTTTCTTGTATATCGTTTTATTGTTTTCCTTCATTTTGTATTTCATTTTCTTCCCATGTTTTTTTTTTTTTAGTTTTTTTTGGCAAGGCAGTGGGGTTAAGTGGCTTGCCCAAGGTTACACAGCTAGGTAATTATTACGTGTCTGAGACTGGATTTGAACTCGTCCCTCTGACTCCAGGGTCGGTGCTCTATCTACCACGCCACCTGGCTGCCCCTTCCCATGCTTTTTTGCAGTCTTCATGTTAATTATTTTATTGCACAGTAATAATTGCTCTACATTCATGTGCTTTGATTTTTTTTTTTGAAATTCCTGATCAATGGACATCTACTTTGTTTCTAGTTTTTGCTACCACAAAGAGTGCTTCTGTGGATATTTTGATATATATGGGACCTTTATGAAGATTAATTTTATTAGAAATAAATAATAGAAGGAAAAGGATATCCTGTGATTATAGATCACATAAAAGCATTTTGCTTCATAACTGACTATAATAGGGAAATTTCAGTTTAAGTGTTTGAAGAACTCAGATGTTTCATATAATGGGTAGCAAGGCATAAGTCTTCTAGTCTAAATTTCTTTATTCTTGAATTTTTTTGAATGTTTTTTCCAATTACATGCAGAGATAATTCTCAACATTCATCTTTTTGTAAGCTTTTGAGTTCCTCGTTTTTCTGCCTCCCTCCCTTTCTTCCCCCTTCCTCATGACAGTGAGTATATGTTATATACTCCATATATGTTACATGTAACAGTTTATGTTTGATGATTTACAACTTATTTAACATAAGTCATGTTGTGAAAGAAGAGTCAAAACTAAAGGGGGAAAGCATGAAAAAAGGAAAAAACATAAAACTAAGTTTTAAATGAAAATAATATGCTTTGGTCTACATGCAGACTTCAAAGATTTTCCTTTGCCACATAGATGATACTTTCCATCACACCTCGGCTAGATATCTTTAGCAGAAAACAGCATTGTCTTTCAGTACCAGCACCTTTTCTTTCCTGTTACACAGTGACATAGGAACTAAGTAAAAAAGTATATTGATATTAGACTGTCCTTAACCTTCAAGAAGAAGTAGTCAGCCATTGGCACTCTGATTGGGGACCATAATGTCTGCTAGCTGAAATAGGAAACATTGAGGAAATTTATATTTAGCAGGGATTTATTTGTATTTTTTCCTCCCCCTTATTTCTCATCTGGTTTGATGATCTGATAATTTAACATGTAGCTAAGAATACTCTTAAAGGGATGCTATGCATCTTTGATTTAAATAACAATTTTACAAATTGAAATTATATAACTTTATGAGATGATATTTAGGGAAAATTTATCAATTTGAGGACCTTTAACAGTATCAGCTGATTCTAACATTTCTGATAATCTTCATACTAAAGTGGGAAATGAACTTAATAGATTTGTTCAGTCTTTAAAGGTCATATTCAGTTATTTTCCGTTCTAGATGACATATATTCGAGAGGGCATTGACAAAACGGAAAATGGCCAGAGGAGGTTGATGATAGTGATGATAGTGTTGAAGGTGAAGGCTTTGCAACATCAGGATCCTTTGAAAAAACAAAAGGTATTTAGTCTGGTGTAAGACTTGGAGCCTTACCAGTATAGCTATCTTGACCTATTCCAATTCCATGATCAACAACTCTGAAATTTCTTCTACCTCTTTTTCTCTTAAACTTATTTTTTGTTCTTACTACTGCCAGATTTCCAATCCTCACTAGTTTCCCAACTATCATTCTTGCTCTTTTTCATTCTTTCCTGTTTTGATCCTTTAGCTATTTCCTTAATTTGCATATTCCTTGCTTTCTTGTCTTATTGCTGCTAATACTTTGTGAAACCCCAATTCTGGAGTACTTCCACTACCTTATATGTTCCTTCTCACTTGTAGAAAGTCATGCAACATTACTGACTAGTTTTATTACAAATTTATTATCTGAGCTCACCTGGGCACTCATTCTCACTGCAGCAAGGTAATCCTTTTACTCCTCCCTCTTTGATTGCCTCTCTGGCCTACTGCTTCAACAACCTTCTTATCTTGGTTTTCCCTCATTACCTGGTGGGGCCTTTTTACTAGGGAACATTCCATTGCTAAGTCATTTCCTTTCTCTTGTTGGTGAGTTTCTTCCAGAGCTTTTATTTTGGAGACCTGTTCAGGCTCCCATGCTTCATTCCCTTCCTATCTGTATGTCTGACTCTTGAATTTGCCACTATGCCCCCAAGCTTAGGATCTTCTGCCTACCATTCTATCTGCTCACCTACCTGCTTTTCATTTTTTTTTTTTTTATTTAAGACCAAGAGCCTAGTAAGTGGCAGCACTCTCCCTTTTTCTCTGTGGTCTACTTTTTACCAACCTTGATAATCTATCATCTTGGAAAATAGCCATCTCCCACCAACTGCCATTAAAGGACAGACAAACCAAGCCTAGGCTAAGCAGTGTGGAGATAGGAGCCAGTACATACCAGGTAAGTCAAACCATCCAAAACTATGACCATGTCTTTCCTCTAGACAAGGATCCTGAAACCAAGATCCTTTGTAATAGTTATGCTTATAACTCACTTGTAGCCATTATCCTGGGAAGCAATCTTTAGGGAGGTGCTGAAGCCAGTTAAATAATTTATCAACAGTGTAGAAATTTATCTCAGTGCTGTTTTTCATCCTCTTTGAAGACATCTGACATTCCTGAAAACATCTAGAAAATATGGGAGTAAGTTCTGCTTCTGTTCACTGGTGACTGGGAAAGTCCAAGAACATCATTCATTAACCAAAACCCAGGCAAGCATGCCATTATGAAACTAGTGCACAAAACTGATGGACTTCTCAAGGCAACCAAATTTGGCTGTGATCTTCCAGTTTTTTGAAAAACCTTGATAAGATCAACAAATAGTATAACAATTTCTATTCTGCTGTTGAAATTTTTCCTTGAGTGTTGAGGCAGTAAATACCAAGTTGACTATTCTTTGACCCTTTTTGAAGTTAAACTGACTCTTGGGTAGATGGCCACTTTACAGATGAAAGATCAGCAAGATTGAAAGACCTTCTATCACAGGACAATCCATTTCCTTTTCCAAGAATGCATTCTTTAACTCCTTAAGTATTACCCACCTCTTGCCATATAAGCTGGAAAATTTTCATTGAGCTTTTTTATAACACGATCCCCTAATTTTATAACATAATCCCCCTCTTAGTGGGAATAGAATCAGAACCAACAGATTTGCCTTATAAGAAAAGACTCATGGTAAAGTCTGAAAGTCTGCTAAAGATTAACTGACTTCAAACTGAGTTATATAATTGTGTACTGTTTGTTGATTTTATGAAGGCTTTCAGTGATGTTCTCAGACTTTCATAGTCACCAGTAGACAGAAACAGAACTCGTTACCATGCTTTCTGTAATTTTTTTTAGGTTTTTTTCTAGGTAATGGGGTTAAGTGACTTGCCCAAGGCCACACAGCTACGTAATTATTAAGTGTCTGAGGCTGGCTTTGAACTCAGGTACTCCTGACTCCAGGGCTGGTGCTCTATCCACTGCACCACCTAGCCGCCCTGATGATGTTTTTAGTAATATTGTTGGACACCTTCAAAGAGGATGAAAATGGCATTGAGATCAATTTCCACGCTATTGGTAAATTATTTTAACTTTAGTTTTGGCTTGTAGCCTTTTCAAAATGGGAGAGTTGTTGCATGACTTTTTTTTTAACTGAACTTCCAAACATTTAAACTGTAGTGCAAGAGTACAATGCTGATGGACTGACCACATCTTTTGAATACTTTTGAAGTGTGTTTGCCTAAAAGACTTCTGTAGAACTCAGACAAATACTCACAGGGAGGTCAGAAGTGATACTAGGACACTCTTGAGTCTTTCTGAAGAATTTTAGAATTGATTGTGATACAAAGGGAGACCTTGGCACAGGACTGCTCAGCATGGCATGCTAGAGTCAAAGAAGATGCTGTGCTCTATGAACAAAACAGAATTATAGTAGCTCAAAGGAAATGTGAAATGAACAGATTTAGAGACATCTTTATTCCAAATGTTCACATGGGCTAGTGTGTAATTTGTGGTTTGATCAGCTAGATTTGGAAACATTGTGCCCTGACCTCAACATGATGATGTCATTTTGGTCCTATAGTAAAGTAAGACTTGAGTTCAAATCCATTCTCAAATACTTTGTGACCCTGGAAATGTGACTTAACCCTATTTGCCTCTGTTCCTCATCTACAAATGAGCTGAAGAAGGAAATGGCCAAAAAAAGCAAGCAAAACTGTAAATGGTGGGGTCATGAAGAGTTGGACATGACTGAAATGACTAAACAGTAGCAACTGTCATCTGCTTTGCAGTAGAACCCTAAGGATCATGGGACCTTTCCATGATTTATGACTGAAGACTCCCATATAGGGAGTCCCATTAAAAATTGAGAGTGGGCACTATTTTTTTCTCTTTAGTGTTTAGCATTGTGCCTGGCTTATAATCATTGTTTAATAAATACTTTTTGTCCTTCCTTCCCCTTTATCACATATCCCAGAGTACTTGTTCCAAACCTCTTTCTCCTTAAGCCTTCCAACACTACTTAATTCTCTAGCCCCTCAAGTTTGGGGACTTGTCTCATGCTTTACTGAGAAAATAATAAAGGCCATTTAACCTCTCTCCTTTACATCTTGGCAAGCTTTATGTGTTATCTATCATTTCTATCTTTATTTGAAATGGAATAAAGCTAGGGCATCCAGGGGGCACAGGAAATAGGGCAAATAGCCCTGGAGTCAGGAGGAGGGGAGTTTGAGTTTAGCTTTAGACACTTGACACTACTGTGTCCCCTGGGCAAGTCACTTTAACCCTGATTACCTTTCATCCAGGACTATCTCTAGCTGTCTTGATTCATTATCTGGCCACTGGATTCAGAAGACTCTGGAGGAGAAAGTGAGACTGGTAACTTTAGGACAGTACCAATTCATGGGCTTGTCATGGTTTTCTTTGAGAATGAAAAACAAAATTATCATTAAACATCATTCCAATTTGAAGAAGGGGCCCTTCTATCCAAGACCAACCTCTCTCTCTCTTGTTCATCCCCTTCCTGACTTCTAAGCAACTGACTCTTCTACCTCTTCTACCTCTTCTTTGTGGTTCTTTCCTTTTTTAAATGTCTCTGCATTCCTTTCCCCTCTGTACTCCAGTAACATTTCTTTGTCTAGATCCTATATAAATCTTAAGCTCTACCATCTTATATTTCTCTTTACTTAAAATTCCTAGGGAAAAAAAGTCTCATTCATTCAACTCACTGTATTTCATTCTTTTTCAGTCTGATATCCAATTTTATGACCCAACTTGAAATAAATCCCTCCAAAATTACCAATGATCTTTTAATTATCAAATCTTAGGGCATTTTCACAACTTAACTTTCTTGGTCTTTTTTGTATCAGTTGACAACTGCTACTTGACCTTTCCTTTTGGATTTTCTCTCTTGAGTTTTTGTTTTTCTTCAGCCTAGGTGACTATACCTGTCTTCTTTGCTGGATCATCCCATCTTCTGTCCTTTTAACTGGGTGTTTCCCAGGTCTCCATTCCCACATCCTTTTCTCTTTATGGGTGATTTCATCAGCTTCCTTGGGTTTAATTATCATTCTTATTCAAATAATTTTCAGACCTGTTTATCTAGTCTAAAGATACCAGTTCTTCTTCAGCTTTAGCCATTCATCATTAACTTATTATTGGCTTGTTGTTTCTCTGTGACATCTCAAACTCAGCATTTCCAGAATCCCAGAATTTGAGAATTGGAAGAAACCCCAATTGTTAATTTAGTTCTATCCATAAACTATTATGTCAAACGTTTGTTCAGTCTAAAACTGCTTGTATACTTGAAAGGAGGGGGAAACCACTCTTTTTTGAGACAGTCTATTATTGTTTGACAACTGTAATTGTTAGATGAAATTTTTCCTTAATAGGCTTAAATTTGCTTCTCTTCTCCTAGAACCAAACAGAACAAGATTGATATCATTCTGCAAAACAGAACTTAATTATTTCCTCCCTTCCCCAAGCCTGTTCTTCTAAACTTTTCTCATTTTTGAGTGTACCACCATTCTTTCAGTTTACATGTGTTTCACAGTGCTACCTAACTGCCCCAGAGCTCATAGCTTGTGAATTGGTTAGGCAGAACCACTTTAAGTAGACAATGAGAATGAAATTTGAATTTGAGTGAAAAACTGAGAACCAATATTTTAGACAATTTAATACAATGAGATTTGGTTGGGGTTTTTTTGCCCTTTGATATTGAATCAAGGCCTGAATTTTAGATCTCCTCTTATTCCCAAATATTTCTAACAAGATAGATTCCTCTTTGCAATGTACCTTTATCACTGCAGCTTTACATGACATGTACGTGTGTGTATGTATATGTGTATAAAATTGTTAGTAATTTTTAATTCTTATTTTAGTTTTTTACAAGAAGTTGTTTAAATTTGTGTATAACAACAAAATTCCTTGGTTCCTGAGCCATTCAATCTTCAGTTAATTTCCTGGAGAGCCTAGTTTATTCCTATTATACTTGTCATCCATCCATCCATCTTTCCATCCATCCATCCATCCATCCATCCATCCATCCATCCATCTATCATATAACTACTGATTCTGTAGGCAGCTAAATTGGAGTGTTTTAATATTGGATTAGACTTGAAAAGACTGCAGTCTACATGCAGAAGTGTTTTAGTTCTACAGGAAAGAAGATCAATGAGGAATAATTTTGACTTTGTGTAAGGAAGGATTTACAGAGCAAATTTTTGATATTCCATATTGTCATCTCTCCTAAATTTCTCTTGTATCACTTTCCCTCCCAGAGAATCATCTCATAGAACAAAGATTATTTTTATCTTTAATTTAAAGATTTTGTATTTAAAAGAGAAGGAAAAATAGCAAAATCGGTGAAATATGTTAATTTTATTTGAGATATATATATATATATATATATATATATAAAATTATTTAACTCACATATACATGAGTTAATTAGGGACAAATACCTTCTCTTAATCTTTTGAGCCAAGATCAGTCATTATAATTTTTTCATTGCTCATTTTCTATTGTTTTGTGGTAGTGGCTCTATCCTCTTACATGTTTTGAATTTTGTGCATATGGGGGTTTTTGTCCTTCTGGTTCTGCTTACTTCACTACTTTAGTTTATATACATTTTTCTGTTCTATATTTGTCTCATAATATTACAGAACATATACCATTAAACATATAAACACATTCAAGGAAGGGACTGCCCCTTCCCCTCCCATTACTAAGGATCCAGACTAGAATCATCTGGGTGTGCAGTAGATTGACTGTTGGATCTGGATTCAGCAAAACATGAGTTCATTTGTTACCTCAGAACATTAATTTTTTGACCTTGGCAAATCAGAGGTCAATTTTTGTTTTTCTCGGTTTCCTCACTCAAATAAAGGTAATAAACAGGCCTTATTTTTCAGGTTTGTTGTAAGGATCAGATAAGTAATTGTAAGTGTTTAGCACAGTAAGTCCTATATAAATGCTTATTCCTTTCCTAATTTTATTTTTGCCTATACGTTATCAATACTGTGAGAAACAGGTACTGAACATGATAACCATAAAAATAACTTTAAAAATGAAATTGGTTGTATTTTAAATAGACAAGAAAACAGCTATTTACTGGATATGGGAGTCAATTCTGAATTTCCAATCTTTGTAATATAATTAGACCATTAACTTGTTAGAGCAAGACTAAAATTCAGTATAAAATAAGGAGGGAATAGAAGGAAGTGGATATAGAATACAATTGAGACAACTTCAATATGGCATATTTTGACAAATTGTTGACAGTAAAAATGAGAATGAATAAAAGAACTTGTGTCTACACCAACCGTCAGTATTTTCTAAGGAATATTTAGAAGGTTCTAAGGAAACTAACTTAGTTAAAGGAAGTTTAATTGTAATGTCAGTTGTCACAAGGAGATGAGAACCTAGAAACTACTTTAACCAATGCTAGACCTATATTTAGCAACCAAGGTTGAGACACTGGTTTAGAATATATATAAACTTGCAGGTTTTTTTTGTTTTGAACTTAAAAAGATAAGCCTTTCTCCACACCCATTTTTCTATGTTCACAGCACTACACAAAAAAGAGGATTCCATATGAAACCATGAATCTCCATTTCCCATTGTTTACTTTAAAAAAAACATAATGAATATTACACATTGTTTTAACCTCACTTTTCTGTGCTTCCTTCTGAGTTTTCTTTTGTTCTCTTCTGTGTACTTTTTATCTCCCTTCCTCCCAACCCTTCCACTAGAAAAGGCCACCATTAAGCATAACTATGTGTATGTATATTTGCGATTGTCAGTTCTTTTTCTGGAGGTGGATAGCATTTTCCTTCATAGGTTCTTTGTAGCTGATTTTATTTGAACAATATTGCTGTTATATATATATATATATGTATAGCATTCCAAACCTTGATTCTACTCATTTCAGTCTTCCAAGTCATTCTTTGTTTTTCTAAAATCAACCAACTCACCATTTCTTATAGCAGTTTCTTACACACATCACTACCATATTCCCACAACTTCAAGTTCTAATCCTCTGCTACTAAAATTACTTTTGATTTAATTAACTATAGAGTCTCAAAGTCCTCTTAATTTGAAGTTCTATATTTCTTTGACTGAATTTTGCAGGGTAGTAAATTCTGGATTGTAATCCAAGGTTGTTTTGTTTCCTCTCTGATATATGGTATTCAGATCATCTGAGTTCTGTTGAGGCTGATAAGTTCTGTAAAAATATGATTGTGTTTCCTTTGTATTTAAATTGCTTCATTTTTACTGGTTTTGCAGTATTTTCTCCTTTATTTGAGAATTCTGAATTTGGTTTTGATAGCCCTTGGATGTCCTGTGGGGTCTCTTTCTGGAGTTCTGTGCTGTTTTTTTTAAAGGTTTTTTCTCAAGGCAAATGGGGTTAAGTGGCTTGCCCAAGGCCACACTGCTAAGTAATTAAGTGTCTGAGGCCTGATTTGAACTCAGGTACTCCTGACTCCAGGGTCCGTGCTCTATTCAATGCACTCATCTAGCTGCTGCCCCCTGTGTATTCTTTCAGTGCTTATTTTGTTTTCTTACTGTAGCAGATTTGGACAGTTTTCTCTTGATAATTTCCTCCAAGATGTTTTCCAAATTCTTGTTTTTGATCTAGGCTTTCTGGTGTTTAATCTTTAATTCGTAATTATCCCTCCTGGATCTATTTTTGAGGTCTTTAGTTTTTCCTAAGTACTTCAGTTTTTTTCAGCCTTCTTACTTTACTTGATGGAGTCTTGTAGTCTCATAGATTCATTGGCTTCTATTTGTTCAGTTCTTAGTTGTTTTTTGAAGGTCTGAATGATCTGCATTCAAATTTTATTTCACATACATATTTTTAACATTTTAACATTTTGTTTTCCAATTATATACAATAGTAATATGTATCCATGATTTTTTTCAAGGCTCTGAATTCTTCAATTCCTCCCCCTCCACTGAAGGCTGTCTGATAGTCTCTACATTGTTTCCATACCATACATTGATGTAAATTGAATGTGTTATAAGAGTAAACATACCCCCCCCCCCCCAGAAGATGAGAAATGTCAAGAATAGAGAGAGAGAGAAACAGATTTCAATGGCTCTGTCTCTGGGGGTGAGTTGCTTTCTTTATCATAAGTCCAGGGGTGGCTAGGTGACGCAGTGGATAGAGCACCAGCCCTGGAGTCAGGAGTACCTGAGTTCAGATTTGACCTTAGACACTTAATAATTACCTAGCTGTGTGGTCTTGGGCAAGCCACTTAACCCCATTTGCCTTGCAAAAAAAACCCTAAAAAAAAAGTAAATGAATATCTTAAGTCCACCAGAGAAGTTGCTTCAGTGTTTTTCCCACAGTTGCTATTACTAGCTGTACCTCCACTCTATTTCTCCCCAATCTCATTTATTCTATTCTCTCTCTCCTTTCATCTTGGCCCTGTCCAAAAGTGTGTTGAATCTGAGTACCCTCTCCCCCATCTTCCCTCTCTTCTATCACCTATTCCCCTCCTTCCCTCCCCGCCATTCCCCCTTATCCTGTCCCTTTCTTCTTTTTCTCTAGGGTAAGATAGATTTCCTCACCCTATTAAGTGTGTATGTTATTTCCTCTCTGAGCCATTTCTGATGAAAATGAAGTCTCACTCATTCCCCTTTTTGCCTTCCCCCTTTCCACTCCATTGTAAAAGCTTTTTCTTGACTCTTAAGTGAAATTTCTTAGCTTCTTCATCTCCTTTTCCTTCCTCTCAGTACTTTCCTTTATCCATTGACTCCATATTTTTTACTATATTATACCATTTTATTCCTCTCCTTCCTATGTCCTGTCTTTATATACTCCTTCTAACAGCTCTTATAAATGAGAAAGTTCATATGAGTTATCAATATCTTCTTCCCATGTAGGAATACAAGCAGTTCAATATCATTAAGTTAGTTAGTTCTTCTCATCCACCCCCTCTATGGTTCCTCAGATTCCTGTGCTTGATGATCAAACTTTCTGTTTCAGTAGGGAAGTTTGAAAGTCCCCTGTTTCAATGAAAGTCCATTTTTTCCCCTGAAAGAGGATGTTCAGTTTTGCTGGGTAGTTGATTCTCGGTTGTAAACCAAGATCTTTTGCCTTCTGGAATATCATATTCCAATCCCTACGAGCCCTTAATTAATGTAGATGCTGCCAGATCCTGTGTAATCCTGAGTATGGAACCTCAGTAGTTAAATTTTTTGTTTCTGGCAGCTTTTAGAATTTTCTCTTTGATTTGGGAGTTTTGGAATTCCTGGAAGTTTTTCTTTTGGGATCCCAGGGCAATTTTGCATCATCATCATCATCATCATCATCATCATCATCATCATCATTATTATTATTATTATTTAGGTTTTTGCAAGGCAAATGGGGTTAAGTGGCTTGCCCAAGGCCACACAGCTAGGTGATTATTAAGTGTCTGAGGCCGGATTTGAATCCAGGTACTCCTGACTCCAGGGCTGGTGCTTTTATCCACTATGCCACCTAGCCGCCCCTGTATTATTTCTTGAAAAATGAACGCTAGGCTCTTCTGATCTTGACTTTCAAGTAGCCCAATAATTTTTAATTTATTTCTTCTGGATCTGTTTTTGAGGTCGATTGTTTTTCCAATGAGATATTTCACATTTTCTTCTAATTTTTGACTTTTTTGGGAAGAGTTTTATTTCTTCCTGATTAGCTTCCTTTAGTTAAATTCTGCATTTGAAGGAGTTTAGGCCTAATGGAAAAAGCAAAACAAAAGGCAAAAGAAAAGAATGCCTTAAAAAAGCAGAATTGGTCAGCTGGAAAAGGAGATAAAGTTCTCTGAAGAAAATAACTCCTAGCATCCCTGAAACTTTGCCGAGCAATACCACTACTAAGTCTGCTTCCTAAGGCATCAAGGAAATGGAAAATAATTTTAAGCAGCAGAGGTCCAAAGAAGTTTTCAACAGTACACATTGTGGAGGATCTTCAGTGAAGGTCTGTCTCTCTGGGGGAAAGGGGGAAAAGTAAAGTCCGCAGTGCAGTCCAGTCCAGGTGCTGACAATTTTACAGCAGCATAGGACCCAGCAGCTAGATAGCAAGTCAGTATAGAGGGATCCAACCCAAAGTTTGAACCCTGGAAACACTGGGGCAAAAGACAGGATTGGGTTGTGAACAAACCCTCTGCATTGGCAAGTACATAAGGAGGAAACAAACCTCTGCAAAAGAAAGGCAAAAGCCTAGACTGTAAAGACAAGGTCTTGGTCAATGACAAATCAAGAATCAGACTCCAGCTCCAGCATAAAAAGCTTGAATCTATAATCTGTGTACCCCAGGATAGGAACTCAAACATTCAAGATGGGGAAAAAAACCTAAAAAAATGCTCACTATATGATTATTTGGGAGGGGAAAGTGATACAGTGAAAATTTAGGAGATGTAACAACAAAGGTCAGAGAACTAGTATAATGATGTCATTTATGTAGCTTTGAGATTTGCAAAATATTTTTACACACATTACCTCATTTTAACCTTACGATAATTCTTGAAATTGACATACTGTTGACATAAAATAAGAAATGGATAAAACAGATCAATACAGATTTTTAACATTTCAGGAGGATGTTGTTGAAACGTAATTAATAAAAACAATCTTAGAGTCTTGAAATCACTTTACCCAGCAAACAGTTCTATTTTCTTGTCATTGACTGTCTTAACCCTTCCCAAGGCCACCTGTTTAAAAATAAATTTTTTTTCATAGGATCATACTGGAAGATTATCAGTAGCAAATTTTAAAGAAAAACTTTGAGTAAGTCTAGGTAAGCAAACTCATACTGAGGGTATTCAAGGATTAAAGAATAGAAGAAAAATGTTGAATTATGAAAAAGAATGATAAAAAAGATGAGTTTTTTCTTTAAATGACTTTCATTCTTTCTACCACCTGCAAGCCATTCCTTGCAACAAAATATAAAGAAATAGTAAAATGGAAAGCCATTCAGCAAAACCAACCAGTAATATCAGTCGTGCTTGGCAGTATATGTATTTTTCCACATTCATACCCCTTCCTTTTTTTTTTCTTCATTTTCACCCCAACCCCCCAAGAAGGGAAGGAAGCAAATAACATTTCCATAACTCTTTTCTTGGGCCAAGCTCATCATAATAACATAGCTCTCAGTATCTTTTAGTTTACATAGCTATTTCTTATGTATTTTTCCTGCTGTAGCTCATTTGGTATAATTTCCTGTGTTATTATTGTCAGTAAAGATACTTATAATGAATTTCTTTATCACCAATGAATGACTTGAACCACATTTGTATTATTAATAGCACTTGCCCCTACCACAAAAAGGAGAAGAGAAAGCATTAAAGACAACAAAATGGGGAAAAGAAACTGGATTTTTATTAGCCCCCATCCATAAATGACAAAATATTAAGTACTTGATCTAGGTTCCTTTTTTCCTATCCAAATTTTTTTAGTTGAATCCATATACACATTTATTCTGTAGCAGACCACATCTTTAGACACACAATTGACTGAAAAGAGAATAGAAGATCTCACGAGAATTTATTTGACTTTATTGGATGATAGTAGGCAAAGACATGCAGGTGGATGGACACATTTGTGATGGCTCAGCGGCTTGCTTGGTCCATCAGTACATAAATATGGACAGTGCACTTGAATTGGAAGATGAGGAGGCCTAGTCAGATTGCCTTTTTATAATGACTTTTTTTATTCTCAAATTTATGTTGAGGATTTCTTATTTTTTAAAGTGTCAATTAACAAGCATTTTATTAAGTGCCAGGCAGTGTTCTAGGTCTTGGGTATATAAAGGCAAAAAATAAAAAAAAGTTTCTGTCCTCCAGATGCTTATTTTCTTTTGAGAAAGAATATGCATGCACACATAAACTGATTTTGGGGGTAAAGGGGTTGATATCAGATGGGCTGGGGATGGAATGGTAAAAGGCACTAGAAGCTGGAGCTAGAGTTTGACCTGAGCAATGAAGGAAACTAGGAATTCTGAGAGGTCTGAAGGAGATACATTCCAGGTGTAAGGGACAAGCAGAACAAAGGTAAAGAGTCAGTAGATGGAGTACAGTGTATGGGGACTGGACTGTAGTATTTAGTAAATGGATTAGTGCATGTTGAAAAGGTAGGTTGGGGGGGGTTATATTATGAAGTTATTTATATTTGTTCCTGGAATAACTAGATAATAACTCCAGCCACAGGAGTTGACTGAGGAGACGAATGTCGGACTAAATTTGTGTAGTTTGGCAGCTCTGTGAGAAGGATGGATTGAAGAGGGGAGAAACTTTAGGATTTTGTAAATTTATGTCATTTTCATTCTTAATTTTACTCTACCTCAGAGACCCATGTTCTATAAGAAAGAATAAATTTGAGAGGGAACAAAAAAATAGTTCCAACAAAACTAATCCACACAAATTGAGTCTAACAATACATGCAATGCTCCAAAAGGTTTCCTCCTCTTAGAAGGAGGAAAAGGATTATTAGTTTCTCATTTCTTCTTTAGCTCTTGGTGTCTTTGGCTTTTTCAGTTTACGTTGTTGTAGTTCTTTTCCTTATTCATCAATTCATGTCTCTCCCATATATACTTGAAATTTTCACATTTCTTATGTACATAGTAGTATACACGTATGTACATGTACACATATAGCATTTGTCCATTACATGTTCACGTAGCATCATTTATTTAACCATTCCTCCATTAATTAGAATCAACTGCTATTTTTGCCTGCTATCATAAAATATCACTGTAAGTAGTTTGGATTATATGGAACCTTCCTAGAAAGGAAAACTGTTTGACTTCTTGAGGCTCATTTTTTTAAATACTTGTATTATTTTACAATGATGATTAATGGTTGTGAGTCATGAAATAGAAGTTTCAGGAGAATTAAAGTTGAGGGTCATCCAAAGGGTAATGAAGAAGCATGGGCAAGAATAGGCTGTACCATTATTTCTCTTGTGCTTTGTCAAGATGTAAGAAATACATGCAGACATGGGTCTGACATTTTGTGAGACCAAACACTGGACAGCCCAAATGCCCCATTGTTACCCATGAAGAGGAAGACACATAACTAATACACAAAGTAAATAAATGCAAAGTAAGCACTAGTATACAGCTATAAAACTGGGATCAATCAAACAAGCCAGCATATATGGTACCTAATTTTTGAATAATATTGGACTACTGGGTAAAAACTGGCATCAGAAATGCAGCTATAAAATGGAGGTATAGAGATAAACTGCCAAAGCCTGATTTCCTAAATCTTTTCTATTTTATTAACAAAACAAAAAGGGTGCCTAGCCACTCCTAACCCTTCAAGTCACTGAAAGTAATGAAACATTTTTTGAATTTGAACTTTTTTTTTAGTTTTTTGCAAGGCAAACGGGGTTAAGTGGCTTGCCGAAGGCCACACAGCTAGGTAATTATTAAGTGTCTGAGACCAGATTTGAACCCGGGTACTCTTGACTCCAGGGCTGGTGCTTTATCTACTACGTCACTTAGCCGCCCTTTAATTTGAACTTTTTTAATGTACAGAAGGAAGCACAGACAAGATCATATTAAAAGTAATACATTGCATTTTTCCCCCTACAAAAGCAAGTGGTATGAAATGGAAATTCACAGTTTAATCAAACAGAATCTTTTGTATTATTCTGTGTGCAGATACTTTTTTTAAAAAAAGAAGAAAAAAGAATGATGCCCTTAAGATAAATGTCATCAACTGATGTTTAATTTGTATAATTTTTTTTGGAGGGTGATAGTGATCTCTATACCTGCCCCCCTGAAGCAGTTCTGGATCTTCTCTAACTGGGGTTTTGGACTAAGAAATGTGCTGAGAATAATTGACATAGATTTTGCTGCTCCTTATATGAAGTCTTTTGTTGGTGCATGGGAGCCCAAAGTCTAGAAATGAGAATAAAGGCAAATGTGCCAACTGGAATCTAACAATTGCTAAGAAGAGAGTAAAGGAGCTGCATCAATTTAAAAGGAGAAAAAAACTTCCACTCTCTGTAACTTTCTGTCTTACTAAACCTATACTCCAAAGAAACAAAAGAGGGAAAAGGATTCTATATACCCCCCTCCCAAAATAAAATTATGGCTGCTTTTTATAATAACAAAAAAATTGGAAATTAAGGGAGCCCATGGGGGGAATGGTTGAACAAATTATAGTATACAGATGTAATGGAATAAAAGATGACAAAAGAGATAGTTTCAGAGAAATCTGTTAAGACATGTATGATACTGAGTAAAGTGAGAACAGGAAACAATTTATACAATAACAACATTTTAATAATAAACAACTGTGAAAGACTCAAGAATTACGCAGTGATTAACCATGATTCCCAGAGCACCAATGATGAAACTTGCTAGTCACCTGAAAGATGATGAACTCAGATGCAAATTGATACATAATTTTTAAAACATAGCATTGGAATTTATTTTTCTTGACTACACTTATTTGTCACAGTTTTCTTATTTGAAAGGGCCAGAGTGTGTAGGAAAGAAAATAAATGCTGAGTGAGGGGCAAGTGTTTCTTTGTCTTTTAATTGTTAGACTCTGGAACTGACAGTGAAGAGGAAGTACTTCTTGGGGGAGACCCCTCAAAGGCCCAGAATCTCATTTTTTTAAGGTACATATACATTTTAATAACAAGACTTGTCATACTTTTCTATATCCACCAAAAAGGGGGGGGAGAGATGTTTTAATGTAATATTCTATTACACAAGGATTTTAATGCCACATAGCAGGATCCTGACTTACCAAATAAGTTAAAGAAATCTAGTATGCTCATTGAAACTAATCAAGATCAATCTTTTATTTACTTCTCAATACTAATGGGAGTCTGATATGATTTGTCTGATGCTAATTTCTTTTAACTAATTTTTATCCTGGACCCTTACTTTGATGGTTTTTAAAATTCTATCCACATGGCTTCTCCCTTAGATAGTATAAGTTGCATTCTGTCCATCACTTCTCATCTCTTTAATTTCTTGTTTGTTCATATCTTGCCATAGTTTGGGGAAGAAAGGGCCTATCTTTTTAATTTTAATTAAATTTAACTTTTTAAAATAATGAAATAATGTGGAATGACTTTCAAAATACTCAACACAACATAGGAAATTAGTTATAGTAGCTACATGTGAGGCATTTTGATTAACTGTAAAGAAAAATAAAGTTAACAGATGAGGTATTATGAACAGAAAAGTAAAAAAGGCATCTCTTTTAAGGACTAAAGCAGTTTTCAAATGTGATATTGTTTGAACAGCTTTCAAATGTGTGATATTGCTTGAACAGCTCAAAAGGCCCTTTTTGGGAGGCACTGTGGTAGAGTGGAAAGAGCCCTGGCCCAAGAGAAGAGGGGACCTGAATTCAAATACTCTCTATGTGATCTTGGACAAGTTACAAGTTCTTGGGTCCCGTTTTCTAATTTGTAAAATGAAAGGATGGATAATTTTATACTGAGATAATATGTGATTATTGCCTGAGATAATTTTTATTCTGTCTGTGATCTATTTATTATAGTTCCTGAAATTTGTTTTAAATTAACTTTAGTCTGAATTATATATATTGTTTTATAGAGTAAAAAAATAAGACTTGACTGTGACTTCTGGAAAATAGAATGAAATAGAATGAAAATGGACTATTTTCAGTTGTAACAGTATGAAATTGAGCAAATGAAGATTTAAGAAATTAGGTGAATGACTTGGCATTAATTTAGTTTTAGTTTATAGTTGTTAATTTGCTTTTTTGTTTGCCATTGAAATTTTTTAAAAACTGCCATGATTTCTTATTTTTGCTGTCTCTGGTTACTCTGGTAGTTTGTTTAATTAATGTAAATAACATTGATGATAAAGTTAATTTCAACTTTGAGTAAAAGTTCAGTTGTGTTCTGGATAGTGAAAAACTACTGTAGTAAAGTCACCAATCTCTTTTTCTGAGAAAAGTTTTTGTTTTAGTAGGCAGTTGGGATTAAGTGATTTGCCCAGGTATAGCCAGTATCTTTCTGGATTTGAACTGAATCCTTCTGACTGCAGGATGAGTGCTCTATCCACTGCACCACCTGGCTGCCCCTGATTAGATAGCTTTTAGATTTTTTTTTGTGACACCTATTTTAATTTAGCAAATTTTGGATAGTTAGGCATTCTGACAGAAAATTCTTTTAATTTTGAGTGAAAATAATTTGAGATTTCAGAGTGAAATAATCAGATTGCATGATTAATTTTATTGGATATTTATATTTATATTTGTAAAGTGAATAATCAGGAAACTCACTATGTTGTTTTGTTCACAACTCATTTTTAAAAAATTTCAGATGTATGTTAATTTAATGTTAGTCATACAGTGCTTTCACTCAATAAAATTGTTCAGGGAGTTTTGTTTTTACAACGAACTATGATTTCATTCATAAGTGTGGGAATTCCTTTTACCAGTGCGAGTGACTTTTTAATAAGTTTTAATAAGTTTATTGCTGAAAGTTGCTTCTGAGATTAATTGATCTAATATCAGTTGTGGGGAATGGACTCAGGTCTGTAGGGGTTTGTGTCCCATGCCAGTTTCTTCTCTCCTTCAACTCCTAATAAAACAACAATCCAAAACCATAAAATGGAGAGTTGTAGAGAAGATCAGTTAATTCATATCCCTTATTTTATAGATGGAGTAGCTAGGTAGTACAGTGGGTAGAGTACTAGGTTGGGAGAGAAGATTCATCTTCCTGAGTCCAAATCTAGCTTCAGACATTAGCTTTCTGGTCTTGGCTTAGTCACTTAACTGTTTCTCTCAGTTTCCTCAGCTGTTAAATGACCTGAAGAAGGAAATGGTAAATTACTCTTGGTACTTTGCTAAGAATTCCAAATGGGACCAGGAAGAGTTGGCCGTCATTGAAAATGACTGAACAGCAGCTTTACAGATGAAGAAACTGAGGGCCAGAATGGGGAAGTGACTTGACTTAATAAATTGGTTTTTTTTTATTTAAAAAAATTACTTATTTAAGGCAGTGGGGGGTTAAGAGTGACTTGCCCAAGGTCACACAGCTAAGCAATTATTAAGTATCTGAGACTGGATTTTAATTCAGATCCTCCTCATTTCAGGGATGGCACTCTACCACTGTGCCACCTAGCAGCACCTTATATAGTGCTTTTAAGGTTCAAGTGTTTTACAAATATTATCTCATTTTATCCTTATGACAACTGTGAGATGTGTCATACTCATTTTATAGATAAGGAGGGTGTTGGTGTTAGATCCAAACTCAGGGCCATTCTAAGGTCCCACCTGTGCCAGGTAGGGAAAATAGATAGCAAGATTTGAACCTTAGGTGAAGTATAAAAATTCAGAGCAAGATTTTTCATTTTTAACTCTTTTTTGGAGAGATGTCCTCATTCTATTTTAGAATGTTTAATGTTTAATGTTTTTGTCTTCAAATATAGTAATATTGTTTCATTGTCCTTTTTTAGTCATTCAGACTTTTGATATTACATCCAAAAATAGAGGATATGAAATTGGACCAGTAGTTTAACATTTTAGGAAGATAATACAGGAACAAGGTTTTTCTTTGAGGCTATTTTCCTTTACAAATCCTATTTACTTCAGGAGATGAACTTTTTAGTAAAGCTTAGATTTTTGTTACAAATTGCTCTGCCTTTGTGTCAAATAAATGCAGTTAAAATCCAAAGTGGGTTAAGCCAACTTCTAAGGATCTAAGGATGCTAAAGGTCACCCTGTTTTGTCCTTACCCCCAACTGAACCTGAACCCCGCTCTTGTGAATGTCGGTGTACGCTTGCCCTTAGGGCGGGCCGGATTTTCAGTGCCACCCAGACCCAGTCTGGCCTGTTCGCCGGCAGGACTGCCGCGGCTCGCGGAGACTTCACTTGCTGTAGCTTTGACTGGGCGGGGCAGAAGCTGGGGAGAGGTCCTGTGGCGCCGCCCACTCCTCACGTGATGCTGCAGGCCGAGGCTTGGGGCAGCGGGGGTTGGGCGCGCGCCCTTCTTTGTTTCTCCTTCCCCATTGGCTGTGAGGCTTGGTTGGGTGGAGCGCTAGCCTAGGTGGGGAACCAGGCCGGCGCCCTTGCTCTTCTTGCGTGCAAAAGGCTTTTACTTAAGCTGGGCTAGAGACCTCTGTGATTGTGATAACTTGGTTTTTTTTGGGGAGGAGGAGAGATTGATCGTGAAATAGGGATACTCAGTAATCTTTTTAAGGGGTGTTTTTTATGACAAAACTAGGGAAAGCGAAAAGAAACTTCCAAGCCAAACATGTCCCAGTGTTCGGAGAGGCAGCGCTGGAAGCCCCGTCTGTACTGTGTAGGAGACTCCTGCAAATGCCAGTGAAGTGCCAACTCAGTATAAGCGTTTTGAGAAAGGAAAGTCGTCACTTCTCCGCTTGTGCAGCAGGTGTCCCATTTCGGGAGATGAGATTCATGAAGAATGATGAGTACCCTTCTTATCTCTTGAGAAAACTGACCCTTTCCGGGGATTGACTCTTCGATGTCTGGTTACTGGAGGTTTCCAGGAGGTGCCTCTGTTATGGGTTATTTCCTTTTCTGTGGGGAAGGGGGATGAACTCTTTGTATTCTCATGACGGGGAAACCTCTTAATTTTTTATATTCCTGGAAGGGGGTTTTGCTTACATGTCTGCCAGCATCTTCGAGAAGAAAGAGAAAAGGTATTCAACTTTGACTTGTTTTTATTTTAAAGGAAAGATTTTTTCTTTGAAACTATTAAAAGTCTATCGATCTATTTGCTACTTTATTTCTAGTTTTTTTAAAGTAAAAAAACATTCTTTAGACTTTTCCTTGTGTAGTGTAATGGAAATCAGAATAACCATCTTCCTTACTCTCCCTTCAAATACTACTTCCACTTAGTCTAGCTTTAGGTATATGAGTTGTAATGTATGGCATGCCACTTCACAGTTTCCCCAAGTTTACCTATCTCCTGGGAAAAATGAGTTCTTTACAAATGGTGTATGTCTAACAAGTTTGAATCTCTTGTGCATGGGTGGTGGTCTATTGCCCGTTTATTGTGAGGCATCTGGCTGTGTATTTTGCCCCTTTTGTGGCTGTGGTAAAATATTCCCAGGCTGATATTTTGCATATATGTTTATTTTGTCTTTCAGTTTAGATGCAGACCTGAACATGTATGGAACCAATGTTAGTAGTTTAAAGAAATACTGTTATGTTTTCACTTTACCATAAGAATTAAAATTTTATGTGCTTCATTTTCTTAGTTAAAAAAATCCATGGAATATAATTTTGATAGATTATATTGAAATCATAGGTTTTGGCTTTGATCTTGTGTTAAATGTTTAATTGAATTGTTATGAGGAAAAATTAACTTTTTTCACTTAGTGTCTGCCCTATGTGGAATTTATGGAACAGCAACATTAAGTACTACAGAAACCCTGTCTGTGATAAGGCATTTATACTAAATACAAATTAACTACCTTTTGATAATGAAACAAAGTTTAATAATTATATTTAGTTTTTTTATATGGCAGGTGATGAATTGATACAGTGCATAAAATCTACTTTTCATTCTGTTACTGTCCACCTGAGCACTTCCTATTTCTTCTTTAGGGGTTTTTTTTTTGCAAGGCACATGGGGTTAAGTGGCTTGCCCAAGGCCACACAGCTAGGTAATTATTAAGTGTCTGAGACCGGATTTGAACTCCAGGGCCGGTGCTCTATCCACTTCTCCACCTAGCAGCCCCTTCCTATTTCTTCTTAAGGCACACACATGCTTCTTATAGGCTAGGGTTAGTATGCTAATCCATTGTATGGTATGATATCTGACACAAGATTGCTGTATATAAGGATACAAATCTTATACAGTAGAAAATGATAGTTATAGTAGAAACCCTTTATGTTCCTGGTATTTGTGACAAAACTAAAAACTAAAAACTGTTAGAACAAGTTGTTTAGCATGGGTAGTTTTACATTTATGTAGTAATAAATTCCATAGGATTTTGTTTTACTTTCAATATTTTACCTTTGTTTCGACTCTCAAAATTGACTTGTGCACATTTAGCTAGAGGACCATGCTCTAATATTAGATTTGTGTGTTATGCTAAGAGGACTTACCAACTGATATTATATTGCAGTGGAGTGGGTTTTTGACTGGTAGAAAAAGAGGCTTGTTTATGCCTTTGTTACAGTTCATGGCCTCTTGGCTTCCCTCTCCACCATTGCCAGATCCACACACACAGAACAGTGGCAGGAATCATTCAGTGTTAGTGATAATAGGTGGTTAATGTTTTGAAGACCACAATCTTAAGTGAACTTTAGGGTTTAATGAATGTTTTGCCTAACATTCACTTCAGAGCCTATTAATAAACCTCTGTTTCTGTCCCTTCTTCTTTTTCCAACTCCTCTTTTTTCTCATCTCCCCCTTTGCTTTTCCTTTCCTTTAATTGGTCATAACATGAAATGAAGACTTTTTAAAAACTGCTGTTTGAATATAATTTTATGTTCTCAGCTCTTAAAATAAAAACAAGATGAGTTAATTTTTCCTAGAAATATATAAAATTTAAATCAGTTTTAAGAACCTTTTTCTCTTGGTTATTGGCCTTTAGTTCAGCATTAGGGTATCTGTTATGTGATATAACTTAGAGAGAATACTTACTGTCTTCTCACATTAAACAAGGGCTAGTTAAGTATGTTTCCTAGGAGCACTTGGTAATCTATTGGCTATTTCCCAGTAGTAACTCTGGTAACTCTGGCTTTTTGTGACTAAATCAGTTCATGGAGAAGGTATGGACATGGTGGACTTTTCCTGAAGGAGTGTATAGTAATGTTTATTTCTCTGAAACAGCCTTAATTTCTTTAGAGTCTTTGCTAGAGTCCTTTGCTAAGGACCATAATAATTCAAAAAACCTAAAGACCAATCTAATTGAAACTCTTTTATAGATGACAAAATTGAGGACCAGAAGTTTACATAGGAATAGGCAGTGTTGAGACAAAAAAAGGAATAGGCAGTGTTGAGACAAAAAGGTAAGAGTTAGGGGATATTTATGTATGTATTTGAACATTTGTCTTTCAAGTTTTTTATTTTTTAGGTTTTTGCAAGGCAAATGGGGTTAAGTGGCTTGCCCAAGGCCACACAGCTAGGTAATTATTAAGTGTCTGAGACTGGATTTGAACCCAGGTACTCCTGACTACAGGGCTGGTGCTTTATACACTGCACCACCTAGCCACCCCTTCAAGTTATATTTTCTAAAAAATATTTATTTTTAACATTCTTTACATTTTGATTTCTAATTTCTTTCCCTTTAACCCCCCTTCCTAGTGTGTGGGTCAGAAATGTGATATCACATATATGTGAAGTCATGCAAAACATTTCCACATTAGCCATGTGGCAACAACATAAAGCAAGAATATAAAAGAATGGAAAAAATTATACTTCATATACATTCATACTTAGTGTTTTCTCTGGAAGTGGATAGCAGTTTTCATTGTAAGTCCTTTGGAACTGTTTTGGATCGTTGTATTGATCAGAAAAGCTAAATCATTCACAGTTGATCATCATATCCTGTTGCTACCATGTACATTGTTTTCCTGCTTCACTTAGCATGAGTTCATATAAGTCTTCCCAGGTTTTATGAACACACTTAAAGCACAATATTAGTTTCAGCATCTCCTCAATTTGCAATTCTTTGCCTCCACAGAAAGAGCTATAGTAAATATTTTTTTATGTATAGGTCTGTTTCTTTTTCTCTTATCTCTTTGGAAGACTTGTTCAGCTATTTCTAATGTCCTTGGAGGTGATTTTTACAGTATTTGTCATCTAGTGGAACTGTATACTGAAGAACCCAGTTAAAACACACACATATACACACAACCCGACATTAATTCAGAGCAATATATGGTTACATTTCTTAATCTAAAAGAATTTTAATTATGAAACACTAGAACACATTCAGATAAAACCAGTTATTTTTTTATTTAACAAGGCAATGGAGTTAAGTGGCTTGCCCAAGGCCACACAACTAGGCAATTAAGTGTCTGAGGTCAGTTTTGAACTCAGCTCTTCCTGACTCCAGGGCTGGTGCTCTATCCACTGCTCCACCTGGTTGCCCCCTATGTTATTTTTAAAATGTTTAACTTTTTCTTTGTTTACAAAAGAGGCTTCAGTTCTTGGGGGTAGGCTGGAATATATGTAAACAAAAAACATGAATCAGCAAAATATAAAGAAGCAAATGGGTAGGCGTTGATTTAGGATTATAAAATCTTAACACAAATAACTGGGTGGTTTTTCTAAAACTTTTTTTTTAGTCATTTTGGAGTGTATAATGAATTTTAATTAAAAATAGTTGACTTCTTAGGTTTTTTTCTTTATTGCAAGGCAATGGGGTTAATTAAATGACTTGTTGGAGTTCACAGAGCTAGGTAATTATTAAGTGTCTGAGATTGGATTTGTACTCAGGTCCTCCTGACTCCAGGACTCTATTCACTGTTCTACCTAGCTGCCCCTAGTTGCCTTCTTAGAATTGACTTTTATTTCTTTATAATCATCTCTCGTGTTATTCCCAAACTTTTCAAAAGCTTTGTGAAAAAACTTGGGATTTTTAATATGTACAGGGAGCTTATTCATTTTAAGAGGAGGGGGAACTGGGGAACCCATTGTTAATTCTTCTGTATGGTGATTTTTTTTTTCTTCATTCTCTTGCAGAAATGAGCCGCCAGACTGCTACAGCCCTCCCTACTGGTACTTCCAAGTGTACACCATCCCAGAGGGTGCCTGCATTGACTGGCACAACAGCATCGAACAATGACTTGGCTAGTCTGTTTGAGTGTCCCGTCTGCTTTGACTATGTGTTACCCCCTATTCTTCAGTGTCAGAGTGGTCATCTTGTTTGTAGCAACTGTCGTCCAAAGCTCACATGTTGTCCAACTTGCCGAGGCCCATTGGGGTCCATTCGCAACTTGGCTATGGAGAAAGTGGCCAATTCAGTACTATTCCCTTGTAAATATGCCTCTTCTGGATGTGAGATAACTTTGCCACACACAGAAAAAGCAGACCACGAAGAGCTGTGTGAGTTTAGGCCTTATTCGTGTCCCTGTCCTGGTGCTTCGTGCAAATGGCAAGGTTCTTTGGATGCTGTAATGCCACATTTGATGCATCAGCATAAGTCTATTACAACACTACAGGGAGAAGATATAGTTTTTCTTGCTACAGACATTAATCTTCCTGGTGCTGTTGACTGGGTTATGATGCAGTCTTGTTTTGGCTTTCACTTCATGTTAGTCTTAGAGAAACAGGAAAAATATGATGGCCACCAGCAGTTCTTCGCAATTGTACAGCTGATAGGAACACGTAAACAAGCTGAAAATTTTGCTTATCGACTTGAGCTAAATGGTCATAGACGGCGATTGACTTGGGAAGCTACTCCTCGATCTATTCATGAGGGAATTGCAACAGCTATTATGAATAGTGACTGTCTAGTTTTTGACACCAGCATTGCACAGCTTTTTGCAGAAAATGGCAATTTAGGCATCAATGTGACTATTTCCATGTGTTGAAATGGCAATCAAACATTTTCAGGCCAGTGTTTAAATTTTTTGCATCATTTAATTTCACAGAAGATAGGGTAACCATCTTTGACTGCCAAATTATAAACTCTTTTGGTAGGTGGAAGCTAGACATAATGAAGGTAAATAAAAGGAAAGGCTGTTAAATGCAGGAAGCAGTTGCATGTAATAACACTAATATATTTAAAAATAAGTCAACAGTAAACCACTGAAAATATATATACACCCAAAATGGGCATCTTTTGTATTAAGAAAGTTGATCCTGCAAGAAATGTTGTAAAATAATTCTAAACTTGTATTTGTAGATTGATTGTACTGTTGAAGAGAATACTGTTTTTTGTGTTTTTTTATTTGACTGACAAGCCATGTTGAGCAGTCTCTTGACTGCTGCTTTTTCCCCCTTTGTAAGTCACTACATAGTATTGCTGCTGTTTGTGTATATTTTTTGTGTATTGGCTAATTTTTATTAACTTCTAGTTTTTCATTAAATTTGACTTTCTTTTCTGTAATTCAGGTTTTTCTCACTTTTTTGTACCTTTTAAAAGTTAATTACAGGTGTCTTATCTTTTTGATATGCATAATTGTTTATGGTATATACATATGTATGTTTGAATTTTTCTTTTCCCCCACAGTAATCAGTTTGTTAGAAATATTGTTTTTAATTCAACTGTTGTGAAGATCTGAACAGTAGCAAGAGCTACTGTTCGTATTGGAAGAATTGGTCAAGAGAATCTCTTAAAGGAAATGTAGATTTAAAAAAATTTACTATCCACAGATCAGTTTTTTTAAGAGAGTTAGGGAAAAATTCTGATTAAAAATGTTAAAGATCAGACTTTTCTCTTTACCCTTTCCACTCCCCCCTCCAAAGAATTTAGGGAAAAAATCAGACATTTTGTTCAAAAATTGTTCTTAGTTTTGGGGGGAAACAGGCATTGTCATACAGTATTTGTAACTAAAAGTAAATCATTTCTTTAAAAAGGCAGTCTGGGGGGAAAAGATGTTTTTGGTCTTTTATAATTGTCATTAAAAATATCTGGCAAACTAAAATCTCTTGTGTGTTTTGCTTTAGTGTAGTTTCTAGTGTTACTGTATCCCAAGGTGTTATCTTCCTTTTTGTCCCTTCTTATTTTCAGCCCTCTTTTTGAAGGGCTCTAGCAATACACAGTAAGAAGATAGTTTTTGATTGTATGGCTATATAACTCAGTTATTTAGGAACCTGTTAGGTTTCTTACTTATTCTTCCTGCAACTGCCTACTTTTGCTTAAATTCACTTCTTCCTGGTAATTCTACTGGGATGATTAAGGGAAAAGAGAATACTTCCCCCCAGCATCCCATTAATAATGTGGCATTGTAGTTAGTTACAAATTGATGCAAATAATGACTCTGAGAAGTACACTGAAGGATCCTGAGGTACCTTCAGAATGTTCATTGTGGCTTGTCAATGTGTTCTAATTCTTTGAACATCAGTATTTATGTATTGTATATACATAAACTACTAACTAGAGCAGTCATTTCCAGCCAGACAACAAGTTTGAATTTCTTTTCCCCTAAAGTTGCTTAGGAGAAACTGAATAAAATGAAATTTTGGAGGGTTTACTTGAATTTCATTTTGTGCTAGTAGAGCTAAGAAGGATCATAGCTAGATTGCTTAGAAGTGTGATTGCTATTTTGCTCTGAGATAATAAAGGAGGTTGACTGTATATTTAAAATCTGTTGGCTCAACTTGGTGTAATGGACCTATGTCACAAGAAAAGCAGTTTTGTTACCAGTTCATTTACATTCCCATTTAGAGCAATGTAGTCTTGCACATAATTACGCACACACTGCGCTTCTGATTTTATTTGTGTAGAGAGAGCCCCATAAGGAATTGCTTATCAATGAAGATCACCAACTTTAAGTGAGACACAGCCAGAGATTAAGACTTGAACCCAAGTCTTCATGATTCCAGGGCTGATTCTTCATCTCTTATGCTCCTTAGCTGTCATTGCCCCCAAATTTATATATTATATTTGTGGTATCTTAAAATCTAGACTTAATTAGCTTATTTCCTAATGACTTTATAAAATGTACTTCTTGAAGTTCTTAAATTTATCATGCTGATAATGGTATCCTTAATATTCCCCTGGGTTGATTTTTAAATCTTGCTAGTACCAGAAGAGGAGAAGAATTACATGTTTTCATGCTGTTATATATCTTTATTCACTATTGGTTATATTAATATATTTTGCCCTAATGTTAATCACATAATTTACTGTAGTCACCAAGCATTTTCATATCCATAATCTCATTGGATTAATGACCCTATATTATGAGGTAGAGAAAGGATTATATCCATTCAAAAGATGTGCCTACAGAAGGCCAGAGAGTTAAGGGTATTTGCCCAATGGCACTTGCTACTTAAACCAAGCTTTATTAACAAATTAAAATTATGATTAGGAAATCTTTGTCAGTAGTGCTTTTGCTTGAGAGCTAGGCTGTTTATCTCTATTAGTGACTGCAACATGTTTCATATATATGTTTTATGTGTGTGTGTGTGTATATATATACATATACACACACACACAAGTATATATGTATATATGTTTATGTACATACAGACTCTTAACACCCAGACTTGCTATGTTTGTTGCATTTATAGCAGTTTTGTTCAGTTGTTTTAAGCAAGTCAATGGACTATAGTAAATTGTTTCTATTTCTGTTGCTTCCCTCATTTTTAGTGGGTCCTGTGCTGCTGAAAATTAGCTTGACAGCAGTGAGAAAATAGATTGTGGTAGATCACTAAGAAAGTGACACAGCGGGTATTATCAGTACTAGCTTTCTTCTCACATGTATTTCTTTGCTTGGATAAAGTGCTTCTAGGGGTAAGAGAAGAACCTCTTGACTCCATCCAGTATACTGACTGTGTGCTGCTAAAAGAAATGGAATGCAGACCAACAGTATGAGAAACGAAGCAGCTAAATGACAGCAGCAGCTTCATTATCCTGTACACTTAAATTTGTACCAGATAAATTAAAAATTTTTTTTTTATATCTTGAGAGTGTTGGGACTACCTTTTGCTTTCTGTGAAAGGAACTTGCCTTTTTTGATTATAATGAAAACTTACAGGTTTTGTTTTTTAATGCATTAAAATCCCATTTCTGTTAAAGATGAAATCTTGTTTAATTTTTGGTTATGAAATTCTGGCTCTAAGATGTGTTGCTTATAACCTTTGAATTGAATAAAATGAAAGTAATTTAATGAAATAGCTTAGCAGTAGAGAGGAGCATAAGTTTGGCAGGGATTTAATAATTTTTATGTATTGCATAGGTAGATACCAGGCTATGAATTTTTATTATAGTCGGTCTATTTAGAGAGTGGCAATTCTTATTATTTTTTAAGTCTTTTACAAGGCAGATGGGGTTAAGTGACTTGCCCAGGGCCACACAGTAGGTAATTATTACGTGTCTGAGGTCAGATTTGAACTGGGGTACTCCTGATTCCAGGGTCTGTACTCTATCCACTATGCCACCTAGCCACCCCCAGAATGGCAATTCTTAAGACTATAGAGAACTCATTTGTTTAGAGAAGAAAGAGGATAAGTTAAAAAGTGAGTTGCTGGGAATGTGACTAGCTTAATGCTATGAACTTATAAAATTGTATGTGAGCATATACACATACTTGGATGTGTGTGTACGTTTGTGTGTGCATCTGCTTCCTATGATTTCATCCAAGAATATGATCTAATGGAAAGTCACTTGCCTTCAGTTTGGCAAACATGACTTGAACTCAGGATTCATGGCCAACTTGTAAGTGGAGTCAAATTCAAATAGAAACAGGTGGCACTGGACTATATATAAGGATCCTTATTTACAGTATATTGACTTAAAACCTAGATAGTATCTGGTTTTCTAATTATTTTATTAAATGTTTCCCAAATACATTTTAATTTGGTTTGAGTCACACTGATATGGTGGGCTATGTGTTTGACACCCGTATTTCAAAAAGTAGTAACAATGTAGTAGTAATGATGTAGTAATAATCTCTCTTTTAAAAGAACATGTAATTCTATTAAGCGCTACATACTCAAAATAGGTAATTAAAATTACTTTGTTTTTTTGGTAGATTAGGGCTAAAAACATGGATGTTTCTAGAAAGAACATAAGCATTGGTATCAGCACCCCAATACGGGGGGGGGGACAAAAAAGTGTGCCTTATTTCTGTACTTTTGAGTTCATCTGTTAGATGGTAAGTAGCACAATTCCTCATAAGAATGAACTTTCAGTTTTACCAAGTTATTATATAAATTGTTCTGACTCTGCTCACTTCACTTAATAATACAAGTTTAAATTTCTTATAACAGTAGTGTTCCTTCACACTCATATGTCATAAATTGTTTAGTCATTCTCCCAGCAGATGGGCATCCCCTTGGTTTCCAATTTGGAGCAAAGATTCTCAAGTTGTGAATTACTATGGGGAAAAAATGGCATCTTTATTTTCATTTAATTTTATTTTATAATACTTAGGTATTTAAAAACATTCTGAGAAAGGCATATAGGTCCAGTGGGATAGATCCCTGACACAAAAGAAAACAGTTTAAAGAAAACAGTGAAAGAAATTAGATTTAATTGTGGAAGCTTAAGTAACAGATGAAGTGACTCTGGCTAGAGAGCTTGGCCTGGAGCCAGGAATGGCAGAGTTCAACTATAACTAGATACTTAATAGCCCAGTCAGATTTGACTAAAAAAAAAGCACAACCACAAAGTAACAATACTTAAGACTAAATTGTCACATTCTGGTATCAATTACAGGTTGGTAAAACACTTGTCAGTAAAGTGGGACCAACAGTTTGCATATTGCCTGAATAATGAAGTAACTTTTGAAACCCCAAAATAAATGCTAGGAAGAGCATAATTGCTTAAAATACTGAGATTCATTTTCTAGTATCAGGTTCAATGGCATTAGTGATCTCCTTTTGGGCTGTGGGAAGACATGTCTAATAACAATTGACTTTTTAGTTTTATGCTCAAAATATGTAATTTAAAAATATAAATCCTGAGGTAACCAGGTGGCATAGTAGATAGAGCACTAGCCTTGGAGTCAGCGGGACCTGAGTTCTAAGTGTGGCCTCAGACACTTAAATTACCTAGTTGTGTTGACCTTGGGCAAGTCACTGCCAGTATGTTCCAAATAAAGCATTTTCTAGATAACTAAAGCTTATGCTGAGTCAAACTTTTAAATAATTTCATTGTAGTCTTTTTTAAGCTTTTTGCAAGGCAAATGGAGTTTTAAGTGGCTTGCCCAAGCCACACAGCTAGGTTAATTATTAAGTGTCTGAGACTGGATTTGAACCCAGGTACTCCTGACTCCAGGGCCGGTGCTTTATCCACTGTGCCACCTAGCCGCCCCTATTTCATTGTAGTTTTATTAAAATCTACCCAACTATGACTTTTGGCCATTTTTTTTCCCTTTCTAATAAATTTTTAGTTATTTCAGTTTAGCAGAATTCTGCTAAGGTCTGTCTTCTGTATTTTATAAAAGACTGGGATTATAAATTACAAAAGGTGTTTAAAAGATGCTTGCATGGAGTTTGCCATGTTCCTAACCTAAAAGTTTTAAGTGGTTATATTTATTAGGATTCTTTTAGCCATTAGCTTCCACTTGGGTCAAGTCAAAACTTTAGTTTTGACATCCTTTGATATTCAAGGGTTCTGAAAGGCCAAGATCTTTGGAGTTCACTAATGGGCTGATACCAGCTGATGAAGCTCCCTAATCCTACCTAGTTATGGGGAGATGCTCTGGGGTTGGCTGAGTCTTGGCTGTGTGAGCTTGAGGCTAAGAATCTCAACTTCTGTCTTGGTTCTCTCAGCTGTAAAGTGGGAATCCCATGAACTACGTGGCACAGAAGAGGTGTTTAACAAAGAATTTTTTTCTTTGTAACAGCAGCAGAGTGTACTTGGCCTTGAGTAACTGATTTTGTGGTGCTTGACAAATTGTTCATACAAATTGTTCTAAAATGAAAATTCAAGTTGGATGGAATCTTAATTTTACACATGAGGAAACTGGAACCCTTAGAAGTGGCAGTATGGTTCCAAATTACTGTCTAGGACTCTAGTGACTGAAAATTAAGTGATCATCATTGCTTGAGTAGGAACCATCCAAGAATTCATTTGCAGTTCTCAAATAATTGCTGTCTCTCTTCCTTCCCACCCCCTTCCCCAGAAATCATTAGTAAATTCCTTTATCATTGCCATAGTTTTCTCATTTCTCTCCTGTAATAATTGCCTTTTCTAGGAAATGTTCATGTAAGCACAATGTCTTTAACTTGAGTCCAGGAATATACTATTGGACTTCTTTCCCTAAGTCACAGGAACTTTGAATTTTGGTCTTGATGTATTCTACACAATACGAGAGGATGACAGTATATCTTTGGTTAGACAACCTAATTGTTTTCTCTTAATGTTTTCATTTTTACAAGCCACAAAAGTTTTTAGTAAGTGCTAAATAAGTGCTTGCTAAGGACAAAGGTAGATGGTACAGGCTGCGTAAACATTCCTTTGTGGTTTTTTTTTATATTGTGGGTGAGACAAGGCTGATGTAATAGGATGGCAATGGAGTTGGTAAAGTTCAGGCATTGGTTTGTAGAATGTAAATTTAACAGTGATTATGTGCTGCTGAGTGCTTTTTCGTAAGGGGAAAATAAAGAGGGAAGAGTGTATAAATGTACACCAGTGTTACCTGCTTCTGTAGTTTGCTGTACCAATTCATCATTCTCACAACCAGGGTTAAAGAGCCTGTACTCTTGAAACTTGTAGGACAAAATATCTCAATCACCTTAGTCTATGGGGATCATAATTTTTTTCCCCTAAGGCAATGGGGTTAAGTGGCTTGCCCAAGGCCACACAGCTAGGTAATTATTAAGTGTCTGAGCCCGGATTTGAACCCAGGTACTCCTGACTCTAGGGCTGGTGCTCTATCCACTGTGCCACCTAGCTACTCCAGGATCATAATTTCTTACAGCAATTCTGTCCCAAAAGAGCTTCCAGCATATGGACTGTCCCAGAGCAATTTGCTGCAAGAATGATGGGGGGGGGGGGGAGAGATGGAAAGATGCCTAAAACAAACCCAGAATATGAAAACAAAATTTATCAACCAGCAAAGCCTTTATGTAAAATAATTACCTACAACATCAGTTGGAACTCCTAGAAGAAATGTGCGAGGTAAAACGGCTATAAGTGAAATAAGAGTGATAGAAGAAAGAATGAGAGTGAGCTGTGGAGGAAGGATTTGGAAAAAGGAATTAATGGCTTTGCATATTTAGTATGAAACACCCAAGTAACAAACCAAAAAATTAGAATCTACCAAATGAAAATTAATGACTCAATGTGAAAACAAACAGAAGAAATTGTAGGCCTTATATCAAAACCAACCAGAAAATAGGTTAGAGAAAGATAATATAAGAATCATTGTTCTCCCTGGAAGCCATAACCAACAAGAGCTGTATTCTCATGAATTTAAAAAAAAATCGTGAAAGAAAATCTGCTTTCTCGTTTAAAACAAGGATGCCCAAGGGGCGGCTAGATGGCACAGTGGATAAAGCACCGGCCCTGAAGTCAGGAGTACCTGGGTTCAAATCCGGTCTCAGACACTTAATAATTACCTAGCTGTGTGGCTTGGGCAAGCCACTTAACCCCATTTGCCTTGCAAAAACCTAAAAAAAACAAAAATAGGGCTGTCCAACCTTTAACAAGTTTTTATTGAAACAGACAATATATTTTGATTTGCCATTTTAGTGAGAATTCTGCCATATCTGCCACTTTAGTAAATCCATAGGCAGCTGCATAAAATCGCACTGCAGGCCCCTGGAGCTGCATTTTGAACAGCTCTTGCTTAAAAAGCAGAAGGCAAGGTGAAAATAAAAAATAAATGAGAAACTCTAAAATTAAAAGAACAAAAAAAAATCAGAGCTTTCTGGGTTAAAGAAAAAAAAAGTCTACAAGCTTCCAGAGTTAAAAGTACTCAATGTTAAAGATGCTGCAAAATAAAACAGGTAGCGAGGCTTTTAAGTTTTTTTGCTAGGCAATGGGGTTAAGTGCTCAAGGCCACATGGCTAGGTAATTATTAAGTCTCTGAGGCTACATTTGAACTCGGGTCCTCTTGACTCTGGAGCTAGTGCTCTATCCACTGTACCACCTAGCTACTCCCTGGAAGTGAGGCTTCTTAAAGAGCCAAGAAGATGGAATGATATACCAGAAGACAAAAGAGCTTACAAAGACCATGAATAAATTACCAGCAAAATGGAGTATGATTCTACAGGGGGGAGAAGACCCTTAATGAAACAGAGGACTTCCATACAATGATTGAAACTGAAGTAGAGTAAAAACTTCGAAATGCCAACATGTGAGAAAGAGAAACAAAAACCTGTATGCAAGTGAGTGTTTGGGGAAAAAACTTTTTAAGAATGAGGTATCATTCCTTTTATTGGGGGAGTGGGGATACAAGCAACTTCTGACAACTGATGACAGCAGGGGTCAGGGTCAAAAAAGATGGATTGTATTTTTTTCAATGTTCTGATCTTAAAAGGAGGAAAAGGGAAAAAAGATAGCTCAGTCCTAGTGCTTCTTTTTTAGTGTATATCAGAGATAGAAGTGGGGCAAATATTACTTGAACATCATTTCAAACTAATGAAGAATAAAGTGACTAGTATTAGAAATTATGCCGTAAGATCATTCAAAAAATTTTTTGTAAAAAAAAAGTTCACTTATCAACACTGATCAGAGGCCTGGTGATCTGGAATGCTCTTTTTAACCTCCTGATAAGAGAGAGGTGATGGACTAGATGTACAGGATGAGACATTTTATAGGATTTGACCAATGTGGCAACATTTTGCTTGAGTATGTATATCTAAGTGGGTTCTTCCATTTTCTCCCTCGCTACTCACAGTCCTCTTTAGGGAAGGGAGAGTAGATAGTTGTTAACCAAATAAATAAAGTAAAATAAAATAAAAAAATTACTTTTAAAAATCCTAAAAAAGCACAGGGTGATGAACCAAGCATTTGAAAATATATGGAATATTTCTTTCACAAAATCTTTTCCTGTAATTATAATAACACTTAGATGAAACATTTTTAAAATGTAGTATACAAGTAGTTAACCAATTAGAAACCCTAAGTGAACTTTGTAATTTGATCTGTAAGTAGTGGGGTCTTGAATTTACTATTCATTACTTTGAAATAACTATTTTGGGGAATCATTAACTTTGGCTTGAATCCTTACCCTTATTTATACTAGGTTCACTAAAGCCTAGAAGCGGACATCAATTGGATAAAAGGGGATTTGAACTTGTGATTTCATTGATTGAGAGAGCTCTACTACTTCTACAACCTTGTCTTAGAAAGTTTCCTAGAACACTGAAAATGTGGTTAAATGACTCTCCCAGGGTCCTGTGGCCTAGATTGTTGTATCAGAGGTCTTTTGCAGGACCCTTGATAGCTGTCTGATGCTCAATTCACTAGATGTTTTTTTTTAAAGGTTTTTACAAGGAAATGGAGTTCAGTGGCTTGCCCAAAGCCACACAGCTAGGTAATTATTAAGTGTCTGAGGCCAGATTTGAACTCAGGTACTCGTGACTCCAGGGCCAGTGCTCTATCCACTGTGCCACCTAGCCACCGCACTAAATGGTTTTTGAAAAAACATTAAAATTGCAAGTAAAATTCTTTATTTTAATAAATCTATATTACAATAAAGTCTGGTAGAGATTAATATTACTTTATTAAATAGGTTATTTGCTTTCAGGTTAATGAATACAATCACACCTCATTAATTAATGAACAGATCATATTTAATTACAATAGTAGTGACCAGTCAATCAGCAAGTAAAGTGGTATATCCCCAGAAAGTGATTAGAAAGTTTAATTTTGTTACTTCATTCCTGTCTTTAAATTTTAAAAACTTGGAAGTTTTGTTTAAAGCTTGCTATTTATGAGACCAAGCCTAGTTTTGACAGAAAAACCTCCATCAAAAGCTGCATTCAGAACTTCATCAAGGCAGGTTGCTGTGATAAAAGTCAAATCCTGGCGCACATTGCTTGGAATCTCTTCAAGATCTTTTTCATTTCTCTGTGGAATGATGATTCGTTTCAGTCCAGCTCTGTGTGCAGCTAGGACTTTATCTTTAATTCCACCTACCTAATATATTGGAGAAACAGAAAGCTATAATAATAGTTAAATAAGTTTTCCTTATCAATGGAATTATATCTGACTTCATGGAAATTAGTTATTATTTTGGAATATTCAGTTATATAGGAGAAACAGTATATGGGGAAACCATTTTGGGAAAAAATTAAAAAATCAAACAGTATAAAAATGGAATTACTCCACACAATAATTTAAGTGATCTCACAAAATAGGTTTCAGAAGTGAAAATTATTCTTATTTTATTGTCTTAAGTTGTATGTCACAGCAAGAGAAACTAGGGCAGAGGAAAGGAAGGGGGGGTGAATGAAGTAAACCGAAAAGAAAAACCTTAAGTCGTGAAGATTGTAATTTAAACACTGTATAAAATTATGTGGTTTTAAAATTATACACTGAATAAGGGATTAGTTATATAATTTTATGGTATTTGTAGCAAATTTCATATAAATTTTAGTAAAAAGTGATGCTTAAATTTTAAAAGATGTCAATTCATATGATGGCTATATAATGTATATTTACAAAGACAGAAATGTGTTTTTGGATGACACTGATTCGAGATTTTAATGAAATAAGTTTTATATATACATATATGGAAATATATAATAAAAATTTTTAAAAAAAATAAAAAATATTTTATTAAGTAGTGACTATGTGTATGGCTGAAGAGGATCAATGATACCAGAAAGGTAATGTGAAATTGAATTTATATTCAAGTCATAAGTGAGGCTGTCAAAGTCACCAGCCTCACTCTGTCCTAGAGCTTCTGGATCCAATCAAGAAACATCAAGAGAACTGGAGATGGCCCTGAATGAGGCAGAAGACCATTTGTATTTAAAGACATTATACAGCCATCATATGTGAGTGAAGGTCAATGTTGGCAATTTGAATTAAATAAGAGAATTCATGTTTGTTCAGCTAAAATGTAAAACATTCAAAAACTTTTAAAAATATTATTTTGGATTTATAAAGTTGAAAAATAACCAGAAACATTAAAGGCCCCTAATTTGAAGAAGGTGTAGCTATAAAAAAGGGATATTTGTTTTTTTAGTTCTTAGACAAATTTAGATGGAAGGTAAAAGGAAAAGCTCCTCCACAAGTAGAGCTATCCACAAATAAGCTGGATGGCAACTAATCTGTGATGCTACTGGAGAAGGGATTCTTCTCAGATACTAGTTGGACTAATAGCCAATTCTGATGTTATGTGAATACTAGTGAATTTATTTTTATATTCCCAAGATTTGTTATTTAATATCATTTCCAGTTTTAGATCACTTTTAATTTAACTTCAAATGAAGACTCAGAGAGGTAATTTGCTTATTGTCACAATACATGAAAAGCTGGGTTTCTGAGCTTGAGTATTTGGAATTCTATGATGTAACTAACCCTAGAGAGTAAACCAAACCAAGCAGGATCAGAATCCCCCAATTCCACTCAAATTCTCCGTATGAGGCTGTAAAGAGTCATTATATGATGATATCATGATGTCAAATGATAATTGGAATAAAGAATCAAAAGATTTCATATTTAATAATTACAGCTTCTAGCTGTGTAACATGTATTTATCTGATGTGCTTATATTTAATAGGCAAATGGGAGGATCTAATTTGGAAAGGTGAGTACTCAAAAAGATTTAAAACTCAGCTAAAAACAAAGGTGTTTGCGTGAAGATGGAACAACAATATTTAAGTAAATAAAAGAAAAACATTCTCCTAAACAACTTACCTTTATGGGAAGAAGTAATTAGGAAATAACAATAATTTATCCCAAGTCTGCCCAAATGGTTTGGTTTATGTGGGGGAAAAACTTGTGTTTAATCACCATTCCTACCTGTTCCACTCCTAATCCTGGAAACACAATCACTTGGTGGTAGCCTGGTGATCCTCCCCAAATCTTCCAGACTTCCCGCTTTCTTTTCACTGATTCCTCAGATTTACCCTTCCCCTCAGGATCACATAGACACTTTTGCCTTCCCTTTATCTTTGTTCTATCAATAACAATTTTTTCTTCATTTGAGACCCCTTCCTTTCTTTAAACACTCAATACTGTATCTACCTGTGGCTATCTATTTCACTACCATGTTTACCTTCTTTTGTGTACTATCATCACACAATGGGCCAAGAGGAAGAAAAAGGAATTAATATATTTTGCCTCACCCTCCCTCTACCAAAATCATTCAGCATTGTGAAGGTTCCATCCATTACCAACATGTGAGTTCTGGGAAAGAACTTAATTTGGAAAGAGACCAAGGCTATCCACTGCATCCTTGGCCATTCGTTGCCAATTATTGTCTTGTCACTGGGCTTCCATGATGACTCTAGAGGACACAGTAAGGCTGACCATTTTGTCTGATTCTGTCTGACTTAAATCCAATTCATGTGCAAGTCAAGACATTACCCTTATGGTGTCATCATTGTCTACGTCACATAGTCTGTAGTATATACCCAAATTCAGAAGCTCTACAATTCTTTGTAAGGCAATGGGGTTAAGTGACTTGCCCAAGGCCACACAGCTAGGTAATTATTAAGTGTCTGAGGCCAGATTTGAACTCAGGTCCTCCTGACTCCAGGGCTGGTGCTCTCTCCATTGCACCACTTAGCTGCCCCTAGCTCTGCAATTCTATCCTCGATTACTCTAGAACCTCAGAGACTATCTAGTCCAATACTTCCCATTTTACAGATCAGTAAACCAAGTCCAAAAAGAGGCCAAATACTGTCCCCACAGACAAGTAGTAGTAATACAAGCAATCTGACTCCACAGATAGCTCTCTAATGGAATAGATCCTACTACATTCTACTTTCAAGATTAAAAATATTTTTCCCCATTACAACCACCTGCCCTACACCTCTGCTTCAAATTGAAATCTATTCTTTTATCCTTTGAGAGTCACTTTGTGATCCTAGATGGAATTTTCTTGGCAAAGATACTGGAGTGGTTTGCCATTTCCTTTGAAAGCTCAAAAGCTCATTTTCCAGATGAAGAACTGAGGCAAACAGGATTAAATGACTTGTCCAAGGTCACACAGATAGAGCTAATAAATTTCTGAAGCTGGATTTGAACTTGGGTCTTCCTGACTCCAGGGTGGCCTGGTGTGCTAACATGGTGCCATCTAGCTGCCCCTACTTTTAATTTAAAATTACTGCAGTGCTATTGTTCTTGTTCATTTTCTCATAAAACCACCCAAAGTTCTTCCTTCACAATCTTGACCATGTTCAACTGTGTACTAACCCAGTTCTCAAAGCTCCAGCTCCTCTTCTCATAGCTTTTTCCATTCCTACTTAAATGAAATGCTGCTGAATAGTGTTAGAAGAAATCACATCACAAATCTATTAGTTTCCTTGGGGTCCTGCTTTCATTCTTAATTAACTACTATTTTCACTTGTTTTTTTTTTTGCAAGGCAATGGGGTTAAGTGACTTGCCCAAGGTCACACAGCTAGGTAATTATTATGTATCTGAGGCTAGATTTGAACTCAGATCCTCCTGACTCTAAGGCCAGTGCTCTATCTGTTGTGCCACGTAGCTGCTCCACATGTCCAGTTTTTTTAACCATAGCATCCAAAGGTTTTGTTCTAGGTCCTGTTCTTTTCTTTCTCTACACCTCTATGCAAATGATCCCCAGACCTATATATTCATTTATAGTCTCCTAAGTCTTACATTACCAATTGCATTGTAAGACATAAACAGGATGTCTTCTGTAATCCTCTCTCTCTCTCTCTCTCTCTCTTAAAGATTTTTGCAAGGCAAACAGGGTTAAATGGCTTGCCCAAGGCCACACAGCTAGGTAATTATGAAGTGTCTGAGACTGGATTTGAACCCAGGTACTCCTGACTCCAGGGCCTGTGCTTTATCCACTGCGCCACCTAGCCACCCCTGTAATCCTTTCTTAAACACAAATGGTACAATTTCTCATTCCCCTCCCTTCATTGCTAATTTCAGTAAGGGCACCACTTCAGTCATTCATGTTCATCAATCAGTTGCCATATTTGACTATTTAGCTCTCTTCATTATCTCAAATCATCTTCCTAGTTCACTACCTTATTACCTTTCATCTGAACTACTGCAATAGCTTTCCAGTTAGTTTTCCTGAATCTAATCTCTCCCTTCTCTATCTTCCAAAAACTTAGCAAATTAATATTCATTCCTAAAACAAAGAATTAACCATATTTCTCTCCTGCTTAAGGAAACTCAAGGGTTTCACAGTAAAATATGAAATATTTTATTTGGCTTTCAAAGTCCTTCATAATCTATCTTCAACCTATCTTTTCAGATGGATTTTACATTTTCTCCGCTATCCCCACTCTGTTCTAGTCAAACTAGTCTGCTTATTATTTTTCACACACAGTATTTCAGGGATCACCTTCCTAAATGAAGCCTTTCCCCAAGTTGCTGATTTCCTAGTCCCTTCAAATTATGTTGTTTTTCCTTTACACCTTTAGTATTTCCTATTTTATGTAGATGTTTCTCCCTTGTAGAAAATAAGCCTCTTGAAGGAAGAGATTTTTTTTAATATCCTCAATGTTTCACACATAATAAATGTCCGTTGAATGAATTATGTCAAAAAAAATTCTTATGGCAAAGATGATAAATCCACTCCAACTAGGTGGTTCTGTGGGGAAATTGAGAAAATTCTTAATTTGAATCAATGCAAATGGGTTCCCCTCTTGCTACTTACCGGAAGAACAAGACCTCTCAGTGTAATTTCTCCAGTCATGGCTACATCTGAACGCACCAGCCGCCCACTAAAAAGTGAGGCAAGGCAGGTTACTATAGTAACTCCAGCAGATGGTCCATCTTTTGTGACAGCTCCAGCTGGGAAGTGCAGATGGATGTCTGTGTTGTCAAGCAAATCAAAACTTCCAGAAGCTATTATTAAAGAACAAAAAAAAATTCAGTAGAAAATCAAAACCTATATTTTTCTTGGTCTTTGTACTTAGGGCTTTCCCTTTCCATTAGTCTTTTAATATCATTTTAATATATTACTATATTGGGTCCAAAGCCCTTCAAAGCCTCAAATGAATCTTAACAAAGTTGATACTTATTTTTTATAAATAACACTGTCTCTTAGTTATGTCACAATTCACAAAAAAAAAAACCTAATGGAGTATAACTTAAACTTTTTATTTTTTTAATAATCTTGTTTCTATACTAAAAATAGGTTAACTTGGTTGATTAATAAAGGTTTTTATATTTTTCAAAAGCTTTCCTTGATAATCATTGTGTAATTACAAGAAATAGTGTATAGCTAATGCTTTAAGAAGAAATTGGGGGGGGGGCAGCGGCTAGGTGGCGCAGTAGATAGAGAGTACTGGCCCTGGAATCAGAATGACCTGAGTTCAAATGCGACCTCAGACACTTAATTACCTAGCTGTGTGATCCTGGGCTTAACTCCATTACTTTGCCAAAAAAAAAATGGGGTGGCTAGGTGGTGCAGTGGATAGAGCACTGGCCCTGGAGTCAGGAGGACCTGAGTTCAAATCCGGCTTCAGACATTTAATAATTACCTAGCTGTGTGGCCTTGGGCAAGCCACTTAACCCCACTGCCTTGCAAAAAAAAAAAAATCTTATTACCACTAGGGAAGTCTTAAAGCTCAATTATAAGGATGTTTTTAATATAATCACAATAAAGTATCTTCAACTTATTTTAACTTTGGTGAAGGAATTCTGGGAAAAGACAATGTAAAAAATCTAATCTGGATAGTTAATATTATAGATCCAACATTATATACCACTATTGTTTAAAGGTCACATACCATTGGTTAGGTGATATTTCTTTGCATTGCTGCGCAGCCAACTGATAGCAAGGTGTGCAGACTCCTTCATTACATCTCCCAGCTGTCCAGTCAGTGTTAACTGACCTTCACCATCCATTCGACTTGCTTCCACAAACATGATCTCCCCACCTAATGGACTCCAGACTAAACCTATTGCCACTCCTGGCTGATTCAAACGCTCAGATACCTTAAAACAAAACAAAAAACCCCAAAGAATTAACACCATTTCTAAAGGACTATATGCAAGTGCCAACTTATTTCTAAGCTTCTGACCAAAGAGTACACCAAATGGATAAAGCTTTGTGTTTAATTCCCCCTAAAGAATTTTTTTTTTTTTTAGGTTTTTGCAAGGCAAATGGGGTTAAGTGGCTTGCCCAAGGCCACACAGCTAGGTAATTATTAAGTGTCTGAGACTGGATTTGAACCCAGGTACTCCTGACTCCAAGGCCAGTGCTCTATCCACTATGCCACCTAGCCGCCCCAGGAATTTTTAACTACTAATATCTAAAAGACTTACTACCAACGGTAACTTCATTGTTGTCATTTGTAAGCTTTAAGAAACCAAGTATAAATAATTCTGGTTTTAAAGATTATGTGAGCCCAGAGACATTTAACACCTGCCTTGGTTATCAAAGGAACAAACTTACTATTCTAGCTATTCAAGAGTCAATATTAATCTTGCATATTCCTCCACTGTTACCTGATTTATTGCATGTTCACTGGTGTCATGAAGAGGAATGAACCCTATTATATAACAAAAGTATTTAAGAAGTGTTCATCTTGGGTATTTTAGACCCTACACTCAATCAGTGAGAGTGAAGGGAGCTTGGGTACAGAAAATCTTTCTATATTCAATATCATCTAGAGTTTCTTGCTTCCAATCTGATTTACTTTGAGGCCTACAAGGAGCTATAACTTTCATATTTTCAGCATTAACAGCAAAGAAAAGCTAGTTATTAGTGTCACAGATTTCTTCATCTGAAATAGAATTTCTGTGATTTGATTTCCTACCTTTTTAAACTTAAAAATTCTATAGATCCCAATCTTCCTCCTCTTTTAAGGGGAAGTAAACCAGATAAAGCTAGCTTATGAAATCTATAACAAAGTTTCAATGTGAGCCTAGGACACATTTTTCTGACATGAAAATGGCCCTATTCTACAGAATGTTCATTAATTTATAAGCTAAAAGATGTGGGAAAGACAAGGAAAAGAAACTCAAATGAAGAAATAGTACTGCTCCCCCAATATGTAATCAAACTGAAAACTAAGTAGGAATTATGGAAGAAAAAGAAACATACATGTAAGACATGTAACCCATTTGTCACAATTCTATGTCACAACAAGGATTAAGTTATTCAGTACTTGAAGAGAATCATCTTTAAAAACAGGAGGTACTTCGACTTGTATACTTAGGACACTGTGATCTTTTAGGAGAACCTAACAATGTAGTATTTACTGTTCCTGTTTCACTGAAAATGTCAAAAGGACAAATAACAAGCCTTATTTCAATGGGTAAGGAACTCTAGCTGAGCACACTTGCCCTCAAGGCTAACTAGTACAGATCAGTGCCTCAGAAGGGTCCCAGTGGCAGGGGCAGTGACAAGTTATGGTATTTCTCCAGGTCACTGAGGCAGGAAGAGAAACCCTTATTTCATGCTGCCAAGCATTATTTTGTAATATTTTCTGATAATTGACATAATCCACCTATTTTTAAAAAAATCTATACTTGTTTTCTTAATTTATAGTAAGATATATGCAAAATAGTTCCACAGCTAGTTCAGATATTCCATATTGACCAACATAGAATGTTTTCATTTGCATGTTAATCATTAGCTAGTTTATTTTTTATTTTTATTTTTGCACAGCAATGGGGTTAAGTGGCTTGCCCAAGGCCACACACCTAGGTAATTATTAAGTGTCTGAGGCCGGATTTGAACTCAGGCACTCCTAAGTCCAGGGTTCATACTGTACCCTGTGCCACCTAGCTGCCCCTGCTAGTTTATTTTTTGATCATACCTTTCTCTTCCAGTCTTAGAATCATATAATGTTTACACTTTATATAATGCTACATTTTCATTTTAAAGCGAAGAACAGCTTTACACTTAATGCTTAGGATAAGATCTTTAACAGCTATGGCAAGCCTCAGTTTGAGGATGAAAATTTGCGGGGCTACCAAACAAAGAATTATGGTGTTTCAGGATTATCTTGGTATAAATCATTATTTTGAAATTTGTGTTAAGTAATTTATTTTTTCTAAACAAATTCTTTGTTAACAGATAGCTGCTTCATTCATCAAAAATTTATAGGAGAAAGACCTGACTTCTAGGTCCTTGCTCTGGCACTAACTAGACTTGTGACCTTAGGCAAACTCTTGAGTTTTATCATATCCAATAACAGGTTTCTTCAAGGCTCTGTCCTGCATCTTTTTCCTCTTTTCCCTCCATACTATTTTATTTGGTGATATTGATTTCAATTCCCATGGTTTCAATAAGTTAACTTCTATGCAGATGTTCTCAGATCTACTTGTCTATCTAGTGCTTAACCTCTCTCCTGACTCTGGTCTTTCATTTTCAAGTACCTTTTAGAAATCTCAAACTGGAATTGCCTTTTATTTATTTTTATTTTAATTTTTTTTCCATTTACATTTTTTTCTTTTTTGGTTTTTGCAAGGCAAATGGGGTTAAGTGGCTTGCCCAAGGCCACACAGCTAGGCAATTATTAAGTGTCTGAGACTGGATTTGAACCCAGGTACTCCTGACTCCAGGGCCAGTGCTTTATCCACTGCGCCACCTAGCTGCCCCTTTCCATTTACATTTAAAGATAGTTTTCAACCTTCACTTTTTGTAAGTTTTGCGTTCCATATTTTTCTCCTTCCCTCTCTTCTTTTCCCATTCCCCAAAATAGCAAGTAATCTGATATATGTTAATACATGTTAACATTTCCATATTCACATTATGAAAGAAGAATTAGAAAAGGGAAAAAAATCAAAAGAAAGAAAAAAAACAAATTAAAAAAGTGAAAATAGTATGCTTTGTTCTAATATTCAGACTCTATAGTTCTTTCTCTGGATGTGGATGGCATTTTCCATAAGTCCTTTGGAACTGTTTTTGATCACTGTATTGCTAAGAAGAGCCAAATCTATTCTAGTTGATCATCACACAGTGTTACTGTATACAATGTTCTAGTTCTGCTCATTTCACTCAGCAGCAGTTTATTATATAAGTCTTTCCAGGTTTTTCTGAAATCTGCCTGCTCATGATTTCATATAGAACAATAGTATTCCATTCCATTCATGCAACACAGCTTGTTCAGTCATTCCCCAATTGATGGGCATCCCTTCATTTCCAATTCTTTGCCACCACAAAAGCTGCTCTATATATTTTTGTACATGTGGTTTCTTTTCTTTTTTATGATCTCTTTGGTATATAGATTAGCAGTGGTATTGCTGGATCAAAAGTTATGCACAGTCCTTTGGGTATAGTTCCCAAATGCTCTCCAGAATGGTTAGATGTTTCAGTTTCCCATATTCCCTCCAGCATTTATCATTTGATTTTTCTGTCATATTAGTCAATTTGATAGTTATGAAGTATACAGTACCTCAGAGTTGTTTTAGTTTGCATTTCTCAATAGTGACTTAGAGCATTTTTATATGACTAAAGCTGGTTTTAATTTCTTTATCTGAAGACTGCCTATTCATTATCCTTTGACCATTTATGAATTGGGGAAATGACATGTATTGTTTTTTTTGTTTTTTTTTTTGTTTTTGTCAGGTAGTGAGGTTAAGGGCCCCATTGGCCCAAGGTGACACAGCTAGTAAGCATCAGGTGACAAGCTGGATTTGAACTCTGGCCCTCCTGACTCTAGGACCAGTGCTTTATCCACTGTGCCACTTAACTGCCCCAGTGACTTGTATTTTTATAACTTTAACTCAGGTATATATATATTAGAAATTAGGCCTATATCAGAAACACTGGCTGCAAAAATTGTTTCCCAGCTTTCTGCTGGAACTGTATATCCCAAGAACATCTTCAACTTAACTTGTCCAAAATTGAACTCAATAACTTACTCCTCCCTAAATCTAACTTTCTTCTTATTCACTATAACTCTACACTGTCTCTTACCCCCTCCCCCCAATAGCCAATAAATAGTTAAGTCCTGCTACTTCTACCTTCATTGAATATGCTCCCTTCTCTTCTCTAACTATACCAACACCGTGGTGTAGTTCTCTATCACCTTCTACCTGGACTATCTGAAAACACCTGCTGGTTTGTTCTCCCTGATTCAAAGATCTCTTCATTTCAATCCACCTTCCACTCAGTTGTCAAGCTGTATTACCTTCTTAAAATGTCACTATGGCCTCTAGGATAAAATTTAGAATGTTCTTTTGACCTTTCAAAACTCTTATCATCTAGTCCCCTCTTCCTATGGTTGCACTGACACTAGCCTTTTTGCATCTGGCTTCCCTGGCTTCTTTCAAATTTCAGTTAAGGTCTCAAATAAGGCAAGAGACTTTTCCTAATCTCTCACCTTATGATATTATCCCAAAGTAACTGCTGTGTTTTATTTGAGCTTGGTTCAATGCCTGACTCGTAGTAGGTGTTTAATAGGTACTAGGTTTATTGACTCAAACTTTCTGTGCTTCAGTTTCCAATAAGGGACTAGACTGAATTATTTTGATTATTCTTTCAACTTTAACACTATGACTCAGGTAATGATTACAGAGGAAATTCAAAGTACTTGAAAATAAATTTTTTTCAAGTGTAGTTTAAGAAATTCCTCACATGTAAAAAATTCTCATTTACTAAAAAGCTCTTCCATCCCTAAGAGCCAGATTGCTAGGTAAGATATGAGTTACTCCATACATTGTAATACACCTAGGTAACATGAGGGATGTGTGATAGACTTGTAAACATACATACACTAAAAGATACAGTTGTATTTCTTAGGCGATGAAGATAAAAGGCAAAAAATTAACAGTGTCTGGCACTAAAGTTGGAATTAATGTTTATTTCTCAAATTCCGGCTGGCCTTTTGGGTAATCCATTTAGCTTAAATTAACAATTTTTTTCTACCTTTCCTTAAGGCTAACCTGACATTTCTTACTAATTACTGCAGACCTATAATAAGAAGCAAGAATTTTTTCCATATTTCATAATGTAATGGGGTTTGTGTTTTTTTAAGACTCAAATGACAATTATGAATTGCTGAGACAACACAATTTTTGTGACCAATCTATACACAACATTCAATAACATTTAAATTATAGCTACACATGTTTTGAGATGGTTGAATGTTTCTGTTGCATCCACTAAAGCAATTGATGGGATCTAGCTGACACCCCAGACCCAATTTCCTGACTCCCTCATAGGGCTCCATCAGAAGAAAAAAGTACACTTTGACCTAATCTATCTGTTTAGACATACCACAGAGGCCAACCAATAAGAAACAGCAACAATAAGATGTGGACCTGGACCATAAAGAAAGGACTTTTCTAGAGTAGGGCCTATGCACTACACTACCCTTCTTTGTTGACCCTGGGTGAATTTATGACCAAGTTAAGCTAATTATAGTATCATTAGAATGTTTGTCCATTTTCAAAGAAGACCACGACATCCGGGAGGTGATGCCATGACTGCTGCAGCTGCCCTGAGGCCTGGGCTTTGGGCTTGCTCTGGCAGAGGTCTTCTTGCTGATCCTCCAAATCTTGCCCGGTGCTCCCAGTGGTCAGGAAACTTCTGCCGAGAGCTGCAGCTCCCAGACATTCTCTCTGGGGCTGTTCCCAGGAGGCTGAAGTTTCTTCACTCTATTGAGCTGCCCCTCTAACCCCGTGGAACAGAGTATTTTCACTATTTTTCAGGTTACCTTGGGTTGGAGAATTACCTCACTGGATCTTTCTGTGGGTTCTGTCTCTCAAAAATTTAGTTAGAGTCATAATTTTAAGATTTCTGAAATATTTTGGAAGAGAGCACCTAGGAGAGGCTCTTCTCCTGCCACCATCTTGGCTCCGTTCCTCAAGGTGATGCCATGACAAGCACATGAATTGGATTTGAGTGAGGGGAGCTGTGCTAAGTCACCAGCCTCACTTTCTCCTCTAGAACCATCTGGATCCAGTGGCCAAACATGAACTAGGACAATTGGAAATGGCCCTGGATACAGGGGAAATAACATTAAATGATGTACCCAAGGTCACATAGTTTTAGTAAGTGGCAAATATCTGAGGCTAGATTTGAACTCCCATCCTTCTGAATCCAAGGCCAGTGTTCTCTCCACTGTGCCACCTACATTAATACCCCCCCCTTTGGTGGACTTTTCTGTATGCATTCTGGGTAATCAAATGCACAGTCCACCAAGGCTATGTGGCTCCCTCAAAGCAACAAATTCTTACCTGTACTGCAAATTTAACATTCTGTTAGAAATACAGCACTTCTAGTTTCACCCAATCCAGCACCCAGCCATCCCTAGGGAGCAGAGTTTGCTGGGGAGTATTTATAAAAATACAAGTCATTGGGGCAGCTAAGTGGCACAGTGGATAAAGCACTGGTCCTGGAGTCAGGAGGGCCTGAGTTCAAATCCAGTCTCAGACACTTGATGTTTACTAGCTGTGTCACCTTGGGCCAATGGAGCCCTTAACCTTACTACCTGACAAAACCAAAAAACCAAAATACACTATTCCCCCCCAGATAAATGCCCTTTGCTTGGCTTGGAGTCATAGTTCTTTAGAGACAAACTGAGAAATACTCTCACACTTCATCAGTAACCATAAGACCAGAGAATACTGAACTGATACACATGGCTTCACAAATGGTCATTTTTTTTTGTTTGTAATGCACATCTGTTTCAATAATGTACAAAAGCAGCAGTCTATATTCTCTGTACCAGTGATGGGGACTGGGTCAATCTGTTATCACATTATTGTCATTTATCAATGCTTGTTGGATTGGATCATTAAGTCTCTTTAAGAAAAAATTTAAATGCAGAGTTGTGTTTGTGATAACTAGGAAAAATGCATTCAGACCTGTTACATGCCATCAGTGTTGTCTTGTGTGAGTGAAAATGTTTGATCTGCATAAGATGTGAGGTTTGTGGTTTTTTAAAAACTATTTTTATATAATAAAAAATTCCTATTATATAAAGTTCTAAGGCTTAGAAAGCACTCATTTCAAAACAATCCTCCCTATTTTACAAATGAAGAAACTGATGAAGCAAAAATCAAAAGACTTATTAGATAGGATCACAGGATTTAGAGGGATGAGATTAAAAATGATTTTGAGTATTACTCCCACTTTTTCAAATGAAGAAAATGGGTCATAAAAAAGGAAAATGAGTTGCACAAAGTCAGACAAATAGTAGGACAGTTCCTGGGCAATGCTCTTTATAAGCATACCTGTTAATGATCACATACATCTCTGGCAGACATCTGAGCCAGGGCTAGAAAAAACAATGAATAAGAGCAGTGCTTTCCCTACTGTTTCATGATGCCATTCCCAATTTCAGATGCTGTAATTCTTGGGGACACTTCATATTTATGCTCCTTTCTTTAATAACCTCCTTTGGTTTCATTGAAAGCTGAGTGAGATAGATTCAACTTATTTCTTCTTAAGTTTTTAAAATGTCATTTGTTATACTGGCTTGATGCTTTGACTTTTCTGATAAAAGGACTAAATGAAACCAGTTGATTATACTTAAAAAACAGCCCTTGTTTTCCCCTTCTTTGCTGTATAACATATAGCCTGATGAGCATGGAGATTATAGGAGAGTTTCTTCATTAGCTTTTTTAGACTTCATTGTAATCTCTATAAAGATATATCTCCCTTTAAATGACCAAATCAGCATTCTTTTTTTTTTGTTTTTTTTTTTAGGTCTTTGCAAGGCAAATGGGGTTAAGTGGCTTGCCCAAGGCCACACAGCTAGGTAAATTATTAAGTGTCTGAGACCAGATTTGAACTCAGGTACTCCTGACTCCAGGGCCAGCGCTTTATTCACTACGCCACCTAGCTGCCCCATTCACATGCAATTCTTGACAAATGAGAAATTCTCTTTAGGTTAACCTAGTGTTGGGGATAGGTTAATTCCCAATTGCAGCAGATCCTAAACCACAAAAAGGTTACCAGGGGTCACTCATAAAAAAATGAATTCTACTGAATTTCTCTCATAATGAGGTACATTAAGAATACAGATAGGCGAAATTGCTTGAAACTTTCCTTAAAATAGAAACCAACAAAGTTGTAAGGGAGAGCTTATACTTGGTTCTCTGATTAAATCAGGTTGGAATTTAGAAGTTATTTTAGGACCAAGCTGTGTCAACTGACTTTTTTTTATCCATTAGGGAAAAAAAATGTAGGATGAAATTTTTTTACTTTTTAAAATTATACTTTTTTTGCATCCATTAATGCAAATAAATGAGTTAACATTCCTTGTTTACATGTAAAGCATTTTATACTTCTAATAAATACAGTACCAGCTTTTATATAGAGAGTATGTGTTGTAAGTGCAGTTTAATGTTTTAGTATAGAGTTGGATGATTTCTAAAATCTGAATGGATCAGGAAATACAAGCAAAAATATGATACTGATGTTGGAGGGCCTGAAATCCTATGGCCAAAAATCAGATTATATGACATATGCTTGTGGCTTACAATGATTAGTTTTCTGAGATAGAAAGCTGAAGAAATTTACTTGGGAAAAACTAGAAATATTTATTTATTGCTTTTAGCCTATTTTATAACTGCCAACTACAGCAAGATTTTTCCAAAGTCAGAGTGCACTGTTCTTATTTGAACCCGTCTCTGTGTTGAAAGGAACCTATACGCACTCTTCCCTAAATTTACGTTACTTGTGATGTACACAAGTACACAAGTGTCAAGAACCCATATGACTTTGCTCATTAGGCAAGTTCAACCTGACAATAAGGTAGGGGGTGATGGTGGTGGGGGGCAGTTGGGAATGGGGAGGTATAGCAAACTAACACATTAGCCACCTTTAAAAGTATTCTCAGCAAGATTTGCAGCTAATTGTTATAAATTTTTCTGTTGAATCTTGGAAGGCTCTATATCTTTTTATATTCCTGATAACTACTCTGCCTTTATATATAAATTCAAGAAGATATGCAATTTCATTAGTCTAGGGAAGAAACAATAACTGACATTTTTATAGCTCTTCAAGATTTTCAAAGTACTTTATTTTAGCCTTTTCTTATTTAAGCCCCATAATTATTGAGTGAAGTACCATGGTTATTAGATGAAGAAACTGGGCTGAGACAGCAAGTAACTGGCCCTAATAAATGTGTACTCAGATCTTCCTGACTCCACATCCAGTGTGCTCTCCTCTAAGCTGTATCTCTGCTATGTCATGCATACAGTAGCAGTACACATTTGATCAAGGTTTCTAGAAAGCACTAAAAATGCTATTTTACCCTCTGGCATTTTTTCCCTAAATCTAATGACTAGGGAGGAAGGAAAGTAGTACTTACTATTTCTGGTTTCCAAGCTAAGCTTTGATTTTTGCAGTATTTTTCTCACAACACTGTGTGAAGCATAGTAGAGAGTAAAAGAAGCATTATCCCTTTTATAGTGATTGGGAGTCTTGAGAAACATAGAGCAATGAGGAGAGTTAGGCCAAATGACCATTATTAATGACCAGACTATCTAGTTAGTTTGGAGGAATACCCCAGGAACCTGACTTCTGCAAACTTGGGGAAGATCAAAGGTTCTGTCCTCTGAGACCTAAGCTGTTGAGCTCAAAGATAAAATTTGGAAAGGTAACAAGATTTTGTGGTATATTATTAAATTATCCTCCAGATTCATGTAAGTATAAATGGGCTGATTTACACACAGAGTAAAAATTTCATAAGCAAAGTAAAACAGAATTTCTTCTTTGGGCATTAAATATTTAGAACTGTTAAACTGTTCTAATAAAATTTCTAATCTATTCCCCTTTGGTTTTTCCCTTTGTCATAGTTCCAAGAGTTACAGCACTGCCTCCAAAAACAATACCAATAAAAAAGTTTGGAGGAAGTTTAAAGTATATATCCTCCTTATGTTCATGGATTAGAACTGGAAATATCTGCAAGGCCATTTAGCCTGATCCCTTCATCTAAACCAGGGAAGTAATTGCTATAGCCTGAGGCTACAGGGAAGATAGTGCCAAGCTGGAATTCAAACTCAAGGCTTCCAACTTCAAATCCAGTAATCTTTCCCCTCTTCTGTATTAGTAATATGGACTATTCTTGTTCTATTATTCTCAGTGAAATGCTGGAATGTACTTTTGCTAGAATCATATTGATTAAATGGATTAAAGTGATCTCACTGACACTGCACAGGGACAATTTTTCTCATTTTCCTCAACAAACCATTTTTAGTACTTTATAATCTTTCAGAGCAAGAAAGCAGAATTCCTAAGGTAAGAAGCTCAATTCACAGATCCCCAAGGTTTTTTCTTATGCTTACATATTCAAGTTGATGTTATCTTAAGGTCTTAAGAAACCTGAAGACACCCTACTTCTAAGGGACTTTATAAATCCTACAAATAGCTCCAAATGATTCTGATAGATTCAGTTCTCCATCACACCTACTACCTAAGACAATAATTTTTATTTATGAACTGAAAACTATAAAAATGCAAAAAGAGAGTATGAGATAAGGCTGCCCCATTCCTATTCTGACCTTGGTCAAACAATTTTCATTGACAGATAATCCAAATGCCCAATAAGGATCATTATTTTCTGCCACTCACCCAGTCATGAAATAAACCTTAAAATCATGAATGAGGTGATGGCTGCATTGCACTTCTGAATAAAGCTGTGCCAAAAAATAATATTAATATTAATGACACTTTTCCCTGAAAAGTTTTCCTAGGGATTTAGTGAGATACAAAAAGAAGTAAAATGCATTAAGGAAGACTGTCTTAAGCATAGATAAACATCTATTTGAAGCAACTTCTTCAAGTTCTCCTCTTCTTTCCTAGTTTTGCCATGATCTGAGAGCTCAGGGTGTATGAAATTTGTGTGATGTAGTCACACAAAGGAAATGGGTGGAGACTTATATGCTAGTTTGAGCTAAAAGGAAATAACAACAGAAGAACAGTATCCTGAAAGAAGGAATCTAAGACAGACTGAATGGGCAGTAATCTCTAGTGCTCATTTTCAAGCAATTATCTTGTACTAGCTTCCCCCCCAACCTAAGATATCTCATATTAAAGCAAATATACACTAACAATAAAGATGTGCAAAAAAAAGTAGACCTGTTACATGAGAGAAATTTTGTGGCTTTCCTCTTGAAGGGGATTGGATGGTAGGGAAGAAAAAGGGCAGTAGAGTCTAGATTATAGTTAAGGAAGACCTTGATAACACTTTTATGCCACCTGGAAAACAAATCTTAACTATAAAATACAATAAAAATGACCAAACTTCAAAACAATAAGCAATGGCTGAATTAAATCATTCTAGGATAGAGAAACAACAACAGTCACCTCCATTTCATACATCGGTGGCCCCAGGATATCTTTCAGTGCGTGGAAATCAATTAAGATAGGCATTTCAGGTGGCAGGGCCAGGTCAGCTGTGTCACTGATGGATTCGGGTTTGGCATCTTCCAGGAGGTGTTCTCTGCACCCTGATAAGAGTAAATTTAACAATCATAAGAATGTCAGATGATTGTGGTATAGTTGGAAGGAATGCTAAACTGGGACCCAAAAGATCAGCAGTTTTCTTCTAGCAATTATGCAACTCAAGGTAAGTCACTTACCCCATCTACCTCATAGAGAAGCTGAAAAGAAAGTCTTTATGATCCTTAAAAGTACTAAATAAATGTTTTATTATATAAGTATTCAAGCAGTCTGCCTCATCCAAAAACCTATTTAAAAAGACAAATCAGAAGCATATAATTATTTTAAAATTAAATATTTCATCTTATCTTTCTGATGTACTGAGGCAGAGAAATCCATTGTCAATGTTAAAAAAATTAAGACTCCATGTGAGATAGTATTATGTCAACCAAGTGTTTTAGAGTGCTTGGAGGGAGCCATAAGGTGATGAAAATAAAGGCTAAATATTCAAAGACCCATATGCACTATTTTTGATGATCTAGTAAAAATCCATGTCCTAAGGTCATTTAATCTCTTTTACTGTTTTTTTTTAGGGTTTTTTTTCAAGGCAATGGGGTTAAATGGCCTTGCTCAAGGCCACACAGCTAGGTAATTATTAAGTGTCTGAGTCTTTGTCTGAGTATCCACTGTGCCGCCGCCTAATCTCTTCTACTCTTGATTAAACTAGGCAGGACTTGAAGTCTTTAACTTCATTGGTAGGTCACCTGAGTTTGGAAAAGGCAGTTACTCTCATGTGCTATGCCTCTCTTGTGAGTACTTGGGTCAGCTGTGATGATGTGATTTACCTCTCTGAAAGCCAAGGAGGTCAAAAAAAACCAAACCAAACCAATCCAAACCAAACCAGGGGGGCAGCTAGGTGATGCAGTGGATAGAATCCTGGCCCTGGAGTAAGAAGACCTAAGTTCAAATCTGACCTCAGACACTTGATACTTGCTAATTGTGGGTACTTGGGGAAGTCAACCCCACTACCTCACACCCCTCCCCAAGTCAAGGAGGAAGTCTAGTGAAATCCCTTAGAATAATGCAGCATTTCCTCCTTGTCTCCTGATTTGACTAAACTCTAGGTTGGCTAATTGCTGGGAAAAAGTACAGATTCATTTAGGTTTAAACTATACTAATAGGAATAATGGATTATGGATGATGACAAAAAATATTTATTTTGGATTTTTAAGCTTTATAGAGTTTTACATAGATTAATTTATTTGACTTTCTTAGTAAACTTTTGAGTACGACAAGAATTAGCTCCATTTTATGAATGATGAGACTAAGGCTCAGAGGAATTAAGGAATTTTATCATGGTCACATCAAATATCAGAAGCGAAATTCAAACTGAGAGGGGGAGCTAGGTGGTGCAGTAGAAAGAGCACCAGACCTGGAGTTAGAAACATTCATCTTCCTGAGTTCAAATCTGGCCTCAGACACTACTTATTAGCTGTGTGACCCTGGGCAAGTCACTTAACTGTCTCAATTTCCTCATCTGTAAAATGAACTGGAGAAGAAATCTGCTATCCTTTTCAGTAGTTCCAGGACAGTCTTGGTCTGTGTTCACTAGCTGCTCTGAACCACTGGGGTAGGGACAGGGGTGGGCGGGGATGGCTCAGAAAGGGCCCTCAGAGATGAGGTCGACAGCACAGCTTGGAAATTCTTTCAATGCCTGTCAAGGGTTTTCAATTAGTTGTAGAGGGTGGGAGGCCTGTACAGCAAGATTTCTGCTATCATGGTGAGTCTCAGCTGATTGCACCAGCCTCCAGTCCCCAATTAATGACCTGGAAGGGCTTCTGGAGGCCCTAGGCTGAATTTAAATGGGCCAAATAGCTGACAGTTCCTGAAGCCAGCAGGGAAGTAAGACCAAGATGATTCACTCTGTTCTTAGAAAAATACAGTATTTGTTCATCTAAATTTATTTGGAATTGAAAGTTGAGGTGTTTGGAGCTAACCTGAGACAATACTACCTAAGAATTATTTATCCCGTGTTTTTTAGGTTAGGGTAGGCCTTCACTATTTTCTCATCTACTATGTTCCTCTACCCGTCCCCCCAACCATATTTTAATACTAAGATGGAATCATGAAGTAAATATATGTAATTTTACATATATCCCATTAAAGTCTGCTCTATGAGTTTCCTACATACTGTTTGAGTAATGGCTAACATTTATAGTACTTTAAGGTTTATAAAATGTTTTACATGTATTTCCTTCATGATTCCTAAGTAGTCTGCAAGGTTTAAATCTCTACATAAATGTTAGCTGTGATCAAAAATAATCTAGACATACTATGTACTCCTACTTGGTGAATATTTTCCAAAGAGACTGCACAACTTATACCTTTAAACTCCACCATCCCTCCAGCCCTAGTTGAAATTCCACCCTCTCCATCCCTTATGAAGTCAAACCACACTAGTCTTTCCCCTTCATCAAGAATTTCAATCAGTTACAGCAATGGCCTTGGAGTCAGGAGGACCTGAGTTCAAAGAAGGGTTTAGATACTTAATTACCTAGCTGTGTGACCTTGGGCAAGTCACTTAACCCCATTGCCTTGCCAAAAAAAAAAAAAAGAAAAATCTTATTACCATTAGTGGAGATTTAAAGCTCAGTTATAGGGAATGTTTTTAATGTCATCACAATAAAATATCTTAAACTTGGATGGTTAATACTATAGATTTAACACTGAATTATATACCACTGCTGAATAAGGGTTGTAAAAACAAAACAAAACAAAATTTCAATCAATAAGCACTGTGTTAAGCATGGAGCCTTCTTGCTACCCTCCCACAGCACTTCAAGTCTGCCATTTAATGATCTGTTTTACTCTCTTCTAATTTGTTTTGCTCAGGTGTCCAGCTAACTAGACTATGTGCACATTAAGGACAGAGATTTCAGCACATACTTTTTCATCTTATGCTGTTGTTTTCCAAAGTCCTTGTAGTTTCTTTGCCACATGTAATGGTGTGACCTTTGAAAAGATCAGCTTAGGGGACCACACCCGGAAAATGAAGATCCCAGTACCTTTCCTATCTCTCTATTGCATAGTGTTGCTGTAAGGATAAAACAATCTGTGAGTGTGAAAGGACTATGAAAACTGTAGGACAATATAATTAAGGGGCACAATGTACCCCTGGAACACATCCACAGCGTGTCTTGGTTATTAATAATAGTAGCTAAATATGTATATAAAGCTTTAAAGTTGCAAACTACTTAGGATACAGTATCTCACTTGAAATCCACACCAACTCTTCAAGGTGGGCTACACAGGTTAACACCCCCATTTTATGGCTGAGGAAACTGAGGCTTAGAGCAGTGGTCACACAATTACTGAGTGTTGAGGGAAGGATTTAAACCTGGTCTTTCCTAACTCTAAGTCCTGTGGTTTTGTTCTTGTTCTTTTGAATGGTGTGGGAGAAACAGGAAGAAGGGTTAATTTTGCTTAAATCTAAAAGTGGTGATGAAAGAGCTGTCACTGGTACTGGGTGGTCAAAGGAGATGAGACGTGTTCTGCTACTAAGTGCAATGGCTCCCTCATGTTCAACAACAAAAGACTGGCTAAACTCTTGATTGGCTTCTGTACACTAAGTAGATTGTTGGGTTACATACTAAGGTTCATATGGGAAAGCATATGAGTGTTTATTGGGAGAAATATCGTCATTTAATTAAAAATAATTGCACAGAGAGAAAACTGCCACCTGTATAAAGTTACTGTAGCATGAAGCTACAAGAGAAATAGTTTCATATAATAGGTTTAAGGAGTTGTATTTTCTGTCTTTTTAAGATGATTTGCTTCTTTGATACCTGATCACCATGCCAGTCTGTATAATGCTGTCATAGGAGGAAATTACTAGAGAATGGAAGAAAGCCAACCTACGGTGATCTACCAATGGTTTCAAGACATCCAGTCCTTTGTTATGTGTAATGCTGAATTCTGTATATAAGTCCTGAGAATACATTTGGACCAAGGGTAAAGGTTTGGGGGAGTGGGAGGAGAGAAGCTACTTATATAGTTAAGTCAACCAGCACTCATAATAGAAGAGCTGGCAATTTGCCTTAGGCCATAGAAGCAACAGCTGTGTTATGAAAAATTCAATAAAGTCCCAACTAATCTGCACTTCAAAATGGGATGCCATTAAAAAACAAGTAAGAGACTCAATCTGTGATATTGTGCCAGGATCTCTGGGGAGAGACCACAAGCTGGACAGAAGGCACAAGATGCCACCAGAGGTGAGAACAGAGAAGTACTAGATCTTAATGGGAATGTACATTTTGAACCCTTATAGAAAATTCTGTCTTAAAACAAACGCTACCATTCAGGGGGAAAAAGAACTATATGTCACTGGAGAACATGGCTTTGGTCACCTTAAGGTCCCAAGTACAAAACAGTCAACCCTAAGGCAGAAGTCACTCTGCACTAAGTTCACTGAAGGAGGAGAGACGTAAAAGGACTATTCTACCACAGCTATTCAGCTTTGGCAGTGTTCCCTCTGCACACAACCCTGTGTTGTAGATACTCTGCTGTGGCAGTTTGTATCATAACATGAATAGTCACACAGCCCAGGGAATTTTGACTGTTGGTAAAGTTCAGCATTGCCAGTGGGAAAGATGAATGTACCCAAAATCTTGGGACCTTTTAAAGCTTCTCTAGAAGACTCATCCTTCCTATTGGAACAGTGTCCTATTATCTCTTTTTTGAGGACTAAAAAGAAGCACAGTAGAGGCCACTGGGTTAATTATAGAGTTAAAAACAGAGAGGAAAATGCTGGCCTGATGAAAATATGCATGGGAGCACTGTATAATTCTAGAGAACAGAAGGCTATTGATGTGGTTAGATTAGCTGTTACCCTTCCCCCATCCCCAGAGGAATTACCAGTATGGCAATTAGAGAGTCCCCATAAAGCTTTCCCATACAGCAAAGTTCTTATATACATCTCAGAGCAAAGTTTAACACATTGTTTAAAACAAAATCAATTCCACAATCGTATGCTTTTTTTAAAAAAAAATGGCTTTTTTGAGAGGTTAGGGATGGAATGTTGAATTATCAGGGTCATATAGCACGAAACAGGTCAGTAAATGAGAGTTTTGAATTTTGGCTCTATTTACAACAGACTCAGTCTTTGGCCTTGAGCAAAATCACTTATCCTCTCTGTATCTGGGTTTCCTCTCTATATACTGGGATAATTAATACTGACCTAAGGGGATTGCTAATAGAATTAAATAATGTTTATACTATGCCTTATTATGAAGAAATGAAAAACTCTGATTTATCATTAGATCATTTTCCAAAGTTCCTTTCTAATAAGGTACCAGGATGAAATATAAACTCAAGTTACCTATTTTCTCTCCCATTCAGTTTACGCGAAGACCAGTCTTTTTTTTTCGTGATTCAAAGGATAATTCTGAAGCAAACCCTACATGTTATTTACAGTGACCACGCTAGGGGGCATAAAATTCTATCAGAACATCTTTATCAGGAGACACAATTTCATCCAAGTTCTTAGCAATTACTACCTTCACAGGTCCATCATTATTCTCCGGGACTTTTTTTTTTTAATCTTTGGTCTTTATTTAAACTCCACAGTTCTTTCTCTAGGTGGTATTCTCCATCACAGATCCCTAAAATTGTTCCTGATTGTTGCACTGATGGAATGAGCACGTCCATTAAGGTTTATCCTCACCCCATGTTGCTGTTAGGGTGTACAATGTTCTTCTGGGTCTGCTCATCTCACTCAGGCTCAAACTTTTTAAAAAGTAACTACTCAGAATGAAATCAAGGGAATTCTTCAGGAATCAAGGGCTTCCCATCACAGGAGAACTCCTTTGGTGTAACACATTTCCCCCTTTTCACAGTTTCAACAGCAACAACAGGCAACTCTCCAAAGGTTCTTTCCAAGCCAGAGTCAGAAAGTTCCTGGCTAAAAGTTTTGCATCCAGCTGCAGCCAAGTTGAGCTTCCAAGGTTCCAGGAATTTATGTAGCACCATCTTTACTCTGTTTCTCCAGTAGTTGGATCCTTCATCTCACAGTCCACATCAGATTAAGTCACAAGTAGATTGTTCCCCTGGAGTAAGTTTTTCTTGTCTTCTGTTATGTGAGGACAGGTACCAAAAATGTTCTCCTAGAAAAATTTTTTAAATTTTGCCACTGCTAATCTTTTCTTGAATGGATTGTATGATGTTTTCCTCAAATTTGTTTGTCATATGTGGAGGCTGGAACAGAATCCTCTCCATCAGAATCATACTTCTTTACCAGATCATCAACATTGGTAATTTTCCCTCAAGATGATGGAAGGAGACTGTAGCAACTTCTCTTAAGCTTACCCAGAACCTCTTCCACACTGACATAAAAAATATACCAAACTGAATTCTGAGGAGGTAAGTCAAGAAAAAGTCACAATGAGCCATTTTTTCTAGTCCAGGGCAAATTAAGAGGACAGAGAGGTCTGCAGACACTGCAATGGAAGCAAAGAATAACAACACTGCAGAAATGACATTGACTTAGAGCAGCAGTAGCCTCCTGTGACATTGCAGAAACCTGATCAGAAAGATGTCCTAGAGGTCCATCCCTGCACTAGCACAAGACACAGGATCAGGTCTCCATTTTCAAGTTCTGGATCACAATTCCAGGGCAGGAAGAAACGAGTGGAGTTATGAGGGAAAATGGGTTCTACCAGAGTGTAGACCAGGAGGGCAGTGACAGGTTTCTCTCTGGATCACTCACAGGCCCCCTGAGCAAGCAGTGAATGTACCAGAAGTTTCCCCTCCCCTCCCCATAACCTCAATGAGCAGAGCTCAACTCTAATACAACAACCAAAGTCAAGGAATAGGCTAGAAAAATGAGCAAACAGCAGCAACAGAAAGCTACTATGGTAAGAGGGAAATTCAAGAACAAACTCAGAAAAAGACAACTACTAAAAATTATCTACAAGCAAAGCTTCAAAGGAAATGCTTATAGGAAACAAGCCTACAACATTTCCTAGAAGAGCATAGTAATAATTGTAGGTATGGCCAGGTGGTGCAATGGATGGAACACCAGCCCTGGAGCCACAAGCACCCGAGCCCATATCTGGCCCTGTATACCCAACAATCACCAGCCATGTGACATTGCAAGCCACCTGAACCCCACTGCCCTGCAAAAACCAAAAAAAGAAAAAAATAAAGACCCAAAATAAAATAAAATAGTAATAATAGTAGGAGTGGCTGGGTGGCGGACAGAGCATTGGCCCTTGAGCCAGGAGCACCCGGGTCCAAATCCGGCCTCAGACACCCAATGATCACCCTGCTATGCAGCCCCAGGCAGGCCACCCAGCCCCATTTGCCCTGCACCCCCCCCACCAAAATAATAATAAAAAATGTGCTTCCGTCTTTGTTCCAACACCAACCACTCTGTCATGGGTGGATCACATTCTTTATGATAAGTTCATGGCAAAAGTTACTTCCATATTTTTCCACCGTTGCCATTGCTGATTACAACTCCCTCCTTTCATATTTCTCCACTACCATGTAGTGGAGAAATGTACTATATTTTGTACTATGTACTATATTTTCTCTCTCCTTTCACTGACTCTGCTGTAGGGTCGCTGAGTGGCGCAGCAGACAGATCCCTGCCCCTAGGGCCAAGAGGCCTGGAGCCCCCCTACCACCCCTTAGGCCCAACATCCACCTGGCCCTATGGTCCCAGACAGGCCATCCAATCCCAGCCCCTTGCAAGAAGTAAAGAAGAAAATGCGTTATATCTGACCACTCTCCTCCCATGGTCCATCCTCTCCTCCATCACTCACATCCCCCCCTTCCCCTTGCCCCCCCTTCTTACTCCAGATGCCTATACCCCATTGAGTATATATGCTGTTTCCTCTCCTAGCCACCTCTGATGAGAGCAAAGATTCCCTCATTCCCCCTTGCCTTCCCCCCTTCCATATCATTGCAATAGCTCACTGTAATGAAGAAAAATCTTATTATATGAAATATCTTGGCCTATTCCCCCTCTCCTTTTTCTTTCTCCCATTACATTTCCCTTTTTTTCTATTGACTCCATTTTTACACCTTATTTTATCTTCAAATTCAGCTTTCTCCTGTGCTTCAACTATAAAAGCTCCCTCTACCTGCTCTATTAACTGAGAAGGTTCATATGAGTATTATCAGTGTCATTTTTCTATACAGGTATACCTGCAGTTCATCATCATTAAGTCCCTCATATTTTCCCCTTCTCCTCCAATCTCCATGCTTCACCTGAGTCCTCTATCTGAAGATCAAACCTTCTGTTCAGCTCTGGCCATTCCAACAGGAACATTTGAAATTCCTCTGGTTCATTCAAAGTCCATCTTTTTCCCTGGAAGAGGACATTCCAGTTTTGCTGGGTAGTTGATTCTTGGTTGTATTCTAAGCTCCTTTGCCTTCCGGTATATTATATTCCAAGCCCTATGAGCTTCCAATGTAGTTGCTGCTAAGTCCTGTGTGATCCTGACTGCAGCTCCATGATATTTGAACTGTATCCTTCTGGCTGCTTGTAATATTTTCTCTTTGACTTGGGAGCTCTGGAATTTGGCTATAATATTCCTGGGAGTTGGTTTTTTGGGATCTCTTTCTCAGGGGGATCGGTGGATTCTCTCCATTTCTATTTTGCCCTCTGCTTCTAGAATATCAGGGCAGTTTTCCTGTAGTAATTCTTTGAAAATGATGTCAAGGCTCTTTTTCCTGATCATGACTTTCAGGTATTAAAATAATTTTTAAATTATCTTTCCTAAGTCTGTTTTCCATATCAGTTGTTTTTTCAATGAGATGTTTCACATTTTCTTCTAATTTTTCATTCTTTTGGTTTTGAAGTATTGATTCCTGGTTTCTTGTAAATTCATCAATCTCCCTGAGTTCTATTCTTTGTTTGAAGGATTTCTTCTCCTCAGAGTTTTCTTATCTCCTTTTCCATCTGGCCAATTTTGCTTTTTAAAGCATTCTTCTCCTCAATAACTTAGGATCTCAGTGTGTGAGGCTCTGTCCTCCCTCCTGGTCTGTGAATGACCATATGTGCCCCACTCTGACAAGGGGCTGAGGTGGGGGGGGGGGGGCTGCTGTTCTATGGGGGGGCCTAGACTGCGATCAGGATCTGAATGTGGTCAGAACCCCAGAGTCCTGTTTCAGGGGTAGAGGACAGAGCTCTGCAGTCTCTCTTCACTCCCCTCCCTAGGTTCAATGGGGTCAGCCTGCTTATGTTTCCTGGATCTGGCCATGCTGCTCTCTGTGTGCCCTGAAGGCTGGGCTTGCTCTGGCAGAGGTCCCCCCTTACCCCAATTTGTGCCTGGTGCTCCCCGGGGCATAGCTCAGGAGACTCCCTCCGCTGCTGTGAGCCATGGCTCCCAGCACCCTGGGGCTGCCTCAGGGAGGCTGAAGTTCTTTCGCTCTGGTAGGCCACCCCTCTGGTGGGCCGCCCTTCCAACCCCGGGGAGCAGAGCCTTTCTGCTCTTTTCCAGGTTACCTTGACTAGGAGAACTGCCTCATTGGATCCCTCTGTGGGTTCTGTCTCTCGAAAATTTAGTTAGAGTCCTTCACTTATGAGTTTTATGAGAGAGCACCTAAGACAGGATCCGTTCTTCGAAAGGGAATATTGATATGTAAGATCAGTGTAGTTTATTATCTAGCTGTGTGGCCTTGGGCAAGCCACTTTAACCCCATTTGCCTTGCAAAATCCTCAGGATTTGTCTTCTGCAGTGTGGTTGAGTCCAGGCGGGTGAGTCCTGGCACAGAGGGCAGATCAGCCCCGGATCAGCCAGATTAGCAGCTGGGAGCCTGAGGACCTGAGAGCCGGACCTGCTGGATCAGCAGCTGGGCTAGACCATGGGGGCTTGAGTCAATTAGGGAGTAGAGGCACTGGTGTTTGCACTGACCCTCTGGAGCTTGCTGACAGGGCTCAAGACAACAACTTTAAAACCCTCAATTAAAAAACAAAATAAAAATCATGAAAAAAGTGATTAATGAAATTGAAAATAAAAAATAACCCACTGAACTAATTAAAAAAAACCTATGCTTTGATTTTTTTTGAAACTAATATAAATAATAAAATAGATAAACTATGGGCTTATGTCATTAAAAAAAAAGAAAACCAAAATAAAAGCATCAAAAATGAAAAGGGGGGCGGTTAGGTGGTACAGTAGATAGAGCACAGGCCCTGGAGTCAGGAAGACCCAAGTTCAAATTTGGTCTCAGACACACACTTAATACTTAGCTGTGTGACCATGGACAAGTCTCTTAACTCCACTGCCTTACAAAAATAAAAAAAAAAACTAAGTATAAAGTATTTATGAGTGTTATCTGCCAAGAAACAATTATGAACACAATTACAAAATACTTTCCACCCAAAATAGTTTTTTCCTACCCAAAACAGTTTTGAATAATCAGAGAAATATTAATTGCTCATTGGTAGGCTGAGTCAATATAACAAAAATTAGAAATTCTACCTAATAATTTGTTCAGTGCCATACCAATCAAACTGCCAATGAAATACTTGATAGAAAAATTGTAACAAAATTCATCTGGGGAATTAAAAGTCAAGAATATAAAGGGAATCCATGAAAAAAAAAAGTCAAGGATTGATGACTGGAAGGTACCTGATCTCAAAATAACTGCAAAGGATTAATTATCAAAAACAATTTAATATTGGATAAGAAATAGTGTTTGAACAATAGAACAGATTAATACACAGAAACAATATAAGCAGAGCAAGCAAGTGTTGGATAAATCTCAAAACCACTGTTATTAGGGTAAGAACTCAACGTTTTGATAAAAACCGTTGGTAACTGATAGAAAGTATAGACTGAGTACTAAGGTAAGTTCAAATTGGGTTCATGATTTAGATAATAAGGGAATCATAAGACAAGGAAGAAATCACCTTTCATCCACAGAGAGAAGAAGAGTTCATAATGAAACAAGAGATAAATGGTTTACTAGAAGGATAATTTTGATTAAATAGAACTTAAAAAGTGTTTGCATAAAAATGTACGTAGCCAAAACGAGAACAGGGAAGTAGTGAAAAAAAAATCTTTGCAGTAGAAAAGGTCTCATTTCTCAAATATATATATATAGGAAACTAAGCTAAATTTATGAGTAAGCCACTTCCCAATTAGATTAAAGAATATGAAAGAAAAGTTTTCAGAGGAAGAAATATAAAGGATCAAGAAACATGGAAAAAAATCACTAAAAATTATAGAAATGCAAATGAAAACAATTCTGAGGTATTCTCTCATACTTATCAGATTGGCTAAAAAGACAGAAAAGGAAAATGACATGCTAAAAATGGATACACCAGTGCAATGCTGGAAGTTGTGAACTAGTCCAACTGTTCTCTAGAGAACAATTTGGAACTATGCCCCAAATCTTATATATGTCTATACCCCAGGAGTACAAAGAAAAATAAAGCCTCATGGTGTTGAGATAAGAGACCTGTATTCTGCTCTACCCACCTTCCCAGGGGTCCAGCCTTTGCACAACTGTCTTCCATCAGTCTACACTTGAATATTGTATGTCTGTCTCCAGGCCCCGTATGTCACCCATTCTCTCCTGTCTGTATCTAGCCTCCATTTGTTACATCCCCATTTCCCATGTGTGTTCTTCCTTTTGGTTCTGACCAGGCCCCACATGTGACTGGTTCTGGCCCCAGCTCCCAGGTGTCTCTGAATGGGCCTTCTCTCTCCATGAGCATGCGGTTCAGCACTGTCCACTTATATAAAACAAGAATTGTCTAGCTGACATTGCACACCGTTTGACATCTTTAATCCTACAACTGTGCGCTTGAAAGAAGGTGGAGAAAATTTGGGTCCACTGCTATGTTACATAACCAAATTGAGCCCTCACTGCTGATGGTAGTCCTACTATCCTTGTCTTCTCAACTCACTAAACCACTCTAACAGTGGCTCTTTCAGATCTTTTCTTCCTTCCTCAAACTTCCCATGAGTCTCCTTTCTCTCACCCTTTTAGCTGAGAACCTTAAATCATGTATTAAAGAAAAAATTTAGGCCATTCAGTCCAAGTTCCCCTTCTCTCCTCTTCCTCATATTACTCAAATGCCTTCTGCCACTGAGGTGATCTTACTCCTTAGGGCAACACCATTAACTCTCAAGTGATCCCCTTCCTATCTTCTCCCACAGATTGTCCCCTCTGTAATCCCTCTTCTATTAAATATTTTCAATCTCTCTCTCTGTCTACTGACTCATTCTCTATTGCCTGCAAATATGCCTGTGTCTACCTCATCCTGAAAAAACCCTCACTTGATCCTTCCATCCCAGTTAACTCTTCTGTCTTTTGTGGTTAAACTTCTGAAAAGACCTTCTACAAACAGGTGCATTCACTTTCTCTGCTCTCAATTCTTTTCTTAACCCCTTACAATCTTGGCTTCAACCTTTTCAATCTACTGAAATTGCTCTCTCCAAAAATAATAATAGCTTCTGAGCTGAAAAATCTAATGGCCTTTTTCTCAATTTTTATTCCCCCTCTTTTTGCAGCTTGTGAAATTGCTGATTACAACCTCTTCTTTGAAATTCACTTCTTTCTAGATTTTTTGGGACACCACTTTCTCTTGGTTCTCCTAGCCTACTTATTTAAATGCTCTTTCTCTGTCTTCTTTGCTAGATACTCTTCCAGACCATGCCTTCTAATTGTAGGTATCCCATTGAGTTTTGTTCTAGGTCCTTTTCTCTCTATAGACTACTTCCCTTGGTGATCTCATCAGCTCTCATGGACTTAATTACTATTTCTATATTGATGATTCTTAAATCTATCTAATCAGGCCCCAACTGCTCTATTGACCTCCAATTTAGCATCTCCAACTGCCTTTCATACATCTTGAATTGGATGTCCAGAAGCCATCTTAAACTCAACATGTCCAAAACTGAACTCACTATCTTTTCCCCCTAACCTGTCTCTCCCTCCCTAATAGTTCCTATTATTTAGGTCATCACCACTCTTCCAGTCACTCAGGCTTACAATTTAGGAGTTATCCTTGCCTCTTTATTTACTTTCATTGCACACCCCTCTCACCCATCCAATCTATCATCAAAACCTAACCCATTCACTAATTTTTTTTAGGTTTTTGCAAGGCAGATGGGGGTTAAGTGGCTTGTCCAAGGCCACACAGCTAAGTAATTATTAAGTGTCTGAGTTCGGATTTGAACTCGGGTACTCCTGACTCCAGGGCCAGTGCTCTATCCACTGTGCCACCTAGCTACCCCCCATTTCACTCTTAAGAATCTCTTAAATATACCACCTTTCTCTCCTCTCCACCACTCTAGTGCAGCCCCTCATTTTCACATTCCTAGACTACCAAAATGGCCTGCTTGTGGCTCTGCTTGCCTCAAGTCTCACAACACTCTAATCCATTCATCCAAAGTGATTTTTCCCAAAGCATAGGTCTTGACCATGTCACTAGCCTACTAAAAAAACTCTAATGGCTCTCTGTTGCCTCCAGGATCAAATACATAATCCTCTACTTGTAGGTCAAAGTCCTTCATAATCTAAGGCACTCTGGCCTTTCACTCTTTCAGTCTTCTTACACCTCATTCTCCACTACATACTCTTTGATATGATGGCACTGGCCTCCTGGCTGATACACAAACAAGATGTTCCAAATGTTGTCTGTGAGCATTTTCTCTGGCTATTCCCCATTCCTAGAATGCTTTCTCGCCTCATCTCTGCTTATTGTCTTCCCTGGCTTCCATTAAGTCCCACTTAAAATCTTAGGAAGTCTTCTATAGAAAGTCTTTCCCAACCCTTTTAATTCTACTGCCTTCCCTCTGTTAACTGTTTTCTATTCATCCTATATATTATCTATCTTTCTCATTTTCTTTCTTTCTTTCTTTCTTTCTTTTTTCTTTCTCTTTCTTTCTTTCTTCCTTCCTTCCTTCCTTCCTTCCTATATATTTGTTTGTTGTTTCCCCCTTTAAACTATGAGCTCCTTGAGGGAAGGAACTGTTTTTTGCTTCTTTTTGTATTCCCAGCATATTCAAAATTTCACATAGGAGACAAAAATCTAAGAAAAGACTGTGCAAGAAAACTCATGCATTTACAAAAATACATAAAGTAATCAGCAAGGTACTAAAATACTGGTCAGTGACTTGTAAAGGACTATGGGAAATGGGAGAAGTACTAAAGAACCAGAAAAGAATGAATGCTCAAATTTTCAAAAAAGGAATTTATAAACTGTAGGCTAATAAGCTTGACTTTGATTATTTTTTTTTTTTAGGTTTTTGCAAGGCAATGGGGTTATGTGGCTTGCCCAAGGCCACACAGCTAGGTAATTAAGTGTCTGAGGCTGGATTTGAACTCAGAACTCCTGACTCCAGGGCCAGTGCTCTACCCACTGCACCACTTAGCTGCTCCATGATTCCTACATTATTAAGTGATTAGTGAATACTAGAAAAGAAAATAGTGGATCCTAGTAGATCTACAAGGCTTTATCAAGAATCATGCCATGTAAGGGGTGGCTAGGTGGCGCAATGGATACAGCACTGGCTCTGGAGTCAGGAGTACCTGAGTTCAAATCCGACCTCAGACACTTAATGATTACCTAGCTGTGTGGCCTTGGGCAAGCCACTTAACCCCATTTGCCTTGCAAAAAAAAAAAAAAAAAAAAAAAGAAGAATCATGCCATGCCAGACTAATCTATTTTCTTTTTATTGTTTTGATGGGATTTCTACACCAGTAGAAGAAAAACACACAGGCTCTGTCTTCAACAAACTGGCATTCTGATGAGGAGAAATTAGCATAAATCATGAGGTCCAGGCTCATAAACTCATAAATCATAAGTTTAAGGAGCCATTGGGACCTCAACTGCAGCCATCTAGAAGGCAGCTGGTGATATGGAAGAGGAGCCCAAGAGAGAAGTGAGGGCTGGAAAAATAGATTTGGGTATCATCCTTACAGAGTGATAATTAAACTGAGGGAGCAGATGAGATTATCATGGAAGAGAGTGTCAAGTGAAATTAAAGGAAGGACCAGGACTGAGTTAGAGGACACACATGTGAGATGCTAAGGCATGCACATGCCAGTAAAAGAGAAGGAACAACTGGACAGAAGAAGAACCCAGAGAGCGGAGTCATGAAGTATTCAGAATGACCTGATGATTCAAAAGAAAGATCAAGAAAGATCAGGAAAGAGAAAGAGTTATTCAGTACGACAATTCAAAGTTCATTCATTACTTTGAAGAGGACAGTTTCAATTGAAGGATGGGGTCAAATGTGAGACTGCTGAAGGTTTAGAAAAGAGGAAACTGAGTCTGAAAGGTAAGGCAAATTGCCCAGGATCATCCAGTACCCAGGTGTAGCTGGCTGAGGCAGGATATAATCTCATTTATCTGACTCTAAGTTCATATCTCTATTCACTCTACCATTTAGTACTAAAGAGTAGATTGATTCTTCCACTATGACCAGCGAGTTGAGGGATATGAGAAGAGTTGCCAGTACATATGCTGTAAGCTGTATAACATTTTTATCAATGAATTGATTAAAGTCCTAGATGGTGTCTCTCTTGTATATGAATTAGATAGAAAGCTAGGAGAGCCAACATAATATATCACAAGAGTGAAGACTCAAGAAAATTAATAGGCTAGGAAACTGGAACAAACCTAGTTAAGATGAAGCTTTAAAGGAATAAATGTGTTACACACACACACACACACACACACACACACACACACACATACACACACAAAAAAAACAAGCATAACAAGGATAGGATGAGAGAGACATGGCTAACCAAGAGACCCTCTAAAAAAGATCAGAGTGATTAAGTGAATTTGAAGCTTTATGTGAGTAGATGGTGTGATATATGATATATTAGCTAATTTAATCTTAGTTGCATTAAGAGAGGGCTAAATATTCAGATCAAGGGCAGTCTGACCACATTTCAAATACTATGTGCTTAGTTTCAGGATATGACACATTTTGGGAATGACCTTGACAAGGTGAACTTCATTCAGAGAAGTGTAGCCAGAATGGTGAAAGACCTTAAGTTCATGCCAGAGGAGGAATGAATGAAAAATCTTGGGCTATTTAAACCTGGAAAAAGAAGAGAAGACTTAGAAGTGTTTAAAGGAAAGGCTACCATTTAGAAGTATTAAAACTAGTATAAAGGGGGCAGCTAGATGGCACAATGGGCAGTGGATAGAGCACCGGCCCTGGAGCCAGGAGGACTTGAGTTCAAATCCAGCCTCAGACACTCAATGACGGAGCTGTGTGGCCTTGGGCAAGCCACTTTAACCCCATTTGCCTTGCAAAAACCTAAAAAAAAAAAAAAATTTGAAAAGACCCTAAGAGTAGAATTAGGAATGAATGGGTAAATATTGCAAAGAGGCAAATATATAGGTTGGACATAAAGAGAAATACCTTAACAACTTGAGCTATCCAGTAGACTGGGCTCCCTTAGAAGGTACAGGGTTCCTTCCAAATGGGGTTTTTCCAGCAAAAGCCAGACCACTCACCACATATGGTTTGTAAAGAAAGAAATTCTCACATTGTGGGGCTCAATTTACTAACTGTTGGGTTATTTTTCAAATGTTTACTCTTGTTTGAGTTCAATATTCTAGCAACTTTCAGGTTATAAGGATTTTAGGCAGGGCAGGCAGTCTTTGGCTTCATAATATTTTCTAATATATTTATCGTGTCCCACATTTGGAAAGCAACTAGGAAAAAAAAAAAACCCAACTCTCTTCTGAGACAGTGCATTCCTTTCAAACAATGTTTCAAAGCAGCAAGATAGAAAGAACACAAGCACCAAACCCTCACTCATGGAAATATGCCTGTCTCCAATCTAGGATACTTCTATCACAGTGGCTGCTACTAAATTTATCATGTGCAAATCATGAACGAAGTGTCCTTCTAGGGGTATTAAAAAATGCAGCAACTTTGGAAGAGTAGGTGTGAAGAAAAATTACAAGTGCAAATAAAAACTCTACCATACAATATAATACTTTTCTATTCATATTTCCTCTAAAGGAAATTAAGTCAGCCTGAAAGTGAAGGAGAATATACATCACAGAAAGGTCTGTATTGTTGACAAAGGCAGCTAAGTGGCGCAATGGTTAGTGTGCTGGCCCTGGAGTCAGGAGGACCTGAGTTCAAATTTGATCTCAGACACTTATTAGCTGTGTGACCCAGGCAAGTCAATTTAATCCTGATTGCCTTGTATTCAGGGTCATCTCTAGTTGGTTCTTGAGAAGAAAATGAGGCTGGTGACTTTGCCCAGCAATCCCCTCAGTCAGATCTAATTCATGTGCATGTTATGGCATCACTTCCCTAATTTCATGGTTTTCTTTAAGAATGAAGGGCAAACAAAACAATAACAACAATGTTGCCAACTCCAAGTTGTCAGAGGGTGCTCAAAGTAAGCATCTTCCTTAAAGTGTAACGCAGAAAGCCATGCAATTAAAGTTTTAAAATATGACTGTTTAATACATGACCATTTTAATGCCAGAATATTCTGCTCTCCATGACCTACATTTCTTTTGTAATTTCAATATTTTGAAAGCTTAAAACCATAGTTGACAGGAATACAGAGAGCACAAGTTTGCACTGTTGCTGAGGGTGTACATTTCCAAAGCAAATCAAATCAGGATCTAATCAAATCATGACTAAGACTCTCAGACTGTTTTGTCATTTAGTCCAGCATTGAACAATAAAAGTCAAGCAACTCAATGACAACGTTGCATGGGCCCAGAGAGAGCTTAGGGTTTTTCTAGTTCTAATCAGATTTGGGGACAGAAAAAGAGCGAGTATGGATAATAAACATTAGCACCAGAGTATCATCACAGGAGCTAGCTACTTATGTGGGCAGCAGGCCAAATTCTAGACTAGTTCTCCAGCAGCAGCAGGCAGGGCCTCATGGGACTACCACTTGACCATGGGAGGAAATTGCGTATACAAATTCCTCAGGAGCAAGGATTAAGTTTTTCCTCTAAGCAACTACTGTACAGGAAATGGCCATATGTCATTTTCCTCCCATTTTTCCTTTGCCACAAAAGCATAGCTTAAAATCAAATCAGGTCTAAGAGAAGAAGATTCACTTGGAAAATAAAAATGCAGGATACTATTTATAGTTCTATGGAAAAAAACATAACAGTAGTTTCATGGGCTTTGGAGGAAAGGTGTAGTGGTTTAGTGTCTCTTAGCAGGGGATAAGAAGCTTTAGGGAAAATTGGACAGAGAGCACAAATAAAAATAAGCTCTTATGACAATATCTGTTCTTTTTTTTTCCTATCAGGAATGTGAACCCATTTTATTTGATTCCTTTTCCTTATGGCGCTCTAACAAAACTTTTTTTAGAAAATAAGAATTTGTGTCTTCATTGAGTAAATTACATGCTAACTTCTCTTAGTTTCTCCTAAAATTCTCACTTACATTCATAAAGATTCAACTGTCATTTTCTAGACTAGAACTAGATTAAAAGCTAAATGTCTATGTATGTCATGAGAGTAAAAGGTGTTTCTCCCTCTAGACTAGGAAAAAGAATGTGTCAAAGGAGAGAGCCCAGTCTGGTGAGAGACCTTGAGACCATACCCTGCCAAAATCAAGTGAAGGAACCAGAGATATTAACCCAGGAGAAGAGAAGATTTGGAGTGGGGGTGAGGAAATGTGCTAGTATCTTCAAGTAAGCAATGGGCTAGCATATAAATGGGATCTTAAATTTACTCTGCTTGACCCAAGCTGGGACTGGAATCCTGTCTTCCCTTCTTTTATGTTTCTTAGATTATAAGCACTGCTGGAAAAATTATCTGAAATCCAAGAGCTCTTATATAGTGGGGCCTACAGACCTGCTTAAATTGTCTTCACTGACATCAAACTCTGTTGAGTTTGTCAGAAATGAAACTCCACTCTCCAAGGGGGATGTAATATCCCTGAAAACGGTGGAGAGGCGGCTAGGTGGCGTAGTGGATAAAGCACCGGCCCTGGAGTCAGGAGTACCTGGGTTCAAATCCGGTCTCAGACACTTAATAATTACCTCGCCGTGTGGCCTTGGGCAAGCCACTTGGGATTCCCAATGCCTTGCAAAAAAAGAAAAGAAAAGAAAAGAAAAGAAAACAGGGTGGAATAAAGTTGGATATTTGATTATTATTTATTCTTTTTGGTATGAACCTGGGATTTCATCTCTATGGGTAAGTTCCTCTGTCAATGCAAATTGGAAACTGTTATATAACATACAGTCTTAGAATAGCTGTTGAAGGTGTTAAGAGACTGAATGACTTGCCAAGCTTCAGATAAACCAGTATGAGGCAGGACCTAAACATGTCTGTCTTCCTGAGTCAGAGGCCACCTCTCTATCTAAACTGGTTATACCAAAACTTTAATTTTGTCCAAGGGGAAAAAAGACAGGGTTATTTTGCCTCAAAAGCACTCTATTTTTCTCTCAATTCTGAAAGATATTTATTACTTCATTACCTAATTCATTTAAGCACGAAGCATTCATTTCTTTGAAAACTGTATATTAGGTATGAAAATTGAATTGTATTTCAGGGTGATTTGAAGTTTAGAGATCACCTCTCCAACATGTAAATGCTTATGAGTTGTTTCTCTCAGCAACAGCCTGTGAGGAAAACAGGTCAAGTACAAATCAATGAGTGGGAGTCACATTGGCAGTCACTCATCTCTGTAGTGGGGATGGGTAGTACCCTCAGATTCAGACCTGTTGATAAATGCAGCTTTGCTCAGAGCTGCTCATGGGACTTACATGAGTGCTAATCAGACATGGATTGGGTTATTTTTGAGATGGAGGAAGTTTTAGAAAGAAGAGTAGATACAAAAAAGATCTGAAGTGGCTGATTATATGTTTCTTAGATAGCAGAGAAGTTTTAGGAAGATTTTCTTTAAAAGCTCAATTGTCAGAAAGCAAAGAGGCACAAAGGCAAAGAGGAACAAAATGTTCCCTATTTGCAGGTAACATAATGGTTACTTAGAAATTCCTATGAAACAAATTGTCAAAGAAACTAAGAAAAGTATTGGGATACAAAATACAGCTCAATTGTCTATATGTTTAGTAAATCTAAAATAACTTCTGCTAAAAAACAGGAAAGGAAGAAGATATAGTTAAAAAAAGAAACAAAAAACATCAAAGTTATTTCCAACTAGCCAATTTTTGCTGTCTCTTACTGGTTAATCTTTTACAGAAAACTATTTTTTCAAGCAGAGGAAGTATAATAAGAGCAACTGAACCTCGAGTTACTAACAAGCACTATCAAAATGATGGAGTCAGAAGATTTTCATTCAAGTTTTCCAGGAAAATGCTTTTGAGGGTGAAATCTATGGACTAACTGCCCCAAAGAACCTGCACGTCAGTAGCAAGCCTCAGTGAACCTTTCCTGTCAAAGAGATCATTTCTGCTTTTTTTGGCAGGTTCCACAACAAATATTTGGTAAAAGGTTTCAAATAAAACAAAATGTTGTTTTTCATGATGACCAACTGATTGCCACAGATTAAGATCAAAGTTCAGGTAAAATCTGAACTATTTCTGAACTCCACCTAGATAGATGGTCCAAGGAATCTACAAAGACAACTGAATAGAAAGTCAGTTTTCTTTCTACTTGTGACCACCACATGAAAGAAGTCATTTTGACAAACTGACACTTTTCATCTCTATTAAGTGCTTTAAAAAAAAAACTCAACAAAAAAGCTACAAGCTCTACAACTTAGGTACCTAAATCAAATTTTCAGAGCTTAGTCAACAAGTACCCATAGAGTTGGTGGTCTTTGGCAGACTTCAAACAGACAGGCAAGAGCCCTTCTCCACTGCATTGGTTTGCTGTGTTAATCTACCCACCTTATGTGATCATTTGTCATTGCCAGTGTAGGCTGGGACACTTTCTTGGAAGTTGCTTTTTTCTTTTTTCTTTTTTTTAAGGTTTTTGCAAGGCAAACAGGGTTAAGTGGCTTGCCCAAGGCCACACAGCTAGGTAATTATTAAGTGTCTGAGGCCGGATTTGAACCCAGGTACTCCTGACTCCAGGGCGGGTGCTTTATCCACTATGCTACCTAGCTGCCCCTGGAAGTTTCTTTTAAGTGGATCAGTAGTTAAATTTGCAAAGACCATCTGCATCTAGGTTAAGTATGACAAAGAAATATGCCAAATAACACACAATCTTTTTTACATGACTGATTAAATAGAACTCTGACCTCACAGACTAATCTATAATATTAAGTATGTTTTGCCTGAAGTCCAATTTTAATAATCAATTGCTTGCTCTATCATGTTGTAGCTTCCTTTATTGCTACCTTAAGAGTAGATGCTAACCATAAAAGTTAGAAATTTATTAACACCTTAGGTCTAAATTGGAATGTCTACAAAATCATGTCTGATCTGCACTCATGTAAGTCCCATGAGCAGCTCTGAGAGAAGTTGCATGTATCAATAGGTCTGAAACTGAGGGTAGCCACCCCTACTACAGAGATGAATGGCTGTCAATGTGACTCCCACTCATTAATTTGTACTTGACCTGTTTTCCTCACAGGCTGTTGCTGAGAGAAGCAACTGATAAGCAACTTAAAAGATGACTATCCAATACTGATTGATAAAGCTAACATTATATAAAAAATTATTTTGCTTATTTGTGTGAAAATTTAGGTTTTCATAGTTTAGAAAGTAAGCCTCCAAATTATTTATGATTTTGTTTACAGCTTTAATAGATACTTGACTCAAACAAATTCAACAATATGTATCAAAAGGAAGCTCTCAGGGGCGGCTAGGTGGCACAGTGGATAGAGCACTGCACTGGCCCTGGAGTCAGGAGTACCTGAGTTCAAATCTGGCCCCAGACACTTAATAATTACCTACCTAGCTGTGTGGCCTTGGGCAAGCCACTTAACCCCACTGCCTTGAAAAAGCTAAGATGCAGAATTAAATTGCGAAGTTTTAAACAATTATCTTTTGCTTGGTCTTATTGTGCTACACAGATAGTAAATGTATGAGTTCTTCAGTGAAATAAGAGTAAGAATGTGGTCCAATAAAGATTCAGGAGCATAACCTTTCTCATCAGAGAAAGGAGTTCTGCCAAATTCCTTTTATGACACCAACATGGTGCTGATACATAAACCAGGAAGACCCAAAGCAAACAAAGAAAATTATAGACCAATCTCCCTAATGAATATTGATGCAAAAATCTGAAATAAAATTTTAGCAATGAGACTACAGCAAATTATTACTAGGATCAAACAGCATGATCAGGTAGGATTTATACTAGGTAGGCAGGGATGGCTCAATATTAGGAAAACACTCAACATAATTAAACATATCAATGGCAAAACCAACAGAAATCATATGATTATCTCAATAGATGCTGAAAAAGCCTTTGATAAAATATATCATCCATTCCTATTACAAACACTAGAAAGATTAGGAATAAATGGAGTTTTCCTTAAAATAATAATATTATATGTAATGGAAATAAACTTGAAGCATTTCCAATAAAATCAGGGGTGAAACAAGGATTCCCATTATCACCATTACTATTCAATATAGTATTAGAAATGCTAGCAGGAGCAATAAGAGAAGAAAAAAGAAACTGAAGGAATCAGAATTGGCAATGAGGAACAAAACTTTCACTCTTTGCAGAATATAATGGTATACTTAAGAGAACCTGAGGAAAATTATCTTAAATACTCCTTGAAACAACAAATTCATCAGATATAAAATAAACCCAAGCAATCCTCATTCCTATGTATGTACAACAAAGCCCAAGAACAAGAGATAAAGAAAAATTCCATTTAAAATAACTATAGACAACATTAAATACTTGAGAATCTGCCTCCCAAGACAAACCTAGAAACTGTATGAACACAATTATAAAGCACTTCTTACCCAAATAAAGTCAGATATAAATAACTGGAAAAATGTCAAATACTCATGGTTAGGTTAAGCTAATATAATAAAAATGACAATTCTGCCCAAATTAAATTACTTATTCAGTAAAATACCAATCAAACTACCAAATAACTACTTTACTGAGCTAGGAAAAATAGTAACAAAATTTACCTGGAGCAACAAAAAGTCAAGAATAGCAAGGAAACTGATGAAAAAATGTAAAGGAAAGTGGTCTAGTTCTATTAAATATAAAACTATACTATCAAATGGCAGTCATCAAAACTTAACCGAAACTGGTTAAAAAATAAGAGTAATGGATAAGTGGATTAGGATAGGTTAAAAAAAAAAAAACTGCAGCAAATGACTACAGCAATGAAATGGGTCTAAGAAAGATCTCAAGGATTCAAATTTAAAATACACTAAAACATTTAAGAAAGTTAACAGTATAAATATTTGTTTCACTGCTATAAAAGGGACTCCCATAAGTCTACGACATATAGGGCTCAGGACTACAATTTCCCTTTGGAGAAAATGAATAATTAACTGTTTTTAAACATTTGTTCCAAATAATAACTAAAGCTTTTTAGGGAATAACCCAATCTATTATTTATGCAATATTATTTTTAATTTTTTTATTAATGCAATCTAAAAAATATCACCAAGCAATTGTTTTGAAACTTGAAAAAAGGAGGACATTAGCAGAAGGTAGAAAATGGTAGAGTTTCTTTGAAATAACAACAAAAAGAACAAATCAGACTTTTAGAAAGATATTCTTCTAAGGTATGAAAAAAATCAAAAGAAAAATCACCAATATTTACTCATTCAGTGGCATATTAGTCAATCTACCAAGGAATTACAATACAGAACTAGAAAGAAATAATAACAAAATTCATCAAGACCAAAGGGAATTATTTTTTATTTTTAAAATGGGAAGGAAGCCTAGCAGAACTAGATTTCAGACTATAACTATAAAGCTATAATCACTAAAACAATTTAATACTGGGTAAGAATACAGAGGCTGAAAATATACCAAGGAAAATGTGCACAGTAATCTAATGTTTGATAATTCCAAAGATCCTAGATATAGCGGGCATGAACTCACTATTCAATAAAAACTGTTGGGAAAACTGTAAATGAGTCTGGTAGAAACTAGGCATAGAACAATATCTCACACTATATATCTACATAAAGCTAAAACCAGGTGTGTATGATTTAAACATAATCAGTGCAACATGGAAGAAATTACTTGTTGGATTTGTGGAAAGAAGAGATAGATGCACAGGAGATAAAATGGATAATTTTGATTAAATAAAATTAAAGTTTGTGCAAACAAAACCAATGCAATTAAAATCAGAATAAAAGTAGGAAATTGGGGAAAGAAATCTTTGCAACAAATTTCTCTAATCAAGAGCTTACTTTTAAATAGAAAATCAAGTTAAAGATATGCCAAAAAGAAAGTCATCTCTAATTGCTCAATGGTCAAAGAATACAAACAGGAAAATTTCTGAAGAAATCCAAATGATCAAGAATCATTTGAAAAATACTCTAAATCGCTAATAATTAGAGAAGGGCAAGTTGAAATAACTCTGAGTCACACATCTACCAGATTGGCCAAATTGGAGAGGAAAAAAAGGAAAATGACAAATGCTAGGCAGTGGGTAAACAGGTACTCTACTACATTGCTGATAAAGGTGTTAATTAGTCTATTTTGAAAGCCATTTGGAACTATACTCCACTAAAACTGTGTAAACCCTCTGAGTCAGCAATACTGCTACTAAGTCTATACCTCAAAGAGATCAAAGAAAAAGGAAAAAGGTCAATATGTATAAAAACATTCATAGCAGCTCTTTTTGTGGTACCAAAGAATTAGAAATCGAGCCCATCAACTAAGGAATGGCTAAATAAGTTGTAGTATGTGAATATAAATAATTTTATTTTACTGTAAGAAGTGATTCAGGATGGTTTCAGAAAAACTTAAGAAAACTTGTATGAACTAATGCAAAGTGAAGTACAATCAGTAGAACAATGTATATAATAACAGCAATATTGTGAACATAATAAACCCTGAAAAACTTGGCAAACCAACCAGGCACAAATCCAAAGGACTCATGATGAAACATGCTATACATTCTCCACAGAATAGAGTGCCACCTGAAGCATATTTATTTTTCTAGACAAGACGAATTCAAGAATTTGATTTGCGTAAATATACATATTTGTAACAGGCTTTATTTTTCTGACTATTTCAATAAGAGGGTTTGGGGCAACAAGAGAGAGAAGGGTACCAAAAATAAAATAAAATTTAAAAATTTACCATATGTATTAGGATTAAAATTTCACAGAAGGTAAAAAAAGGGGTCTGCTTGGTTTTCAATAACTGTACAGTATTTGCCCTTAATATGAGAAAGCAATGTACACAATGACATGTTATAGACTGGAGAGTGGATATGTTTCAGGGCTGTGGTGGAAGAATAGCACAGACACTCTGTGAAAGGAACAAAAGTATCTGCTTTTCCCAGAGTCAGCTTCCTGATTTGGCCATAAAGGGACAAGAAGTACAAATAAAATCAAACATGCAAGGCAGGATAAGGGATCCAGGCCTTGAGGGCAAGCTCAATAGTAGGAAACTGAGGGGAAGCAGTCTGGGTCATGGCAGCAAAGTGCCCCAGAGGAAGAACCAAAGCAAAAAACAAGAAACCAAAACACAGGCTCTGACTTGTTTAGGATTTGAAGAGGCAGAGGTTGATAAGTAGGAGAGAGGAAAAGCAACCCAGAAAAGTATTTCTGAAGTTCCCAGGTCCACAGCGGGTGGAAAAAGATCTACAGTTTTGTCCCAATCCCCCAACCTTACCTCCAATTCTTTTTAAAAAAAAAATTTTTTTTTTTAGCTTTTTGCAAGGCAAATGGAGTTAAGTGGCTTGCCCAAGGCCACACAGCTAGGTAATTATTAAGTGTCTGAGGCCAGATTTAAACTCAAGTACTCCTGACTCCAGGGCCAATGCTCCATCCACTGTACCACCTAGCCTCCCCAGGGTTTGTTATTTTAATTGAAATTTATTTTATTTTCTAATTACTTTCAATGGTAGTTTTTCAACATTCATCCATTTACAAATTTCTGAATCCTACATTTTTCTACCACCATCTCTTTCCTCCCCCCTCCCCATGGCAGTGAACAGTTGTGTTTAACATATTGTATTCCACCACCCCCCCCAAAAGTCTTGGTCTTATATTATTTTTTGCTCCAAAAGACTGATTAGGCTTATTGTTTAGGGGATGTCTGGAGAAAGGCAGTCATTCCTATGGAAATCATTATTTGATCTATTCCTTTCTCTGCAAAGAAGTTCTTCACATCTGTAACACAGTGAATGCTGGCTGAATCCCAGATTGCCAGACCTTTTTGGTCACCTCACAAAACAAGTAACAGGCTTTTTGGTTTCAAGAGCATAAATGCCTGAAACACATTTAATCTTATCTTTCTTGCCCTTAGTGATTAGAGGTCTGTTGTACTCTGGTTATTTGGCAATAAGATTCTAGTTCATCTGTTTATATGTGTTTACCTCTTGTCCAAAGGTGTCCACTTTATTTAATTATATATTTAATTAACATTGAGTAACTGAGTAAAAATACTCATATACTTAATTATAATTTAAATTATCATTTATTTTAAGTATTGATGTCAATAATATTATTTTTTTAAATTTAATTATATTTAATTATTAGTTTATAATTCAGTACATCCATCATGTGGTGCAATGGAAGTACTAAATGTATCCATCTGGTTGACAATCTTTACTGGGGCTTTTTTTGGGAGTAGGGCTTATATTACGAGCATCCTGAAAAAAAATCACGTTTGGCCTTATTTTGGGGGGAAACATATTAATCATGTTGTGAAAAAAAGAATCAGAACTTAGGGGAAAGAAAAAGACTATGAGAAAAAGGAAAAACATAAAAGGAATATTAAAAAAGTAAACATGGTTATGCTTTGTTCTTCATTCAGACTCCATGGTTTTTTCCTCTGGATGTGGATGGTACTGTCCATGGCAGGTCTCTCAGGGTTGTTTATGTTCTCTTGGTTCAGCTCACTTCACTCAATATCAGTTCTCAAGTCTTCCCATGCTTCTCTAACGTCCAACTGCTCATGATTTCTTACTAAACAATAGTACTATGTAACATTCATCTACCATAACTGCGTTTAGCCATTTCCCAAGTGATGAGCATACCCTCAATTTCAAATTCTTTGCCACTACTAGAAGAGCTACTATAAATATTTTTGAACATGTTGAGACATTTTTCATTTTTTTAAAATGCTTTCTTTGGAATACAGACTTAGAATAGGTAATATTGGATGATAGGGTATGATCAATTTTATTTCTCTTTAAGCATAATTCCAGATTGCTCTCCAGAATCCCACCCCCAATTCTAAGTGCATTCTCTCTCTTTTTTTTGCAAGGCAAATGGGGTTAAGTGGCTTGCCCAAGGCCACATAGCTAGGCAATTATTAAGTATCTGAGACTAGATTTTAACCCAGGTACTCCTGACTCCAGGGCCGGTGCTTTATCCACTGAGGCCCCCCCCCCCCCACTGCACCACCTAGCCACCCCTCTAAAGTGCATTCTCTTTTCCTTTCTTCTCCCTCACAAAGATTAGACAATGACTGAACTTGGTTCCATCATTCAGTATATTTGTACCTCAGAATGCTGTAAATAATGGAAATCAGTCAGTATTGCTCTTGGTTTCTAAAATATATAAAGTTTAGATCTGATCATACACCAGGGTTCCCTGGTCTTTTTAGATGAACTTTGAACTTATCAAGGCATTTCAAAATGTATTTAATGCTAATGTTAGACTAATAAGGTAGGGTAGTCAGCAACAGTCTTGTTTCTACTGTTGAACTCGACCTATGGCTCCCCTTTAAAAGGAAATCAGAGCCAGAAGAGTTAAGATTATTAATGAAATAAATACATGAATACATCCAACACCTAAAGAAGAGAACCAGAGCAGAAATTGGGGACAGACTAAATCAGTTGTTGTATATGATTGGAATGTAATACTACTGTGCTATAAGAAATGATGAGCAAGATGCTTTCAGAAAAACCTGGAAAGACTTAACATGAACTGATGCAAAGTGAAATGAGCAGAACCGGAACATTGTATATAGTAACAGCAATACTGAATGAATAACTTAGTTATTCTTAGCCAATACAAATAAATTAGGACAATTCTGTAGAACTTATGATGAAAGGTATTATTCATCTCCAAAGAAAGAGCTGGTGAGAAATTGAATGCAAATCGAAGATACTTTTTTCCCCAAATTTATTTTTCTTGATTTTTTTTGCTGTGTTTTCTTTCACATCATAACATATGGGAATGCAGTTTTCATGACAACACATGTATAACCTATATCAAATTGATTATCTTCTCAATGAGAAAGGAGGGAAAAGAGGGAGAGAATTTGGAACCCAAAATTTGAAAAAAGAATGTTAGAATTGTTTTTACATGTAACTGAGAAAACTATATATTTTTAAAAAGGAAAGCTCTTGGAGATAGAGCACCTGCCAAGTTAGGCCAAACCAGTGATTCCTACAGGCCAGGATTTAGCTGCCAGCAGACAATGCAAGGGTATTTCATGGAGGGGGGGGTGTTCTTTACCAATGTCAACCTTGAAGGTTCAGCATAACCCAGAACTTTGGCACAACCATTTATGGGAAATTATAAATCTCCCAAGCCTGTTTGAATCTATTTACATTTGTTATCTATTGTTTGGGGATATAGCAGGAATGCCCTTTCTTCTATACCTCTGACTGCCTTAAGGGCTGCCTTCTTGATCCTTCTGATCTCACTTAACTCTGTAATGTACTTAAGGTGTTAAACTGTTCTCAGTCGCTATTATACTCCCTACTAAATATTAAATATCATGGGGGTAGGAGTCCTGTTTTGAAGATCTTGATTGCTTTCCAGTGTCCTCTACTCACCACAGGCCCCTAAAAATCCTCTGTTGTCACCTATGTTACCTTTTCAATATCATATATTAGTTGATGACTCACTAAGGAGCTGATTTCCCTTTTATTTCTTCACATAGATCCTGATGGAGATGGTCCAGGAGTCTCGGAAATGGCAATAACTTTCTATAACTGTCTCCTCCCATCATCTTGTTCCTTGCCCAGGTTTCATAGTCATTATTGGCAGGAGCATCACACAGTGGCCAACTCTCTTCACTACTGACATTAACTGCTGAGCAGGAAAGAGCAAGAACCCTGGGAATCAGAGAGTCTATGACAACACTAATCCTGTTTCCAGACAAGCCCTGGAAGCCATCATCCAGGGAATCAACTCTTGTGGAAACGAGGCAACACGAAGGCAGGAATTTACAGAACCCCTTTCCTGGAAAACTCCAATGCTGTAAAATTATGACTCTAATCAAATTCTAGAGTGGCAGAACTCAAAAGAATGAGTGAAATAATTTTCTAGCCCAAGACAACCTGGTAGGTTCATTGGAAAGGTCTACTCCACTGCGACTGGACTTGGAAAGAGCCACAGTGCAGCCTGGGTCATAGCTACACTGCACCAGAGCCAGATCCAGATTTCCAGGAACAGCCTGTAGAACACCTGGTTCTGTGGTCCCAGGAGTAGTTTCTAAACTCTTGACCCAGGGATCACTGGGGATGGCTTGGAAGGTTGGTGGGAGAATTCTGCCACACCAGAGTGATGGGGAGCTCAGGCTAGTGCAGGCCTCAGGGCAGCCGCTCCACCTTGGGAATCTGTGGAGCCATCAGCAGCTGCTTCTAGAGTGTTTATCCCACTGTTGGTTAGTGGATGGGGAGAGACTGCAGAGGTCTCTCTACTATCCTTGGGGCAGGATTCTACTGTTTTGCCAATACTCAAATCCAAGGCCCAATCTGGGGCCCCTTCTACCACAGAGGAGTATGGACCCTCCTCACAACTCCAGGGCAAAGGGGAGTGCCTGTGGTCATCCACAGACCAGAGAGCAGTCAGAGACTCTCATAAGACATGGGAGGAATTAAGATCTGGGGGTGGTGGTGTCCAAAACCCCTTCAAAGCTTTGGAAGCATGATAAAAATCAGGTCACAGGCTGGAGGAATGAGCAAACAACAGAAAAAAAAAACAATCTGACCATAGAAAATTACTTTGGTCCTATGGAGGATCAAAACACACACTCAGAAGATCAATAAAGTTGAAGGTTCTGTATCCAAAACATCCAAGAAAAATAGGGATTGGTCTCAGGCTATGGAACAGTTTAAAAGAAGATTCTGAAAAGCATTGGAAGAGAAATGAGAGTGATGCAGGAAAATCATGAAAATAAAGTCAGTAGCTTGGTGAAAGAGATACGAAAAATATCTTAGAAAATATGAACAGTTTACGTCAAATGTAAAAAAAGCATTTCAAAAGGTTAATGAGGAGAAAAATGCCTTAAAAAGCAGAACTGGCCAGATGGAAAAAGAGATATAAAAATTCTCTGAAGAAATTAACTTTTCATTCATTGTAGAATGAAGAAATCAAGAAACAATAAAACAAAACCAAAAGAATGAAAAACTAGAAGAAAATGTGAAATATTTCACTGGAAAAACAACTGACCTGGAAAATAGATCTAGAAAGATAATTTAAAAATTATTGGGCTACTTGAAAGTCATGACCAGGAAAAGTGCCTAGACTTCATTTTTCAAGAAATAATCCTGCAAAATTGCCCTGATATCTTAGAAAAAGAAGTAAAATAGAAATTGAGGGACTCCACCAATTACTTCCTGGAAAGAGATCCTGCAAAAAAAATTCCCAGAAATACTACAGCCAAATTCCAGAACTCCAAATCAAAGAGAAAATACAACAAGCAGTCAGAATGAAACAATTCAATTTCAGTCAGGATTACACAGGATTTGGCATTAAGGGCTTGGAATATAATATTCCAGAAGGCTGAAGAGCTTGGATTTCAACCAAGAATCAACTGCCCAGCAAAACTGAACATCCTCTTTCTGGGCAAAATAGGGACATTCAATGAAATAGGGGAATTTCAAACTTCCCTGTTGAAACAACCAGAACTGAAAAGAAAGTCTGATCTTCAAGTACAGGACTCAGATGAAGCATAGAGAAACTGGATGAGAAGGGCTAATTATGAGGGATTTAATGATGTTGAAGTAGAAATAAGATACTGATAATTCATATGAACCTTCTCATTTATAGGTACAGTTAGAAGGAGCATATATTATATATGTGGACAAGGCACAGGAGGGAGTTGAATATAATGGTATAATACGGTATAAAGATGGAGTTAATGGGTGAAAAAAAGAATGTACTAGGAGAAAGGGAAAGGAGAGGAAGAATGAGCTAAGGTATTTCATGTAAAAGAGTCAAGAAAAAGCTTTTGCAATGGAGTGGAAGGGAGGAAGGTGAGGGGGAATGAGTGAGCCTTCATTCTCATCAGAAATGACTCAGAGGAAATAGTATACACATTCAATAGGCTATAGAGGAAAAAGGAGAGGAAAGGGATGGGAGAAAGGGGATGGGAAAGTGGGGGATATAGATGATTATCTGTAGAAATGATTTTAAAGGAGAGGCATGATCACTTTGCTTTGCTCCTGTTCTATGACCTTTAGAACCTTTCTACCTGACTTGCAGCTGACACCTTTTTCCTCATTAGACTGTGAGTCTCTCAAGAACAGGGACTGACTGGATTTTCTATTCATATTCCCAATAATATATTCTCATTCATTCACTCATCCATGGGAGTAACATTCCCTGTGACAATCTCTACAGAGCATAGGCAATCTCATACAGAGCATCTATCCCTGAGTAAGAACCTGACTTGTAGAAACCAGGCTCAAATCTAGGCTCTGATTTTTACTAATTGTGGTCTTAACAAGTAATTTAACCAGTTAGTTTCATTTTTAAAATGGGGAATATTCTTACCAGATCTCTCTTACAGAACTGCTGTGAAGAAAGTACTCTGAAAATCTTAAAGCATTACATAAATATAAGTTGTTTTCACTGTGGGCCAGAGACTCCAAACTAAACAAATAGATATAGTGAGTCCAGAAACAGTTCTTAGGTGACAGTGGAATGCAGGGCCTGGATTCCTGCCTGGAATTTGAGTAAGAATATTTTAAATACTAAAATCCTCCTCTGATACATTACCTTGGTACAGCCTTAAGTTTCTGAAGATCAAGCAAACCTTCAGATTGCAAACTTTCTGAAAAGTTTTTAAGAATGAGTCCAGTAAAAGACCACCATCTCAAAGAAACAACCTAACAAGCACTTCAAAGAGAGTTGACCACCATGCCTATAATAACTCATACAGGCCTTCTACTAGGAGTGGAAGGATTGTGATCTGTATTGTTTGAAGAAATATTCACATAGATGAAACCACCAATTTTTGAAGTCATGAGACAAAAGTCCCTAAAAATGTGCAGCTGAAACCTATAATATTTTTGAATCCTGTGGGACTAACTACTAACATATAGAAATATACAAAAAGCAGGATGTGGAGAGAGAGAGAGAGAGCACTTAGGTCCTCAACTAAAAGTTAGAGCAGAATAAAGGTTTGGCCACTTACATTTACTTTGACATCTAGGGTAGCACAGAAAGGAAAAAAGTAAGATAAAGTATATTTGGGGCATATTGAAAAATCTCAACAGCTGATTTCAAAGCATGGCTGTACCAAATAACTGCCATATTTTAAAGTTAAGTATTCATATTCTATAAATGTTTCTCTTCTAGCACAGATTAACTAAAAGCTCCACCTGCCTTTTAGACTCTCCTTTCATTATTCAGTTTTCCTACTGCCAGTAAAGACCCCACAAACACAAAGACAACCGTTCATAGCTTAGGGCTTTTGGGCTTGCTCCAAATGGGTTGTCAACCCGAAATACTAGTGTTTCTGCCGGTTTTGAAGCCCATGGCCTGCAATTACTTCCCTTTCTGGCAGTAATTCTAAGTCCAGCACTAATTTTAACATTATAAATAACCCCCTTACTGTATTACTTGAACTTTCTAATACAGCTCTCTTTTGTTCTGTACTCTCATAGTAAATAATCCATTTCATAATGAGAGAATTTCAGCTATTAAGGACCATTTTAACTTTGTGGCATGAAAATCTGATATAGAATCTTTTCTCTTTTCAGAAAAATTTCTCTAAACACTTGAGACTAAAACACTATGGATCTCAAATGAGGATACCTTATGTCCATAAATGACAAGCAAAGTTTGTTTTTATAGCAAAGCAAGTATGAGAAAAGAATGTATAATGGCCTGAATTTTTTATTTATGCCTTTTAATGTTTTCATACCACTGTAGCAGATAGAAGGAATTATTTGTTTTATCTATCTAGATAGATAAGAAACTATAGGTTAAAAACCTTTAGTAAAAGAAGGTTACATGATCAATCTCAGGAATCCATCTAAGTATTTCAACAAACCCAAGGTATTTTGCTTAATAAACAACATCGGGGAAAAGATGGCTAAAAATATTTTTTTAAGGTTACCTTGAAAATTGTTATGCACTCACAGAGTACACAAGCTATTTGAGCTAGTCATTGTCTATTCATGGGTTGACTTTAAATGTCTAATGTGATTACAATTGTTATTAAAAACAAATAATTTATATATGTTTAAATATTATGCAATTTAGTTTATAGTTATGGGAAAGTTCTTTTAATGGTAGCTCCTATTGAATACCATAGTGTAATGGATAATGAGTTGATTTTAGACTTGGGTTCAATACTGTTTCTGACCTATACCAGTTATGTGTGATCCTAGGCAAGTTGCTAAAACTGTCTTTGCCCCAAGTAATAAAATTAAGTTGTAAAGCAAGTGTTCCTCTATATCTATATTTGTGGAGAGTTGTTTATCAGGAAGAATGGATTTAATAGGGGATAGAATAGGGAGCTATGGTGTGTGTGTGTGTGTGTGTGTGTGTACACAAATACCTGTAAACACAGAGATCAAGCACAGTACATAGGAAAAGTAGAATATAGATGATAGAAAGCTAACTTCAGAGTCAGGAAGACTTGTATTCTACATCTGCCTTAGATACAAACTAGCTTTCTGACTGTGAACAGGTAGTTATGTTACCTATCAATTTCCCAGAGAACTAAGTTGCAGAATATTTACTGATCAGATCTGTGCTGATAGAAGGAATTACTTCATGGGGATTTCTCTAATATCAAGTGATATCATGCATCTAAACAAGTCCTGCTTATGAGCAAATGTATGCATAAGTATACACGCACACACACACACACAAACACATACACACCCTCCTAAAATATAAGTGGTACTCCCAAAGTATTTTATGGAGCAAATATATTTTATCCTCTATTTTGATTATTCCTATCTTAAATTTAGGAAAGAGACAAAGCCAACTGAGTTCCCTGAAGGCAAAGAGGGAATCTATAAATGAATGGAGAAAATATGGAGTTCCCAGAGAGAACCCAGCCTTACATTCCATATCAGGAGGTTCAAGAAAAATCAATTTCTTCCCCACTTCAACCATGCTATATGAAAATTTTAAAAACCTTTAGTTTTACAGCTAGTTGTATTTCACATGTAAACAGGAGGAAGACACTGCAGAAATAATACCACATAATAGATTTTCCAAAGAACGCCCCCCCCCCAAAAACAAGATCTTGAAACGTAGTCAAGAGACTCATATTAGGATCTACACCAAGATAGACACTCACCCTTAGGCTGACTCATCCTTCTCCTATTTCAAGTCCTAATATTGGTTACTGGGACCTGATTGAAGTGATAGGAGTTGGGGAAGAAAGTAGGAGCTATAAAACTAGATAATTTAGAGCTGACTTTTGTCGGTTTAAGAGAGATGCACTTACTTCAATATCTCGAGAAATCAACTAAGAACACATGAAATAGTAAAAATTGCGACAATTTTATTTTAAAAGTTATGAACCTCAAGTTCAAATATTTTTGGACTTATGGGTTCAAACCCTATGAAGCCCATAAAGAACATGGATTTCTTGCAAAGATTTAAAATACCTTTATAGACCTGCCACAAGCTATTTAAACTTAATAACAAATTAAACATGTGAAAAACTTGCTTAGTATTGCACCCATGATATACTAATTCAGAACATCAATTTTCACAATAAGCAACTATGGAAATATTTTGACAATTCCTCTAAAATCTGAGAAATCACATATTATGAACTGTTGGTGAAACAACTGAATTAAAAAAACTCATTCCTAGGGGCGGCTAGGTGGCGCAGTGGATAGAGCACTGGCCCTGGAGTCAGGAGCACCTGGGTTCAAATCCGGCCTCAGACACTTAATAATTACCTAGCTGTGTGGCCTTGGGCAAGCCACTTACCCCATTGCCTTGCAAAAAAAAAAAAAAACAAAAAAAAACAAACCTAAAGAAACCCCACAAAAAAAAGCTCTTAGGATGTGAAATGAGAAGTTTTTTGAAGCAAGTGCTTTATTAGCTTCATGTGTGAACATAATCAGCTAGGAAACTTTGATTTAACTCTTGGCTAGACTTTTGAAACTTTTTTTTTAGGTTTTTGCAAGGCAAATGGGGTTAAATGGCTTGCCCAAGGCCACACAGCTAGGTAATTATTAAGTGTCTGAGGCCGGATTTGAACCCAGGTGCTCCTGACTCCAGGGTTGGTGCTTTATCCACTGTGACACCTAGCCACCCCTCACTGCGCCACCTAGCCACCCCTTGACACTTATTTCACATCATTATATTGAAATGAAATGCAGGAAAAAAAGAATGCACCTTCCTTAAAGTGACATTGGGATGATATTGCCAGGTCTATAAAGAACCAGTGAAAAGGAGTGCAATCAGAATCACAAAATGGAGGTACAAATACTTCTGCTTATGGAGTAGAGAGAGACAAGTAGAATCAGTGACAGCTGACAAATCCTCCATAGCAAAATCTGATTGGAAAGGATGAAAAATACCTAGTAAGATTCATTTGCTAATATGGCCCAGGGGTCTACAGAGACTAACTACCTTGTATTTGAGAAACAAAGGAAGAATCCTGGCAACACGTATGCCTGGTGAGTCTAAGAGGATAAAATTGCAATCACATCAATAAAGAGTCATCCAGCTTGGGTTTTTGCCACTGATTGCAGTGAGTGGGAAAGAATAGAAATTGCCCTTCATACTGTCAACCACAGAAAGTTGAAAATGTACTGAAAAAACCTGATTCAAGAGCTTTATCATCCAATTCCTCTAAATTGAATAATGCCCTCCTAAGGAAACACAAAGGCTACTTTATTATTTTTTTTATTTTTATTTTTTTTAGATTTTTCAAGGCAATGGGGCTAAGTGGCTTGCCCAAGGCCACATGGCTAGGTGATTATTAAGTGTCTGAGGTCAGATTTGAACCGAGGTACTCCTGACTCCAAGGCCGGAGCTTTATCCACTTTGCCACCTAGCCACCCACAAAGGCTACTTTATCCAGGTTTCCTCAATAATCACTAAATAAAGTCCCTCAATAATCATGATAAAAGATAAGTCCCTTAGTTTAACTACTAAGAGTCCTAAATAAAATCACATTTTTTTCTTTGCAAATGTTTTTTATACATTACTAAAATATTCTTGTTTAAGAGTAAACATAATACCCCTCCCCCAAGAAAATATAGACCCGCATAAGTGATAAAGGGGAGAGAAAAAAATTAAAATCCCAAATGCAGCCCTAGACACCCAACAATCACCCAGCTGCATGACCCCAATGCAAGCCACCCCAACCCCATTGCCCTACAACTCCCCCCCAAAAAGACCCAAATTAAAATAAAATAGTAATAATAATAATTGGCAGACAGATCACTGGCCCTTGAGCCAGGAGCACCCAGGTCCAAATCCGGCCTCAGACACCCAGCAATCACTCAGCTGTGTGGCCCCAGGCAGGCCACCCAGCCCCATTTGCCCTCCACCCCCCAGAAAATAATAATAATAAAAAAATGTGCTTCAGTTTTTGTTCCAATCACATTCTTTATAAGTCCATCACAAAAGTTACTTCCATATTTTTCCACTGTTGCCATTGCTGATCGCAACTCCCTCCATTTATACTTCTCTACTACCACGAATTATATTTTCTCTCTCCTTTCACTCTGACTCTGCTGTAGGGTCGCTGAGTGGCACAGCAGACAGATTCCTGGTCCTTGGGCCAAGAGGCCCAGAGTCCACATACCACCCCTTACCCAGCATCTACCTGGCCCTATGGTCCCGGACAGGCCATCCAATCCCAGCCCCTTGCAAGAAGTAAAAAAGAAAATGTGTTATATCTGACCACTCTCCCGCCATGGTCCATCCTCTCCTCCATCACTCACACCCCCCCTTCTTACTCCAGATGCCTATACCCCATTGAGTATATATATACTGTTTCCTCTCTTAGACACCTCTGATGAGAGCAAAGATTCCCTCATTCCCCCTCGCCTTCCCCTCTTCCATATCATTGCAACAGCTCATTGTAATAAAGAAAAATCTTATTATATGAAATTACTTAGCTTATTCCTCCTCTCCTCTTTTCTTTTTCCCCATTACATTTCCCTTTTATCTATTGACTCCATTTTTACACCACAATATATCTTCAGATTCAGTTTTCTTCTGTGCTTCATCTATAAAAAAGCTCCTTCTACCTGCTCTATTAAATGAGAAGGCTCATATGAGTATTATCAGTGTTACTTTTCTATGCAGGAATACATGCAGTGCATTATCATTAAGTCCCTCATATTTTCCCCTTCTCCAATCTCTATGCTTCACCTGAGTCCTATATCTGAAGATCAAACCTTCTGTTCAGCTCTGGCCATTTCAACAGGAATATTTGAAATTCCTCTGGTTCATTCAAAGTCCATCTTTTTTCCCTGGAAAAGGACAATCAGTTTTGCTGGGTAGTTGATTCTCGGTTGCATTCTGAGCTCTTTTGCCTTCCAGTATGTTATATTCCAAGACCTATGAGCTTCCAATGTAGTTGCTGTTAAGTCTTGTGAGATCCTGACTGCAGCTCCATGATATCTGAACTGTGTCCTTCTGGCTGCTTGTAATATTTTCTCTCTGACTTGGGAGTTCCAGAACTTATCTATAATATTCCTGGGGGTTGTTTTTTTTTTATCTCTTTCTCGGGGGGATTGGTGGATTCTCTCCATTTCTATTTTGCCTTCTGCTTCTAGGATATCAGGGCAATTTTCCTGTAGAAATTCTTTAAAAATAAAGTCAAGGCTCTTTTTTTGGTAATGACTTTCAGGTAACCCAATAATTTTTAAATGTCTCTCCTGCATCTGTTTTCTAGGTCAGTTGTTTTTCCAATGAGATATTTCACACTTTCTTCTATTTTTTCATTCTTTTGATTTTTTTTATTGTTTCTTAATTTCTCACAAAGTCATCAGCTTCCCTTAGCTCCATTCTACATTTGAATAATTTGTTTTCCTCAGAGAGCTTTCTTATCTCCTTTTCCATCTGGCCAATTCTGCTTTTTAAAGCATTCTTCTCCTCAATAACTTTAAGTTTTTTTTTTTTTTGCAAGGCAAATGGGGTTAAGTGGCTTGCCCAAGGCCACACAGTTAGGTAATTATTAAGTGTCTGAGACCAGATTTGAACCCAGGTACTCCTGACTCCAGGGCTGGTGCTTTATCCACTATGCCACCTAGCTGCCCCTCCTCAATAACTTTTTGAACTGTTCTATCCATTTGACCTAAGCTGATTTTTAGCATGCTATTTTCTTCAGCATTTTTTTGGATCTCCTTGACTAAGCTGCTGACTTCATTTTCATGCTTTTCCTGCATCTCTCTCATTTCTTTTCCCAATTTTTCCTGTATCTCCCTCACTTGATTTTCAAAGTCTTTTTTGAGCTCTGTCATGGCCTGAGCCCAATTTCTGTTTTTCTTGGAGTCTTTAGAGATGCAGGAGCTTGTGCTTCCTCATCTTCAGACTGAGTATTTTGATCCTTGGGATCACAGGTAAAGTATTTCTCATTGGTATTCCTCTTTTTTCTTGCTTACTCATTTCCCCAGCTTGTGCCTGGTTTTGGGGTGCTTCCTCAGTTTCTGAGTATTAGTGGGATACCCCCACAAGGATCTCCATGTGTGAGGCTCTGTCCTCCCTCTTGGTCAGTGAATGACCACAAGTGCACCCCTCTGCCACGGGGCTGAGGTGGGGCTGGGGGGGCCCTAGACTGCGATCAGGATTTGAATGTGGTCAGAGCCCCAGAGTCCTGTTCCAGGGACAGAGGGCAGAGCTCAGCAGTCTCTCTTCACTCCCCTCCCTAGGCTCATCATGCTCATGCCCTGGGGGCTCCTGTTTACAGGTTCTGCCTGCTTCTGGTTCCTGGATCTGGGCTTCACGTGCTCGCTCTGGCAGAGGTCCCCCAGCTGTTCCCCCAGGTTATGCCTGGTGCTCCCCGTGGTGTAGGTCAGGAAACTGCCCCTGCTGCTGTGAGCCACAGCTCCCAGTGCACTGGGGCTGCCTCTGGTGGGCTAAAGTTCCTTCACTCTGATGGGCCACCCCTCTGGTGGGCCAACCCCCCTCCGACCCCAGAGAGCTGAGCCTTTCCACTCTTTTCCAGGTTACCTTGGGTTGGAGAACTGCCTCACTGGATCCCTCTGTGGGTTCTGTCTCCTGAAAATGTAGTTAGAGTCCTTAGCTTATAAGTTTTGTTCCAGAGCAACTAAGAGACAGTCCTTTCCTGTTGCCATCTTGGCTCCACCCATAAAATTACATTTTTATATGATCAGATTTTTAATATACCACAGATTTAAAGTGCTGGTTTCTAATGGATAAGATATTCCAGATAAACATTCATAGTGATTTCCAACATTATCTTTCACTTACTCTTTGCTAATAATATAACATAACATTTCTATAGTAAAGTTTTACATATATTTATGTATATATACATGTTATAAACTTCTCTCCATCTGTAAAAGTCACTGAACTCTGCTATATAAACAGGAAATTCATTCGAATAGAGTATGCAATATGAAAATTTTACAGATATTTCTTAACTTCTAGGAAAGAAAGGTGTTCAAAATCAATAGTTTTCTCCTCTCAGATGTTTTTATATTACACAACTATAATTTGTGTGAAAATGGTATTTTTGTAGATTTTGATACATTGTCAAACTGATTAACAAAAAAAAAATAAATCCCAATTAAATTAATGGGGTCTAACAAGTGGCTATTTTGGTAAATAATATTTTCACAAATTTGCTGATTTATTCTCAGGGATTGAAACAAATGTCAGTGAGAATAAAGTGTTAAACCTGCTGACTGATCCAAAAGGCACATTGTTGCTTTCCTATCCCTGTCTAATTTCAGAATAATCTGTTTAAAGACAGTTTAATAGGTAGTCATTTCAAAAAAAAAAGTGTGAAAACTGAATATTGCTCCATCAAAAGGCACATATGAAGAATAAAGAGAAACATGGAAATATTTAAATGATACAGAATAGCAAATCACAAACAACTTTCTGCAAATATATAAGTAAATACAATTAAATGCTAAGAAAAAAGTAAAATACTATGGATGAAGTTGGCATTACCTTTGCTAAATTTAAAGTAAAAAAGGAAAGTTTCTTTTAACAAAGGATATAAAAGGTAAGATTATATTCTCCTTAAATCTTGATGGGCATATCTATATCTATCTATCTATCTATCTATCTATCTACCTACCTACCTACCTACCTACCTACCTACCTACCTTTCTATTTATAAGTTCAGGAACTACTATATTGCTAGATGTATAAAAAAAGTTTATTCATTAAAGAAAAAATCTGGAAAAGGAAAGTCTGACTTTCTGTTTAGTGATCATTCTATTTTCAGAGGAAGGACTCTTGCCATCATATATCATAGAATCACAGTTACAAGTTAGCTGGGACTAGAATGGCTATGACCTAGACACAGGAAGCTAGTTATTCAGTCTCTGCTTGAAAACTTCCAAGGAGGGGGTATTCAGCCCCTCTTTGAGGCAACCTATGATAATTAGAGGCAAGTTAGTGAAGCAAAAAGAGTACTGAACTTGGAGAAAGAGGACCTTGATTTTAATCCTCCCTCTATCACTAACTCCCTATGTGACTGTGGCAAAATCAATCTCTCTGGGTCCATTCTTGTATCTATATAATGATAGGGTTAGATCAGACCAGTGGTTCTCAAAGGGTGGCCTGCAGATCCCTGGTGGTTCCCCAAATCCTTTCAGAGGGTCTTTATGGTCAAAACTACTTTCATAATAACAACAAGATATTATATGCTTACTAGAATGCTCCTCTCTTTTTCAACTACACATCTGTGTCATATTTTCTTCAAATACTTCAATTAAGACAACATATCATAACAGATTGAATAGCATAGTAGGTACGAGAATCTACTGTTTATTAAGTCAGTGATTAAATACATTTATGAAAATATATAAAACAAAGCCACTCTTCTCACTTTTTTGCTTGTTTTAGAAAAGTGATTGTTTAAAAATGTTATTGATGTTAACATGTAATGGGGTTTATTGTTATTTTTAAATGAATATTATATATAATAATAAATAATGAAATGAAATATTACCATTTTAATTTCTAATATGGTATATATCATTGGCTAGAACTCACACAACAAAGGCTATTAAATGAATGCTATGATCCTATGACTATATAGTTAAGTCTACTGCCACATAAAAGCAAGAACTCAATGAATTCTTGTTGTTATTATATATCACAGGTCTTGCTCTAAAGTTGTGTGGCAAAAGAGGAAAGTTAGCTTCTTTATGGAAAAGGGGATAGAGAATCTAAAAAGCTTGAGGCAGATTCATTTAATGTGACAACAATTGATCTAAAAGATGTAATGTCTCACTTATTAAAAAAGATAGTTTTAGAGCAAGGGAAGGTAGCCTGGATAGATTGGTTAATAATAATAATAATAATAAAATAATAATAATATTTGTCCTTCATTTTCAAAGAAGACCATGGCATCAGGGAAGTGATGCCCTGACAAGCCTGTGAATTGAATTTGAAGGGGGGGGGGGGCTGTGCTAAGTCACCAGCCTCACTGGGTCCAGTGGCCAGATATGAATCAGGATGACTGGAGATGGTCCTGGATGCGAGGCAGTCAGGGTTAAGTGTAGGTTGGATTATTAGAATGATACACAGCATAACTGTACTAGTAAGACAGCCATGCAAAGTTTCAAGGAGTTATCCCTCTTAGAACATACTTCTAAAATGAAAGAAGAGCTCCTTGTCTGTCCACTAGCAAACACAAAATTTACCTTCTTGTGAATTTATAGTGGTCAGGGTCAAAAGAATGCAATAAGTTATAGCACAAAAGCACTAACTTTTATAAATCTAGAAAAACTTAGTGGGTCCCAAAAGCATCTTGTTCTGGTCTAATACAGCTCAAAATATAAAACAAAACCCTCTGAGTTAAGAGAATAAACTCATCTTTAGTTTCAAGGTTTTTCTTGATAAGATGACCTTAAATAGTAGCTTAGTGCTCCTTTCATGAGCCTATAAATAGTATGTGCATGCTCCATAATCCATCCAGGCAAGGAAATTATTGGGACATTCCCCAGGGACCTGTGGACCCTAGTTCAGTTCAGGGAACACTGACCTTCTCCCTCAACGCCCTCAGAGCGCTCCAGCTTAGTGTCTTTGTGCTGCCCTTCAGCCACTTTCACAGCTACTGCTCGGCAAATTGCACCAAACTTTCGATCCAGAGAACGAACGCCAGCCTCTCTGGTATACCTAATGACAGGAAAAAAAATACATCCCTTTAGCAGAGCACAATTCAAAAATGTTCTTGCTTCAGTTCATGTCATTTGCAAAAATGGAAAAATGGATTTCCAGGTATACTTGTAAAATAATAGAGAATGATATAAGAACTGATATTTATGTTTTCTGGCCATGGGTGGTGCAATGATAGTATGCTGGATCTGAAGTCAGGAAGACTTGAATTCAAATATTAACTGTGTGACTTTGGACAAGTCACTTGACTTCTGTAAAATGATAAAAGCAGCATCTCCCCAGTAGGATTGTTGGGAGGACCTATGAAATAATACTTGCAAAATATATACAGCACAGAGCCTGGTAACAGGAGGCTCTATATAATACTAGTTTCTTCCTATTTGCTATTTGTGGAAATTGATGTGGCCAAAGTTGTTTCCTGGGTTGTATTTTCTTTATATTCAAAGTGTCTTATTAAATAATACCTTAAACACAATACTTTCAGACATATTTTAGTGTACTTAAAAGATAATCTTGTACTGTCCTATAATGAATCATTAATTATTAGTTCAACTGTATTATCAAAGCAAATTTGGCCACATAAAAAATTTTGGTTATTAACTTTTATTATTATGTTTTAAACTAAAACCCTACTTTGGCACAGGAGAAACCAACAACAGTATCTATAGATCTGTTTAATGTTTTGAGTAATTTCCCCCCTCTAAAAATACCAGAATAATGAAGTTCTCTCTTTAATCCCTAACACAAGTGGTTCAGGCAAGCATTCAAATTCTCACCAAGTTTCTACGATTTATTTATGTTGCTTATGTATAGTTGCTAGATTTTCAATGAGAAAACTGCCCAAGGCATGAAAGGATGTCAAGCATGCAATGATTTTATAAGATAGGAAGTATTCAGGGCCATCTTACAAGAGAGGATACATGTGACTCAAATATTCAAAATGACCATTTACAGATAGATGGTTTTAAAAGGGTTTTAGCAACTAGCTCATCTAGTCAAATCTGGTCTCAATTTGGATAGGCACCTCAGAATTTAATGTAGATTAAATGATAAAAAACAGTGATAGAAGGAAATAGTAGGCATAGTCAAATATATATTTTAGCCTTTGGGAAAATAACTTCAAAAAGTCTATTTTTTAGTTCAAGCAAACAGCTTAAGATTTTAATGAGGAATGTAGATCAGTAGGGTAGGGAATACCCAAAAGTGAAACTGGGACCATAACATCACAAATGATTCCAATGAAGAAGAAAAGAGGAAGACATCTCTTGTGAAGTCAGCATTAAAAGGATACACACTCTCTCTCTCTCTCTCTAACTCTTTTTCATGCATATATATGCATGAGAAAGAGATAGGAAGAAGAGTTGATTAATGATAAATATGAAAGAGTGAAAAGAGGCCACAATAATAATAATAACAGAAAGGCTAAAGTTCAGAATGATTTGGAGTTCCTAAAGAAAACCTTAAGGAAAACAAAAAACTTTGAAAGCTAGGTTTGACATGTGAACATAGAAAGGATGGGCCCACTACTTGGAAAAGACAGTGTTTTATTCCTATTTTTGCCACCATCTTCTCCATTCAGGATTAGAAATCACAAACCAAAATGATTATACTAAATATTATTGAAGGGTGATTTTAAAGAAGAGCAAACTGAGACACAGAGATGGTGATTTGCCCAGGTTCACAAAAAGAAGTGAGATAGTCTTTAAGTCAAGATTTTCCAATTCCAAGTCATTTTTTTCTTTTTTTCCTCTTCCTAGTTACCTAGGTACCATTTATTACATAAGCAAAATTGCATGGATCCCTGAGGGAAGGATCAAGCAAAGATGTGGACAAAAATAAAATGAAAATGAGAATGTGTAGGGCTTTGGGTTTTTTTTTTAAATCTTTACTTGTAGAGACAATACTAAATGTGAAAGGATGACAAATTCATCTAAAAAAATCTGGAGAGGGGTGGCTAGGTGGCACAGTGGATAAAGCACCAACCCTGGAGTCAGGAGTACCTAGGTTCAAATCCGGTCTCAGACACTTAATAATTACCTAGCTGTGTGGCCTTGGGCAAGCCACTTAACCCAATCTGCCTTGCAAAAACCTAAAAACAAAACAAAAAACCCCAAAAAAATCTGGAGGAAGGTGTTGAGCAACATATTGCTTCCTATTCAATATTTTTATCTATGACCCTGATGATAGCACAAAAATGATGGTAATCTATTTCTAAATGATTCAAATTTGTGAAGGTCAGCTAGCAAGTCAAACCAAACCTTTGATTCCACAGATGCTGGAAACTTCCAGATGAGGAAGCTCCCTCTACCATGGCATATCAGGACCTCAGACAGAGTTGGGACTTAACCTAGGTCTAACTATCTCTGAAGCCTCTCTTATATGGAAGGTTAAATAGGGGAGTACCTGGGTTCAAATCTGACCTCAGATACTTAATAATTACCTAGCTGTGTGGCCACGGGCAAGCCACTTAACCCCATTTGCCTTACAAAAACCTAAAAACAAAAAAAAAAACCAAAACAACAACAACAAAAAAGGTTAAATATAGAAAGAAGTTCATCATGGGAGTGAGGGGCAAAGAATTGAACTGTGAGTTTTAGTCCACTACTAGCTCAATATGAACCAAAAAGTATGATATAGCTGCTTCACACACAACTGCCCCCCACACCCAGAAATCTAATATTAGGGTGAATTTATATAAAGTATTTGAAATAGCTTAAGTATTAATCTGATTGTATTCTGTTGTGGTTAGAATACATTTAAAATATCATGTTCAATTCTGAGTACCATATTTTAAGACAGAGAATGACAGAGTTTGCTTGGGTGACAACAAATAATGAAATCTTTATAAACCATATCATATGAAACATGCTAAAAGAGCAGGTGATATACCAGTGGTGAGAAAAAACTTGGTACCAGGACAGCTATCTTAAAATATCTGAAGGGCCATTGCAAACAAGGGAAGTAGTCATCATTATTTAAGAAGGTTGATCTAGGCTCCATTTAAGGAAAAACTTTTTAAAAATTAGTTATTCAAAAAAAGAAATGTCTTGCATTCACAACTACCCATCCACCCACACTCCCCAAACCCCACCTTGCTCCTCCTCTCCTCTTAACCCCCCCCCACAAACTTATGTTTCTGTCAACGGAAGGTCTTAGGCAGGACAAATTAAAGTGAATTCAAATATTAAGGAAAGGTTGAGCTAAATGACCCATGACATTTCTTTTAACTCTAAGACAATAATATGTCAAAACCGGAAAACTTAAATCCTACTATCCTGTATCAGCCAATAAGCATTTTTAAATTTTTTTTGTTAATTTAATATTTATTCCCATTTTGCACAAATAATTTTTTATATTAATAAAATATTCTTGAAGAGTAAATGAGATACCCCTCTCCCATACATATAGACTTGCTTGAGCGATAAAGTAAAGGGGAGAGAAAACATTAAAATTAAAAAAAATAATAGTAATAATTGTAGGTATGGCCAGGTGGCGTAATGAACAGAGCACCAGCCCTGAAGCCACGAGCACCCAAGCCCACATCCAGCCCCATACACCCAACAATCACCCAGCCATGTGATTTGCAAGCCACCTGAACCTTATTGCCCTGCAAGAAAAAAAAAAAGACCCAAAATAAAATAAAATAGTAATAATAGTAGGGGTGGCTGGGTGGCAGACAGAGCATTGGCCCTTGAGCCAGGAGCACTTGGGTCCAAATCCGGCCTCAGACACTCAATGATCACCCTGCTATGTAGCCCCAGGCAGGCCACCCAACCCCATTTGCCCTGCACCACACCCCCCAAATGATAACAACAACAACAACAACAACAACAACAACAACAACAACAACAATGTGCTTGAATCTTTGTTCCAACACCAACTCTGTCGTGGGTGGATCACATTCTTTATGATAAGTCCATGGTAAAACTTACTTCCGTATTTTTCCAATGTTGCCATTGCTGATCGCAACTCCCTCCTTTCTTATTTCTCCACTACCATGTACTATATTTTCTCTCTCCTTTCGCTCTGACTTTGTCCTGGCCCTGGTGCCAAGAGGCCCCAAGCCCCCATACCACCCCTTAGGCCCAGAATCCACCTGACCCTATGGTCCTGGACAGGCCTTCCAATCCCAGCCCCCTGTGAGAAGTAAAAAAAAAAAATGCGTTATATCTGACCACTCTCCTCCCATGGTCCATCCTCTCCTCCATCACTCACATCTCCCCCTTCCCCCTGTCCCCTGCCTTCTTACTCTAGATGTCTATACCCCATTGAGTATATATGCTGTTTCCTCTCCTAGCCATTTCTGATGAGAGCAAAGATTCCCTCATTCCCCCTTGCCTTCCCCCCTTCCATATCATTGCAATAGCTCACTGTAATGAAGAAAAATCTTATTATATGAAATATCTTGGCCTATTCCCCCTCTCCTTTTTCTTTCTCCCATTAAATTTCCCTTTTTTTCTATTGACTCCATTTTTACACCATATTTTATCTTTGAATTCAACTTTCTCCTGTGCTTCAACTATAAAAGCTCCTTCTACCTGCTCTATTAACTGAGAAGGTTCATATGAGTATTATCAGTGTCATTTTTTAATACAGGAATACATGCAGTTCATCTCATATTTTCCCCTTCTCCTCCAATCTCTATGCTTCACCTGAGTCCTGTATCTGAAGATCAAACCTTCTGTTCAGCTCTGGCCATTCCAACAGAAACATTTGAAATTCCCCTGGTTCATTGAAAGTCCATCTTTTTCCCTGGAAGAGGACATTCAGCCTTGCTGGGTAGTTCATTCTTGGCTGCATTCTAAGCTCTTTTGCCTTCTGGTATATTATATTCCAAGCCCTAGAGTTTCCAATGTAGTTGCTAAGTCCTGTGTGATCCTGACTGCAGCTCCACGATATTTGAACTGTGTCCTTCTGGCTGCTTGTAATATTTTCTCTTTGACTTGGGAGTTCTGGAACTTGGCTATAATATTCCTAGGGGTTGGTTTTTTGGAATCTCTTTCTCAGGGGGATTGGTGGATTCTCTCCATTTCTATTTTGCCCTCTGCTTCTAGAATATCAGGGCAATTTTCCTGTAGTAATTCTTTGAAAATGATGTCAAGGCTCTGTTCCTGATCATGACTTTCAGGTATTCCAATAAATTTTTAAATTATCTTTCCTAAGTCTGTTTCCCATATCAGTTGTTTTTTCAACGAGATGTTTCACATTTTCTTCTAAGTTTTCATTTTTTTCGTTTTGAAGTATTGATTCCTGATTTCTGGCAAATTCATCAATCTCCCTGAGTTCTTTTCTTTGTCTGAAGGATTTGTTCTCCTCAGAGAGTTTTCTTATCTCTTTTTCCATCTGGCCAATTTTGCTTTTTTAAGCATTCTTCTCCTCCATAACTTTTTGAACTGTTTTATCCATCTGACCTAAGCTGGTTTTTAGCATGCAATTTTCTTCAGCATTTTTTTGGATTTCCTTGACTAGGCTGCTGACTTCATTTTCATGTTTTTCCTGCATCTCTCTCATTTCTTTTCCCAGTTTTTCTTCTAACTCCCTCATTTGATTTTCAAAATCTTTCTTGAGCTCTGTCATAGCCTGAGCCCAATTGCTTTTTTTTTTGGAGTCTTTAGATGCAGGAGCTTGTGCTTCCTCATCTTCAGACTGAGCATTTTGATCCTTCTTGGGCTCATTTGCAAAATATTTCTCAATGGTGTTCCTCTTTTTTCTCTGCTTGCTCATTTTCCCAGCCTGAGCCTGGATTTTGGGGTGCTTCCTGAGCTTTTGGGACAATCCCACAAGGGTCTCAGTGTGTGAGGCTCTGTCCTCCCTCTTGGTCTGTGAATGACCACAAGCTCCCCGCCCCCTGCCACAGGGCTGAGGTGGAGGGGGGCCCTGCTGTTCTATGGGGGGGGGGCCTAGACTGTGATCAGGATCTGAATGTGGTCAGAGCCCCAGAGTCCTGTTCCAGGGACAGGGGACAGAGCTCGGCAGTCTTTCTCTCTTCATTCCCTTCCCTCAGCTCAATGGGCTCATGCCCTGGGGGCTCCTGCTTACAGGAGTAGCCTGCTTCTGTTCCTGGATCTGGGCTGTACTGGCCAAGCTGCTTGCTGTGTGCCCTGAGGGCTGGGCTCCACGTGCTCGCTCTGGCACAGGTCCCCTGCTGTTCCCCCACTTTGTGCCTGGTGCTCCCCAAGGCGTAAGTCAGAAAACTCCCCTACTGTTGTGAGGTGCAGCTCCCAGCACTCTGTGGCTGCCTCTGGGAGGCTGAAGTTCTTTCGCTCTGGTGGGCCACCCCTCTGGCAGGCCGCCCCTCCAACCTCCAGGAGCAGAGCCTTTCTGCTCTTTTCCAGGTTACCTTGAGTAGGAGAACTGCCTCACTGGGTCCCTCTGTGGGTTCTCTCAATAAGCATTTAATAAGTGCTTTCAGGGCGCCTAGGTCACACAGTGGATAGAGCACCAGCCCTGGAGTCAGGAGTACCTGAGTTCAAATTCAGCCTCAGACATTTAATAATTACCTAGCTATGTGGCCTTGGGCAAGCAAGCCACTTAATCCCATTGCTGTGAAAAAACTAAAAAAATAATAAGTGCTTTCTTGTACAAGAGATTCATTGTGCTAAGTGCTCAGGATACAAAGAAAGGCAAAAAAAACCCAAAAAACAAAATATATACGTTCTGTCCTCAAGGTTTTTAAATTTTAAAAACACGGAAATGGCAAAGTATATTCCACATCAAATAATGTATTCAATATCTCAAATACGACCAAGGCACAATGTCTATATTCTATATTTATTTTTTTTGGAAAGAAGTTAAAATCAATTGAGAAAAATTTCTAATGCATACAATATTGAATGATCTATGATTCTGTAGTAGCACCCACATTAAAGACACTCACTAACTTTCCCCCCAAAGGCAGTAATTAAGAAATGCTTTACAAACAGTGACTATGCTTCCTAGTAAGCTAGGGATATATTCTGTCTTCTATCATCACCATCATTTTAGAGACAGGGAAGCTAAAAGTGGTTATATGACTTGCTGAAAGAACTAAAGCATCACTGGCATTCTCCAACACCACAGCACTGTTGGAAGATTCTCATGTGAAATATTTAGTTTCTTAGGGATGGCAAGATTCACAAAGCATTTTTCACAAAATAAGGAATGAAAAAAAGAACTTCTAGCTCAGGTTCACTTTTACTTCTTTGATGAACTTTAACATATACTTTTTACATGAACACAGAAAATATTTCCATTAACAGGGATGTTTTAGATGAAAAGGCAGTCTGACAAGCCAAACAATTTGGAAAGTAAAAGATTCCAAAGGCAGAAGAAACTTTTCACATAATTTGAGACAGCAATCCCTGGAAAAACAGGCTGCCTGGCAGTCTGACACAGCTTGCTGGGTGATGCAATGGATCTGAAACAGCCAGCCAGGCAAGCTATAAGAAGATACTGTCGATAGAAACTCTTTGGAGAGTTACATTTTCCATCCAAACAGGCAATCTATAAATCAGACTAAGGAATTCATTTCTCAGACAACTTAAGTACTGTTTGTCACAGACCTAAGCACCTGGCAACAAACTTTAAAAACTACCTCCTACCCAGGTTTAATGCACATTCATAAGAGAGTGTGAGGGTTTTTTCTCTCTTTCCTTATCTTCCCACTCCCTTCCCACTGCCCTTTAAAATCTATCAGAGAAGTGATGATGTTGAGTAATCAAAATCTGATACCTTAAGATATTTTCACATATCTTAACAGGATTCTAAAGCTTTCAAGAGACTAGGGAGGCAACCTCCTCATTACGCCAAAGAACAATCCACATAAATGACTAGGTTCTGGATAGCATGGAACAAAGTGATAGGTCTTATTCAAGACATGGGGTCCCAAGTTACATTCTGCATGGCTGAGTTTTGTGGTTTGATTCCCATTATTGTAACTGTTGGATAAATGAAACATCATATACTCTTAGCTGTGGAAACATTCCCAAAATTTTTTCAATAAATCTTTGCCCTATACTCTCAAAGCTCATACAAAACAAGCTGCTGATGAAATAACTCTCCAGTTGATACTCTGAAAGTGAGTAATGAAAGCTGTGGGTTTTCACTGAAATCATCTCCTTTTCAGACTCAAAAGGATGAATGAATATTGTTTTAGAGTGTTTACCTGGTGATGATGTCAAGAGTGGTAACCTGAGGAATCTGAATCTGTTGAGGTGTCAACCCATGCTGTTCTAGTTGCTTAGGGATCAAGTGTCTGTGAGCAATTTCTATCTTCTCTTCCTGTGTATACCCTGCAGAAGGAATAAATGTGTTTGTACTTGTCCACACACAGCATGCACACACAATGTCATATTCTCTATGTTTTCAGCAGGTCTGCAAAACTTAAGTTCTAAACTTGGAAGAAGCTATTTCTTTTCTTTTTTTGAAAATAAAAAAAAGGTATATTTCAATCTGTATTCAGATACCATTGGTTTTTCTTCTGGGGATAAACAGCATTTTTCAGCCAAGAGTCCTTCAGAATTGTCTTTGTTCATTGTATTGTTGAGAATGGGCAAGTTATTCACAAAAGATCATCCCTATAATGTTGCTATTTCTTAGTATACAGTACAATTCTTTGCATAGGCTCATCCAAGTCTTTCCAGATTTTTCTGAGTGTCCTGCTCATTATTTCTTTTAGCACAATAGTGTTCCATCACAATCAAATAGCACAATTTGTTCAGCCATTCCTTAGCTGGTAGGTATCCTCCCAATTTCCAATTCTTCTGCCACCAGAAAACTGCTATAAATAGCTTCCTTTGGAAGAAACTATTTCATAGGATCAAAACAACAGAATGAAGGGATCTTAGAGACCATCTAGTATAACTTCCTCATTTTATAATGAAGAAATGACCCCCAACAGTTAAGTGACTTTGTCACAATCTAACATGTTGTAAGCTGCAGAAACAGGATATAAACTGAGGTACCTTAGCTTCAAGTCTAGTGCTCTGTCTACATTCTATGCTGGAGGGCTTACAAAAGTTTACCATTTACCTTGAGAGTAATGAAATTAAAGGCTCTGTACCACATGTTATTGCAATTCCCAACTTTTCCACATTTACCAGCTTTTAACAAAAGCTTCATGTCTGCTAGCCAGGTGAAGAACCCCTCAAAAAAGAAAATTCCTAGGAGCAAGTTGGGAAAAATTCTCTCTTCTTGTTTATCTTCCTCATCATTTATTGCTTATTTGGCAAAGCTCCACAAAAATAAAACTATGAACTTTAAATAAATATTGGGTCCCAAGAGAAGGAGAAAAGGGACAGAAAGGACTTAACTCCTATGGATCATTTTAAACTCAGTCCCAAAGACAAAGATAGAAAACCCTATCTGTAGCTTCTTGTAAATATAAGCTAGATGTCCTTTGGAATGGTTTAGTTTAGTTTTTAAAATTTTAGCTATACCCACCCCAGTATTCTATCTGTATTTTTCTTCATTCTATAAGGTAAGTCCTTACCCACACATTTGGTTTGATGCTTTAGGACACGAATGATAAAGAATTATACAAGAATAAAATGGATTGTTCTCCATTACTGAAGTGTTCAAACAGCATCTGGCTGACCACCTGTCAGGAGTCTATGCATTAAGAAAGGTTGTGACCACTAAGATTCTGAGTCTAAGGCTAAAAAAATGATGATGACAACAACAAAAACTCATTATTTTCCAAACTCCAAACCAGACAAATGTAAATTTTAGCCAAAAGACAAAACAATAAAAGCCCCCCAAACCAGGAAAAAAAAACCTCACCTAACACTTTAAATGTTCTTTGTACTAACAAACACAGGCATTCAGGGAAGTTTTTTCCAAATGAGCTTTTACTATTCTATAGAATACATACTCCAGAATTACAAAAATTATGTTTAGCACCTGTGACCAGATTTATACTGCCCTTCAAAGCCTGTAGATATAATTCCCCTTGAACTAGAGAAGTGCTTCATGATGTACAGTCTTCTTTTATATACCAAGATTGAAAACATGAATTGACAGAGCATTCTGTTGAACAGAAAGGGAAATTACTACAACAGCAGAAAAGCTAGAAAATAAACTGGCTACCCCTGCCAAAAGAATAAGATGATTGTCCTGTGGACTCATCTGTCCTCCTCTTCAGCAGCTGTCCTGGGTGTTTCACTTCACAACAGTATAGTTTACGGAGTCTTTGCCTTAATTTGGTCTTATTATTTTTGTCTTGTAAACATGCACAGCTAACCCAACCACACATCATCACCTCCATATGTTTTAACTAAATATAGGAACCTGTAAGCCACAACAAATGATTGGAAAAACCAGTTGTGGTCTAATATCAAAACATAGATTTTACATCTCACATAATTTTTCCTATGACAAATCTTGGTGGTGAGGGGAGCACAGAGATTGCTTCAAAGAGGATATCTACTTAGGGAATTTCATTCTCCATAGCTCAGATACAGTTAAGTGGAGAAAGCAACAGCTTACAAATACTTGAGGGGTACAAATAATGAAAAAAATAGAGGCTTTACAATGATCCAAAATTACTCAAGGAAAAATTAAGCTGCCCACAAAGAACATGCCTCCTTCTTAAGAGGGAGAACAGAGGAAAGGGTTGAAGCCCCTTCACTTGATACCTTAACAATTCACTTGACAATTAGAAGATTTCTTTTCAGAAATTCCAAACACTGGTCTTAAAGGAATGATCTTTTGCACCTCTAGTGTCTATGATTTTGGAAACTGGATAAAAGGGAAATATGAAGTTGCTGCAACATTTTAATCTTATAAGTTTTAACTTATAAAACTGATCTCTATTCAAAAGGCTCTTACTGAAAGATACCCAACTGGTCTGCCATGTATTTTGTGACATACTTAGAAAAAGAAGTATTTTTCTCCAATAAAAAACTACCTGAGATCATATTTGAAACCAAACTCAAATATCCTGAAAGCTTGGACAAATCAGCTTCCTTAACTGATCCCCAAGTAGATGATTCTTTAAAAGGGTATGCGCTAAAAGTCATGAAACAGAGAGACCTGATGGATACCTGGCACCTGGATGATCTCCATTCTGTCCAATAAAGCAGGTGGAATAGTAGCTGTAGTATTTGCAGTAGCTATAAAGAGGACTTGGGAGAGGTCAAAAGCTACATTTAGGTAGTGATCTGTGAAGTTGTGGTTCTGTTCTGGATCCAAGACCTAGAAGAGAACAAATAATACAAATAACACTCACCTCTTGATAAGATGCATCTGATTCAAATCACAAACCATACAGTATAAGTCCACTACCCATATCTTTGTTTACCTTTTAAGTAACAAGGTTAGTTTTTAGAACATAGAAACTGATGCCAGGCCTCAGGCTTCAACCTCAAGTTTACTAATGAAACAGCATGTGACTATGAAATCATTAATCCTGCTGGACCTGTATTACACTTCATAAAATGAAGCTAACACCTCTTATATATTTTTTTATTAAAGATTTTATTTGAGTTTTACAATTTTTCTCCCAATCTTATCCCCCACCCCACAGAGAGCAATCTCTCAATCTTTATTTTGTTTCCATGTTGTACATCAATCCAAATTGTGTGTAACACCTCTTATATTAAATGGCACATGAAGGTAGGTGGATCTGTAAAGTATTCAGAAATGCTTAGACAGGAGGTATAAATTATAGTTACAAACATTTTTTCTGCCACACTATGATGGAGTGAGGGGGGAAAATAAAGGATTACTCTAATTGAGAGTAAACTGGAAAATATATCCAAATGAATATGCTAAGGTTATATAAAAAAATGATAACTTACATTTATCTACTATTGAAATATATTATCTCATTGGATTCTCACAGTAACTCTATGTTTTCAAAACTGTCAGTATGATTATTCTCTTTTTTACTAAAGTTTAGAGAGAGGTTTCATGACTTGCTCAAGCTCCATACAGCTAATAAGCTCTGGAGTTGAGGGTTGAATCAAGGTCTCTTCTGAGACAATCATTTCTCCCTTATGTCAATTGTTGCTTTTAAAAACCAAGGCTTTAAACTTGAAAGTAGGTGACTTTTCACATAAGCTCCTAAAGGGTGAAATGTGATCTAAAAACGTCCTGCTATGAAATATTAATAAAAACAATGACATCTCCCACATAGTTTTGAAACATTTGATTAACATTTTATTTAAGAAGAAAGCTAAGTCATTTTTCTTTCAGTTTCTACTCAAAGTGGATATTATATGAACACTGTTGAGAGACTCATGTTAGTCTGCAAAGAAGCTACAGGTGTCTTTAAGCTTTTCTACCATCTCTTGGCGTGTTGGACACTAACTGAACAAGAAAACATATCTCTCATTTTTGTTTTTAAAGACCTGGTAGGAGTGAGCAGGCTGTGGCACATTACCAAATAAGCATCTGATGCAGAAAGTTGTGTAAAGGTGAAACTCTCAAGTAAAATAACTAACTCCCCTATAAATGTAGTCATATTAAGTCAAAGAGCATTTATTGAGGAAGTTACTATAGAACTTGAGCACTGTGCTAAACACTGGGGATAGGGGGAAAAGTCCCTGTTCTGAAGTGGCTCATATTGTAATAAGGCAAAAGTGAAATAGGCATATCCAAGGTACAAAGACAGAGAGTAGCTGGAAAATAATCTCAAAGGGGAAGATATTAACAGCTGGGGAGATTGGGTCAGATCTCCTGAAGCTGATGGCATTTAGGCTAAATCTTAAGGAAAGGCAGGGGGGAAAAGAGGCAGAGGTGAATGAAGAAAGCATTCCAGGCTTGGGAGACAGCCAGTACAAAGACATGGAGATGAGAGATGGAATATCGTATTTGAGCAACTCAAAGGAAGTCAATTAAGATTAGCCAATATAAATTTGTAGTGGTCCCAGACAACCCAATTCTGTGATTTCCTCCAGCTCTGATGTTTAGTTGCAAATAAGAAACTTGGTAGAAGTACTCCAAGAATGCCAAGTGTTGGACAAGGAGGCAGGGTGAATTGAGAGTGGAGGACAACGTCAAGTTAACTTGGCTCACCAACAGGCTGAGATGGGGAAGGGGAAAGTGTATAGCCAAAGATGATTTGAAAAAGGCCCAGGTAAGTTTGGGGAGAGGTGGGAAATGGAGGCAATGAAGGTCATGATGAGAATAAAGAATAGGGTTAGTACTTGTAAGGCATAAGGAAAGATGAAATGATAGGATGTTATGATCAAATAAGGAAATTTCTGAGTTGATAAAATGGTCAAACCCAAACATAACATATAATGTAGAATACAACAAAGTCAGAACCAAATATAAGAATAGATCAAACTAGTGATTTCAATAGTCAGAGACCTAACTCAAGGACCCAAAGTACTAGTATGAAAGATCAACAAATACCATTAATGTTTATCTAGGTTATCAAAATATCTATGTTTTAGGAAAGAAAAGGCAGAGAATACAGAATATTAATCTAATCTTATGGAAGGAACTTTTTTTAGGACAAATTCACAGCTCTTGATTTAATCCTGCATAGATGGAATATAAGCAATTCAAAAGAATCATTTTTACTCTAGCAGATGATTTGCTGTTGTCAGGTATTCCCTCTAAAAAGATATCAGAGAAATAAACAAAATTAGAAATTTGCAGGGCACGTTATAGCTTTGATGTCCAAACTGGGCTCCTCTAGGCAAAACTAACCTTGGCAAATATGAGAACAAGTTTTAAGTCAGATACTAGAGCTATGTTGGCAAAGGCATTAAGTACTATTCTTCAAGTAGCTTGTAGCCACTGTGAAATTAATGTTATTTCACATTTTTCAGCTTCATTAAGATTGCAGCAGTTAGGTGACCAAATATCACTTAGTTTTAAGTACTTCCTGACGATCACATGTAATCTAAATGCAAGCACTCAGGAGCAACCGAACACTTCCATTACTGGTACTCTGGGGCATTCCCATTAATATGCAATCATATATGTGAGAATTCTTGATGAGATGAACCACTAAAAACTATTTTATCCTTATCAAATCTGACAATAGCAATCATCTTTGTGTTGAAATTTAAAGTTTGCAAATCACTTTCCTTTCATTCACCTTATAAGTTAGGCACATAAAGTATTAATATTCTTATATAGATGAGGAAATGGAAATTCTGAGTTTTAAGTGACTAGTCTGTAATATAACCAGGTTAGTAAGAGTGGTAGGTTTTGAATCCAGGTCTCCAGCCTCTAAAACTAAGACCAATGCTTTCTCTATTATATCATACAACCTCTCAGCTAAAAGAAAAAGGGATAAAATTCAAAACAAATGAAAACCCCTAATAAAATGATTACTTTTTCTTATTTGGAAAACACTGTCTTATAAAGGATTACACTGAAACAAAAGCCTTTATAGACTAGATCCTCCAAAGAAACACAAGGAAGCACTACAGTTTGTGTGTTGAAGTTTTGTTTGTTCAAATCACACACTGGAGGGATGAATTTATAATTTAAAAACAAACTGTTTTCTAACAATCCCATAAAAGTTTGTTTCAGAGTTAGGAAGTGTGATTTCAATAGTTCTTACTATTTAAATCCTAGTTACTTTCATGCTACTAAATTCATTGCCTCCTTTTATTCTCACAGCATCCTTTATGAGACAGGGTAGGGTAGATATTATTATTATTACCATTTTACCTATGAAGAGACACAGGTTGACTGATGTGCCTAATGATCACCAACAGCATGAATACAAGGACACAATCATAAAATGAAAACTTTGAAAGGAAAATACAATACAGATGTACAAGAAATCGATTATAAGCAACACTATGATTTAATACAAGATAATGATGAGAAAGAGAGTATTGCCATTATTTGGATCAATATGGTACACAGGCAGAGCCAAGACTAAAATTCTTATCTATTATGGACTGAGTATGATACTCTATCAACTGAAATTCATTGCTAACAACTGACCAGTCCAACTGACCCCAAAATATCTTTACCTTTCAATATCACAGTTCTAGAATGTATAAAAATAAAACTTATGTGTTGTTGTGTAGTAGAAAGAGCACCCTAGGGAGCCAAGATGGCTACAGGAGAGGATCGTCTCTTAGGTGCTCTCTCTTCGATATTTTCAAACTTATAAACTAAGGACTCTAACTAAATTTTCAAGAGACAAAACCCACAGAGGGATCCAGTGAGGCAATTCTCCAGACCAAGGTAACCTGGAAAAAAGCGGAAAGGCTCTGCTCCACTGGGTTAGAGGAGTGGCCACCAGAGAGAAGGAACTTCAGCCTCCTGGAGGCAGCCCCAGGGCACTGGGAGCCACAGCAGCGGGGGCAGTTTCCTGGCCTACACCCCGGGGAGCACTGGCCACAACTTGGGGGATCAGCAGGGGGACCTCTGCCGGAGCAAGTAGATGAAGGCCAGCCCTCAGGGCAACTCAGTGAGCAGTGTGGCCACAGCAGCCCAGAACCGGAAGCAGGCGGAGCAGGTAAGCAGGAGCCTCCAGGTGTAAATGCTGAGCCTAGGTAGGGGAATGGAGAGAGACTGCCGAGGTCTGTCCTCCCTGGAACAGGACTCTAGGGCTCTGACCACGTTCAGATCCTGATCCCAGTCTAGGCCCCCCCCATAGAACAGGCCCCCTACTACCTCAGCCCCATGGCAGTGGGGTATACTTGTGGTCATTTACAGACCAGGAAGGAAGACAGAGCCTCACACACGGAGATCCTTGTGGGGGGCTGTCCCAATAATACTCAAAAGCTCAGGAAGCACCCCCAAACCAGGCACAGGATGGGGAAATGAGTAAACAGAGAAAAAAAGAGGAACACCAATGAGAAATACTATGTCTATGATCCCAAGAAGGATAAAAATGCTCAATCTGAAGATGAGGAAGTACAAGCTCCTGAATCTAAAGACTTCAAGAAAAACAGAAACTGGGCTCAGGCTATGACAGAGCTAATAAAAAGACTTTGAAAATCAAGTGAGGGAGGCAAAAGAGCTTGGAATGCAACCAAGAATCAACTACCCAGCAAAACTGAATGTCCTCTTCCAGGGCAAAAGATGGACTTTCAATGAACCAGGGGAATTTCAAATGTTTCTGTTGGAATGGCCAGAGCTGAACAGAAGGTTTGATCTTCAAATACAGGACTCAGGTGAAGCATAGAGGTGGAGGAGAAGGGGAAAATATGAGGGACTTAATGGTAATGAACTGCATGTATTCCTGTATAGAAAAATGATACTGATAATACTCATATGAACCTTCTCATTTAATAGAGCAGGTAGAAGGAGCTTTTATACATGAAACACAGGAGAGAGAGCTGAATTTGAAGATATAATATATTGTAAAAATGGAGTCAATGGCTAAAAGGGAAATGTAATGGGAGAAAGAAAAAGGAGAGGTGGAATAGGCTAAGATATTTCATATAAAATATTTTTGTTACAATGAACTATTGCAATGATATGGAAGGGGGAAAGGCAAGGGGGGATGAGGGAATCTTCGCTCTCATCAGAGGTGACTAGGAGAGGAAACAGCATATATACTCAATATGGGGTATAGACATCTGGAGTAAGAAGGAGGAGGGGACAGGGGGAAGGGGGGGATGTGAGTGATGGAGGAAAGGATGGACTGTGGGGGGAGGTGGTCAGATATAACACATTTTCTTTTTTACTTCTTTTTTTAGGTTTTTTTTTTTTTTGCAAGGCAATGGAATTAAGTGGCTTGCCCAAGGCCACACAGATAGGTAATTATTAAGTGTCTGAGGCCAGATTTGAACTCAGGTATTCCTGAATTCAGGGCTAGTGCTCTATCTACTGCTTCACCTAGCTGCTCCTCTTTTTTACTTCTTGCAAGGGGCTGGGATTGGATGACCTGCCCAGGACCATAGGGCTGGGTGGATGCTGGGCCTAAGGGGTGGTATGTGGGCTTGAGGCCTCTTGGCCCCAGGGCTAGGGATCTGTCTGCTGTGCCACTCAGCTACCCTACAGCACATTTAAGAAGAGGGACAGAGTGAAAGGAGAGAGAAAATATAGTGTATGGTAATGGGGAAATAAGAATGGAGGGAGTTGTGAAAAATACAGAAGTAGCATTTGTGATGGAATTATCATAAAGAATGTGATCCACTCATGACAGAGCTGGAGGTGTTGGAATGCAGACTGTAGGACATTTTATTATTATTATTATTACTGTTATTTTTGGGGGGAGGGTTGCAGGGCAAATGGGGCTGGGTGGCTTGCCTGGGGCCACACACACACACACACACACACACACACACACACACACACACACACAGCTGGTGTGATTGTTGGGTGCCTGAGGCTGGATTTGGACCCAGGTGCTCCTGGCTCCAGGGCCAGTGCTCTATCTGCTGTGCCACCTGGCTGCCCCTACTACTATTATTATTATTATTATTTTATTTTATTTTATTTTGGGTCTTCTTTTTTGGGGGAGTTTGCAGGGCAATGGATGGCTTGCCTAGAGTCACATAGCTGGGTGATTGTTGGGTGTCTGGGGCCGGATTTGGGCTCGAGTGCTCCTGGCTCCAGTGCCAGCGGTCTGTCCACTGTGCCACCTGGCTGCACTTATTATTATTAAATTTTAATTTCTGTCTCTTTCCTTTATCACTCATGCGGGTCTATATTTTTTTGGGGGAAGGGTTATTATGCTTACTCTTAAACAAGAATATTTTAGTAATGTATAAAAAACACCATTTGTACAAAAATAAGAATACATACATACGCACACACACAAATAAACAAACAAACAAACAAACAGAAAGAGCGAGCACCCTACTCAGACTCAGGACATACATGCTTTGAATTCAGTCGTTAGTGTTTACCAGATGCATAATATGGGCAAGTAGCTTCAACTCTAAGCCTTAATTTCCTTATTTATAAAAAAGAGGATCTTAATAGATCTACTATCCATTTTATAGGACTGTTATTGAGGTCAAATAAAAAGATTATACTAAAAAAATATACATATAAAGTTTTATAAAACCTAGTACGCTGTTCAAGTTACACAAACATACTTCCCTTTTTCTCACCTAATAAACTCCTGTTTTTCTCATCTAACACCATTCTATGCTTTTTATTTCTAAATATATGATCAATGTTACATTGCTGTGGTCATCTTTCTTATTACTTATAATAGAATCTAAGGAAGACCTGAATAATTCTGCATTGCTATCAAGATAATTTATCTTTTCCATTAAGATGTGAATATATTCCTTGTCCTAAGTGATACAAACTACGTTCATTAAAAATACTCATAATTATTTTCTCTTCCCCAACCCAAGCTTACCTTAGGGAATTAGCTAAAAAGGAAAAACAACTAATAATGTTCAATTTTCATCATTATAAATCTCACTAAAAAACAAGCAGCATTTTGGTTTAGAATTATGATTATAACATTTCAAAAGCAAACTTTTCATCAGAACTAGACAGTAAATCTTTCTAGATTTGCCTTTGCATAGCCTGGTCCCCAAAAGAGAAATTATAGTTTTCAATCAAATTACAGGTTGACCAGATACCCCCAAATCAATTATACAACTGACTTAATGTTTGTGTAATATAATTCATTATTATTAAAGCTAACATTAACTGTCAAAAATATTCCATTACTGAAAAGTCTTCTTGCACTCTAGAAACAGCTACTGGGGCCTACTAATGACATTTCTCAATCTACCAGAGTCTCTTCTCAGTTCTCCCAAGAGAACTAGATGCAATGCAGACCTGAGGAGGAGCTTAGCATTTGTTAATGTCCCTCCCCTTTGGAGGACAATCAGGACACCTTCTTTAAAGGAGAAGAAAAATGCAAGAGCATAGAAATATAAAAATTTAAGTGGACATCTAAAAAAATATAAGACTTCGTTTATCCAATACTATAGGGCAATGAGACATGACCCTTACATAAAGTTTCTGAAAAAAGAACAGGCAAGAATACAAGCTTACTCATAATTATGAGACTAATTTGTATTAAACACATTCACTTTTAAACTGATATTTTATTTTTCAATTATGTTCTATTGTTGTTTTTCAATATTCATTCATTTGCAGATTTTTAAGTTACAAATTTTTCTACCACTCTCCCGTCTCTCTGCTCCTCCTCTCCCCAGTAGCTAATAGTCTAGTAAAAATTGTACATGTACATTTGAAACATCTTCACTTTAAAAACAGAATCTTCTTCCAGAGAAGGCTAGACCAAGGAGCAAAAATTCAAGTTTGCCTTTAGGTTGGTTACTTAATTCCTTAGTTTCAATTTAACTAGTTCATTAGGGATAATAGTAGCTTCCCCAATCTACCTCCACCAGGAAGTCAGGAAGATCAAATAAAATACTGTATTGTGATAATGTTTCATGAACTTAAGCCCATACAAAGAAGTTGGAGGTGGGCTGTGATCTGCACAAGAAGAAAATGAAAGTGGTGCTGTGAGTACCTGAATGTGAATTATTTTAAGCAGAATATCTAGCTAAAAAAAATTCTTAGACAAAGGGAGTTTTAACAGGGGCAATATTAATATGGGAGTTATAGATCAGAGGATTTAGGTCTAGAAGAGGCCTTAGAGATCATTTAGTATTCTAGTCCATTCTCCTCATTTTTCCAGATTAGGGAACCCTTTCCCCCCCCTCAAACACCATCCAGAAATAAAGCTGTGACTGATAACTAGGTTCAGTGACTTTAGTTCAGTGTTCTTTCCACTCTATCATTACTAATTTTTTTAGTAGCAATTTTGACTTATAAAAAATGTTTTTCCTTCAAAGTAACTCCTAAGAAATAGTTAACATTTGCCTGATTCTCATTTTACAAACAGAAAATGGAAATTTAGAGGACAAAGGGACTAGTCCAGGGCCCACCTAGCTCAGTACCAGGGACAAAGCACTACAGCCAGGACCTACCCAAGACTAGTGACTTAATTCATCATTTGTGGCATCAGAGGAGAGAAGACAGAAGTTAGGAGAGGGATTCAGAAAGCTGAGGTAGAAGGGCAACAAAAGTAGTTTGCATACTTTATTATCTAGGGCTCTGGCAAGTGGTTGAGTTAAAAAGCTAGGGACAATTTAAATAGAATTTTTTTTTTTAAATCTAAGGACTAGTTTGGAAGAATTAAAATTTTAGTTTTCCCTGGTTTAGTCCTCTCCTGCTAATTTAGGCTTGACCACTTGGTGACTTGACTACTTAAACACTTGGGGGTCTGAGAAACATAACAAGTGCTAATATGTTTACCTATCCAATTAAAGTTAAAGTCTGCATTTTACTTTTTCAGAAAATGAACTTCCTTGCAGACTAAGGATGTATTTGTTATTTGAGGAAATCTATATTATCTAGACTTGAAAAAAATTCTTCTCAAAAGTTGACTGGCAGTGCTTGCCTCCTTTATGGAGTATTTTTGGAATTAAAACTATTTTACCAATATTCCTAAATTTAATAGCAAAGTCAGAAATTTGCAAATATTATAAAGATGGAAAAATATAATATGTCTAATGCAGATCTGTAATTTCCTGTTGAGTGCTCAAATGCACACAAAGATATCTCTGTAGCCAATATTTTATTACTACCAAAGTGACTGAGCCCCAAGAAAATATAATTGCTTGCCTATAGACTTGTTCTGATTTTCCCTGCTTACAAAAACTTACTTTCAAGTAGTTGGAGACATTTCTGTCTCCTCTCAACTAACTTTCAAACAGAGGTCATCTAAATATAGAATAAATATTCCCTTGTTGACGACAGTAACTGGAAATAGGAAGATGTCCTGTTTTACTTAAGCAGTAACTCCATAGAAGCACAAGAACCAAACAAGGTCTGCATGAATAAACACTGAGGCTCAGCAGAAGCCTGTCTATTGGCAGTGAGCTTATTTAGAAATTCACTCAGTCTCAACTATGGGGATCCTCACCTCCAGATCACATCCAATCCTCTTGGATCATATAAATTTGTTAAGGTGTCCTAAGAGGAAGAAGGTCAATTGTCACAGGAAGCCCAAGTATCATGGCTAAAGATACAGGGTTTTACCATACACAATCCTGTATTCAATCTCCAGAAAATTCTAGATTATTATTATTATTATTATTATTATTATTATTATTATTATTATTACTACTATTTGATCTGAACTACTGAGGGGCAAGCACTTGGCTTTGATGGCTTTTGCATGGTGCCTTGTGATTGTTTTGGGCTGGATAATAAAGCTTGTTGAGTTGGATTTGATAAAAGTATCATGCTTCCATTATTCCCTTCCATAAAAACCTCCAGAGGTTCTTTGTGCTTCCTGAATATTCAAAGTTCCTACCAGGCTTAGAATTTCAGCCCTCTATAATCTCCCTGAAACCAACTTTTACAAACTTATTTTTAAACTAATCCTGAGTCATTTCAGATAAAATGTTCTTTTCTTGTCCTCTCTATTTTCTTTCAAGTTTTGACTCATGCCATGTCATTTCCACCATGTCTGGGATGGATTACTTTTAAGATCTTTGCTTCCTCAAAGACCCTGGTGCTCAGTTACTACCGGCTCCAGAAAACCATCCCCATTGCCTCTACCTACCATTCCACATCCTACTCCCAGTCAATGGAAACAACCACTACTATATTTTCTTAGCTTTTTGTAAGGATATTCCCTTTGCACTCATGTTCAGTTAGTCCAGGTTTCTAGACCATAAGTTTTCATGATCCAGTTCACACTTATTCTACTCCTGACTGTTCCTTCTTTGTCTTCATTGCTGAACTGTGGGTATACTCCAAGACTCTAACATGGGCCCTCTTCTCTTTTCTTTCTATATAATTTAATGCAGTGATCTGTAGATTACTGTCTCTGCAAAAAAATCCCCAGATTTAGCTATCTGGTCTTAGTATAGCTCCTAAATTCTAATTCCATAACTCCTGCTGCCTCCTGGACATTTCAACCTGAATGTCTCCCAGATATCCCAAACTCATTATGCCCAAATAGAATTCATTCTCTTTCCAAACCCTGCCCTATTCCCAACTTCCCTATTATTGTACAGGGAACCATGAGCCTCCTGAATCTTCCAGGTTCACAACCTTGGTTTCCTTCTTAATTCCTCACTCTTCCAAAATATGTTAAGTTGTCATTTGCATCTCCACATCTCTTGTGTGTGATCTTTTCTTTCCATTCACTTAGCCCCCACCCTGGCTCTGGCATTCATCTCCTCTCATCTGACATGTTACCATTCATAAGACTCCTCAATTTGGCTTCCATGTCTCATCTCTCCTCATTCTAATCTATCCTCCACAGAACTGTTCAAGTAATTTTCCTAAAGCATAAGTCTGATTATGATACCTCCCTGAACAATAAACTCCTGTGGCTCCCTATTACCACCAGGATGAAATACAAGTTTCTCTTTTTGGTATTTAAGACTCTTCTGACACTCAGCAATGCTGGCCTGTGTCTCCCGCGCACGCAATACTCCATCTCCTATATCTGTCAATTGCACTGGCTGAAGCCTATGCCTGGATGCTCTCCCTCCCTCTACCCTACCTCCTGAAATCCCTGGCTTCATTTAAGACTCAGCTCAACTGCGACTTTCTACAAAATCTTGCTACTACCCTGTTGCCATCTTCAAACACTTGAACTTTCCTCACTTATCAGTTGCCTCCTTTATTAGTAGGAAAGCTCTGTAAGGACAAGGAAGTTTTATGTGTGTTTTTGTCTTTTATTGTGTTGCCAGCAATGCCTTGAACCTTATTTTTGCTTTTCTCTCCCCAGCATCTATCACAAAATTCTGGCACTTAGTTAATAAATATTTGTCAAATTTTAATTTTCCTTTTGACAGCTCCTGGTTATCAGAAGCAGGTAATGATTAAAGTGGATGCAGGAACAATTTCAATTTCACCACTAAGATGTCTGCATGTAACAACATTTTAGATGAGATGATGTGTGACCCCATACAGACCAAAGTTTTTTAAGCATTGTTTTAACCTAAGACTTTAAGACTTTTTTTTAAATCTTTAACTAAATTCTGGGTCAGTCAAGATGACCTGGCGATGACCTGGCAGTTGCTTCTGTAATTATCAAGGGATGCATATAAACTGGATAAAGTGGTCATCTTGTCTGCCTTGGGGGCTCAGTGGTCACCCACTACTTGTGAATGCTCAAGGGGCTGGTTTTAGGGCTGCTTCAAATAAAGCTTTTGAACATCTCCAAATTGGAAAAGTCCCCTCAAATGCTACGTGGAGTTACAGAGTACAGTACTATTTAGAATCACCTACCAGATCTACAAAACGACCCAATATGAGTTAGACTGCTGGATAAGAGTTTGAGTGCTTAAAAAGTTGCTCCATGATTTTCCATGATTTTTTTTTATAGTTACACAAAGAATGGGATCACCTATTCCACTGGATGGGCATTTTTCTGGGGAGGAGAGAGGTTAAGGACCTGTTCAAGGTCACACATTGAAGTAGGTGACAGAAGAGGAATCTGAAGCCAAGGCTGACTCCCAGTTCAGCCTTCTCCCAGTGCATTGTATCTACTTTCCCTGGGCCATGATGTCACTTTTCACAAAACACAGGAAATTAGTTCCTGAGTCAGGGACCTAGATAACCTAACTGCTGCCTCATAGTGGTTTAAAAACAAACCAAAAAAGAGTACAAAATAGGGTTTTATAGGACAGAAAACAAGTCCTTCCTCATCAAGGGGAACCACATGATTACAACACAAAAAAGAAGACAAATGGGCGAGGCAGAGACAAACTCCTGACCAACACAACACTACCATTTTACAAACTGAATCTGAGTACTTTCCAAATTTCACCTATAAAGTAGATGGTCAGCATTTTTAAAAATCTTAATTAATGTTACTATTTCAGACTAGAGGGTCCAGTAAAGAAAAGGTCTTACCTTACCTACTGATCAGTCATTTACCTAATGAACATTTACCACAGGTTAAAAAAATATGGCTCTTCCAAGTTAACTAGGGGGAAAATATCTGTGTTTACAAAAGAGTTGTTAAAGAGCAAGACAGCATTTAGCAATGATGCATCTCAGTACAATGCCACCTCAACTCATTTGTGAGTCAGGTCCTCCGTGACTGCTACATCACCTCAGATTCTTTGAGATCGCCAAATTAATGACAGCTCTTGGAACAAACCACCTTTATATTGCTATTTAGGGAATGATTCAAGTCAGAAAAGAAAAAGATTTTCCTTGGTGCAAATGGAACAGATAATAAGCTGTTTAGAACTCAGCAAGAGAACTGAGTGAAAGTAAAGGTCATGCTCATTTAGGTGCCTAATAGTTTCAGGCTTCACATGAACTGATCTGTGTAAACTCTAAACAGTCATCAAGATCAAATGCACTACAACATAGGACCTATGAAAAAACAGAGACATCCTTTTCATTTATATAAAATTGTCCCTTGCACCTGCCCCAAAGCTAAGATGATAGCTTTAGTACAAAACTTACATTTCACGAACTTGATCCCTTATCCTCTAGATTCCTTAGCTGGGGTCTGTAGATCAAATCCTTCTATGCATGAGTTTTACAAGAGTCTTACCTCGAGCAGGGCAGCAGCAGGGTCTCCCTGCAGACTTTTACCCAGTTTGTCAACCTCATCTAGCAGGAATACTGGGTTGTTGACCCCAACAGTCTTCAAACCATTGATTATACGACCAGGCATGCTGCCAACATAGGTGCGCCTATTGGGAAAAACAGCAAATTCCAAACAATGAGACATCAGTAGACGAGATCAAAGCTTTTAGAAACCATCCATTTAGGACTAGAATAAAACTACCCACCTTTCAGAGTACCACAATAAGATAGCAAAGGTACAAGGTTCAATTCTTCCTGACCATTTATTTATAGTATACAAATATGGCATTTGATACAATCAATCAACCAGCAAGCATTTATGAAGAGCCTACTATATGCCAGATGCATAACAGGATCTGGAGATCCAAATATGATGAATGAAATAATACATTCTAATATCATACAGAGCCTTAAATCTCTTTTAATGTCAACAACAGCCAAACCCTATCAGAAAATATGGATTTAAATACTGTGGCATAATAGATGTACAGTCAGGAAGATTTCAGTTCAAATCAGACCTTAGACACTAACTAGCTGTGTGATCTTGGGCAAGTCACAACTCTATTTGATTCAGTTCTTAATCTTTAAAAGAAGTTGAAGGAAATAGCAAACCACTCTAGTCTCTGCAAGAAAACCCTAAATAGGGTGACAGAGAGTTGGACAAGACTGCAAATGTAAAGAGTTTTGCAAATCCTAAATCATCTGACTCAATACATAATCTTAGATAAGTCACTTAGCTTCTTCAGGCCTCAGTTTCCTTATCTGTTCAAAAAAAGGGGGGTCCTAAACTACCAATTCTGACCTGCTTAATAAAACTACCATTTCTATATGTACCCCCTTGATACATCCAAGCAGCCATATTCATCAGTGAACATTAAAATATCATTGTCTATTTAGTCACTTTTGGAAAAGGATCATCTAAACTATCTCCACAGGCACAGACAGAACAAGAAATGATTGATCACTATTAATTTAGCAAATTTATCAAAATTAAAGAAAGTACCCTTTTAAGAATGCAAAGAAAAACTTGAGAGACAATGTGGACAGTCAAGAGTGGGCTGGCCTGTCTCTGCCATATATTTGCTGTGTGACTGACCATGTACATGACTTCCCAGGGCTTCTCTCTCAGACTCTAAGTTATAGATAGTCGAAGTAAGGAAGCAGCAGGAGTGCCCTAGACTTATGAAATCAGAGATCTGGACAAACTTTTAAAGTGACAGTTTGCTAACTTGCATGACATTCTGCTAGCCACACCCAGACCAAGTATCAAAGCTAAAAAAGCAGAAAATGCTGATTACTCAGATGAGATGAACTACAGCAGCCTTCCCTTGAGGGACACAAAGCAGATGCAAACACTGTCACATGATCTATAAAAAGCTAGCCAGAGTAAACAGTGCAACCTAGAAAAGGACAAGGAAGTCTGACAACACTGCTTCCATATCCAAAGGTGACAAATGTATGAAATCAGTTGTAAAGATTGTCCAATCAGGGTAGGGAAGGAGAAAATTCATGTTTAGAGTGATGTGGGGAGATAGAAGATGTATAGAAAAGTGAGGTCTTCATAATCATTTGCTTAAAAGTTTATTTCTCAGGAGGAGTTGGGCAAGGATAGCTAGGTGGCACAGTGGATAAGAGTGCTTGGCCTGAAGTCAGGGAGACTCAGTTCAGATCTGGCTTCAGTCACTTTCTAGCAGGGTGACCACAGGCAAGTCACTTAAATCTGTTTGCCTCAGTTTCTTCAATCATAAAATGAGCTGAAGAAGGGAATGGAAAACCACTCCATCATCTTGACCATCTCGATTCAAAAGGGCTCACAAAGAGTCAGACACAACTGAATAACAAAGTAGGGCAAAAATAGAATAAACACTGATTTTGGTGATAGAGGACCTGAGTTTAATTTACATTCTGTGACTTATTAGTTGCATGCAGCACACAAGTTCTTTGAACAATGTGAATCTCAGTCTCCTCATTTGTAAAAATGGAGATGCTACTACTGGCAGTACCTACCTTACTGTGTTACAATGAAATCACTTTATATATCTTAAGGTATTACCTGAACATGAGGTATGATTATTATGAAATAACTGCAGAGAAGAAAAAAATATTTTCATCTCACTTCCTTTAAAGACCACTTACTGGTAAAGGGTTATTATCTTTCCTTTTTTGAAGTTTTTGATAGGTAGCCCTCTAAAACTATTTTGTAGCAGTTTAAAGTCTATGTGGAGAAAACTTAAGACTTCACAGCTTCCCTTCTTGCAGGAATGATTATTAAACAGTAAATGCACATATAATATATATAAATAGGCATTATACTGATACATACATATATATGTAGGTAGATGGATATACATTCACACCCCTTACTATGCTATACACACACACACACACACACACACACACACACACACTATATAGTATTTATCCTAGAATATATTTACACTATAGTGAGATGTATCAGACACACAAAACCACAACTACAGTACATCAAATACATGTCATGCCCAAAGCACAATTCAACTACTTTTATTAAGGGGGCACAAAAGGAAGTTTTTATAGGAAAGGGTGTTAATGTCACTTCATTAATACCTGCTTTATATATACCTTTAAAGGTCATGTAATTTCATTTAATACCTCCTTTATATAGCTTTAAAGGTCATGTAGCATATCTCTCATGACTACTTCAAGAGGGGTTTGTGGTTTCTTGAATAAGGCACAGAAAACAGCTCCAATCTCAGCATTATTCAAACTGGACAAGCTCTTATAGGTATTTTAGAACTCCAAAAAGCACTTAATGCAAATCAATGTATTTCTAATTCCAGCTGGTTACTTTCACAAATGTACTTGTATACTTCCAATCTGGGAAGCAAGAAAATTGTCAATTTGAAAAATAGCGGTTGAACTCTGTTGTAAGTGAGCCCATACTCCTTTTTGTTTGTTTGCTTATAAAAGAAAGATTTTTGAATTTTACAATTTTCCCCTAATCTTGCTTCCCTCCCCTCCCCTCCCCCACAGAAGGCAGCCTGTTAGTCTTTTCATTGTTTCCATGATATATCCATCTAAGTTGAATGTGATGAGAAATCATATCCTTAAGAAGGAAAAATAAAGTATAAGAGATAGCAAAATTACATAAGATAACAGGTTTTTTTTTAAATTAAAGGTAATAGTATTTGGTCTTTGTTCAAACTCCACAATTCTTTCTAGGATACAGATGGTATTCTCTATCACAAACACCCCAGAATTATGCCTGATTGATGCAATGATGGAATGAGCAAGTCCATTAAGGTTATCATCACCCCATGTTACCGTTAGGGTGTAAAATGCTCTTCTGGTTAAGCCTATAGTCTTAAATAAGCCTATAACTTCATAGAAAAGATAGCCATGACATGATGGTTCAATTCACCAAAAACGTTGTGAAGTAGCTGGTGTGGTGACCTGAAAAGACTACTGGACTTAGAAATGGAAGACCTGGGGACAATTCTGGTTTTGCCACTAACCTAGGTGGCAATGGACTAGATTTGACTCAAATCAAATCCCTGCTAGTTTAAGCTCAATACTGAGCTAGTATAGCAGAACAATCTACCTTACAGGTCATTCAACATTTACAAAAGTTTTGGTTAAATCCTATCACTTTCCATGACTTTGGAGTTCTGATCTAACTCCCTTAATTCTACAGATAAGCAAATTAAGGTTCCTTCTAGGTTTGAATCTGTAATCCTGTGATTCTTCTTAAAGAAGTAGTGAATTGAAATGAGGTCCTGGGCTTCATCTTTTTGATATGCAGCTAACTGTACATCTTTGGGTTATATATCAACTTCATCAGGTCAACCAAATCAGAGATTTGGACTGGAAAAAAAAAATTCTACTCTAGTCTCATGTTAACACTTTTTAGTGTCAAAGAATTTTGCACTTGTTTTAAGATATTCTTTTAGAAGAGTGTCTCCAAAGTAGGGTGGGAAAGATGATCCATTGGGATGAGGGGAAAAAAAAAAATCAGAAAAATTACTCTTTATATTAAAATAAGAAATCAAATTTTAATATGTAATATGAGATTGACATTGTTTGACTGTCAAAGAGCTCTTCCTAAAATGCAGATCTGCACTCCTCCCAATAAATTCTAATGTCTCCCCATCATCTCCAGGATCAAATATAAAATCCTGTTTGGTGTTCAAAGGTCTTCATAACCTGGCCCATCGCTCCTCCCACTCCAGTCTTCTTACATCTTATACTGCCCCCATGTATTCAGCAATGCAGTGGCATTGGTCTCCTCATCGTTACTTGAAATATGACATTCCATCTCCTAACTCCAAGTATTTTCACTGGTTATCCCATGCCTGGAATACTCTCCCTCCTCATCTCTGCCTCCTGGTTTCTTTGGCTTCTTTCAATTAAAAAACCCCACTAGAAACCTCTTCTGATCTTAAATTCTAAGTCTTCCCTCGTGATTATTTCCAACTTAGCCTGTTTATGGTTGTTTTTGACACTGTTTATTAAAAAAAATTAAAATGAAATACAATTCATATCAACAAAGATGGAAATCTGCTATCTGAATTTCATTAAATGTCTGAGTCTTGGAGTATGACCCTAAAAAATGAACAGCAAGGAGTGAGATGAGCAGAACCAGAAAAACACTGTACACCCTAACAGCAACATGGGGGTGATGATCAACCCTGATGGACTTTCTCATTCCATCAGTGCAACAATCAGGTACAATTTGGGGTTCTCTGCAATGGAGAATATCATCTGTATCGCGAGAAAGACCTGTGGAGTTTGAACAACGATCAAGGACTATTACCTTTAATTTAGGAAAAAAAACCTGATATCTCATTGTCTGATCTTGCTATCTCTCATATTTTATGTTTCTTCCTTAAGGATATGATTTCTCTCTCATCACATTCAATTTGGATCAATGTATACCATGGAAACAATGTAAAGACTGACAAATTGCCTTCTGTAGGGGGTAGGGGGATGGCAGTAAGATTAGGGGAAAACTGTAAAATTCAAAATAAAATCTTTAAAAAAAAAATGAACAGCAGGATTTACAGAACAGCAGGATTTAAAGGACAGACTTTGTCCATACTGATCTATGTAGCTTGGAAAGACAGCCTTTTCAGTCAGATCAACCATTAAAATTAAGCACTGAAATGAACTGAACTTTAAGCTATACTGTTTTACCAGTGTTAAATGCCAAATTTAAAAAAATAATAAAGCACATTTAATTTTAATGTTCTCAGTGAAGCTATTAACAATATTTTTACTGAAAGCAAAAAAAAAGATTTTAGTGCAATTAATATATTTTGAAAAGATGTATATACTTTTAATTTCTATTTTTGTGAATGTTTTGTAAGATAGTAATATTACAAATTAGTACATTAGTACATTACCTATTAGTACATTAGCACATGTATTTAATTTATAGGTAAATATACACATGTGAAAGTCTGCTCAAAAGTTGCTTGGTTTGTTATTTTTTTAAACCATGAGGGAACAATTAAGAAAATTGAAGACTGCTGCTCTCGAATAGCAAGATTTAGTGATTCTGTATACAGATCGCATTTGAACATGTTTTGTGATTCAAGCTGATCCCTAGTCAAAGAATGTATCTAAAAAATTCAGTCAAAGGTAAAACATATATTAGACAGAAGCTAGAATGAAAGAAAGATTCTGAACAATGTAGCAGCAAAAGATGTGGAAATTACTAACAAATCTCAGAATAATAACAACAACAAAATTAATTATTATTTAGCAAATAAAATATTTTGAGGTGCCTAGATGGTACAGTGGATGGAGTACTGGGCCTGGAATCAAGAAGACCCAAGTTCAAAAATAGTTAAGCGGGAAACCTGAGCAAATCACTTAACCTCTGTTTATCTCTAATGCTTCCGCTTAAAGTGAGGATAATAACATTCACCTTTCAAGGTTGATGGGAGGATCAGATGAGATATTTTATAAGGCCCTAACATAGTATCTGGTACATAGATACTTAAGCATTTGTTTCCTTCATGTCTTCCCAGAAAAAAGAAAATCAGGTAAATTTACCTATAGCCTTAAATATCAGACATTCATTTCTGTAATCAGTTTGCTATTATGTGTCAAAGTATAACTCCTTAAGGGCAAGGCCAAGACCACTCTGTTCTGAACACTGCATGATTAAGCCCCAGTGAATGGGACAAAGTATATAGGAGAAAAGATAAAATAATAACTGCAAAAATTTTGTCCCATATGACTTGTTACACTAGATCAATTCTTAAACAGGAATTCATGAACTTGTTTTAAAAATATTTTAATAGACTTGGTTTCATTTATAATCCTCTGTATTTTAATTTATACATTTAAAAACAACATTTTGATCACACACATCACATGACAAAAAAAAAAGGTGAAATATAAGTGGAAATGCCAGTCTAAAGGCCCCTTTTTATATTATATATGAGACTTCACTGACAGGTACCTAAGAACTACTCAAATGAGACACATTATTTTATGTGATTAAACAAGGCTATGTTCAAGAATTTTAACATAACTTAAAGGTTTATCATTTTCCTTTATGCTTTCTAGAAATAACTACAAACAGTTCTAATGTGTCAGACTAGTTAGTGTCAAATTAAGCACTCACCATTTATAGCCCCCCTCCCCAAATAATCAGGTATTGGCTTTCCTCTCTGCTATAGAACCACTATCATCAAAGAAAAGTGTCTTTAAAAATGTTTTCTTGTTTTCAGGTCATCAAAATGTAACTCCAAAACACCTATAAGGAATAAACACCTATTTATTTATTTATATTTTGTCTTCAATTAAAAAAACAAACAAATCTGTGATTTCCTTGGAGTTGGTAACTCATAGTAAGAAAACTATCTAATTCTAGGTTAGGTCTCTAGCTTCTCCTCAAGCTGCCTCACTTTGCTATTGTGAATATAAAATGAGATAGTATATATAAAATACTATGAATCTTTATTCTTTCATTTTCAGTAGGAAGAAGTTTATTCTGTATCTTCTATCAACAACTTTTCAAGCTCAAATTAAAGGGTTCTTACTGATCTAATCTGCAAATATTCATCAAGAACCTAATATACACATCCAATTTTAGGACCTTTCATGGTCCAGTGACACTGGCCTCCTTGCTGTTCCTTGACTACATGGCACTCCAGAATCCATTCGTTTTTCACTGGCTGTTCCCCAAGTCTGGAATACTCTCCTCCTCATCTCTACCTCAAGACTGAGCTAAAATGTCATTTTCTATAAGAAAACTTTTCTGATCCTCCAGAAGGTTAGTGTTTTCCCTTTGGGGAGGATTTCCAGTTTGTTCGGTATATATTGTGCTGTCTGCATGTTGTCTCCCTCCAGGTAAAGCCTGGGAGTCCTGGAGCAAAGCAATTTTTCTTTTGTTTTTCTTTGTATACCCAGGACTTGGCCCAAAGTTGAGCACATAGTAGGTGCTTAATAAATGTCTACAGATTTGATTTATTAGCCTGGGGAATACAAAGACTTCCCTCCTGCAACCCCACCAGTAAGTTAATCAACCACTTAAAAGAAACAGGCACAGAAATATTATTCATATAAAAAATACTACCAGTACCCAACAACTGAAAAACCAAGAAAACATGCCTGTTTCCTTGTGTTGCCCTATCCCCACAATATGACACACTGGGGAGGAGTGGGTAGTTTAAAACCATTCCCAACTGGTTATGCAATATTCCAACAGATATCTGGGCTAAATGGATAAAGATGAAATTCTGGATATAAGAAAGGTAAGTAATGAAAGCAATGTGATGAATTTAGAGAGCTGGGAGATGCCTGATAAAGCATCTCTGTTTTTCTCTGGCTATTTTAAGACAGCAGAACAGTAGTAGCTACACACAGGCTAAGGAAAAACAAGATTTCACATGAAAGCCAATAATAAGCACATGACCAGTGCTCAAAGAGCAAGATATGGGTGTTTCCAAAATGCATTTTTTAGACTGTCACATGGAGTCAAACATGTCCCCAAATCCCATATGCATGCTGCAATCCTGTTAGATAAATTACTCTTCTTTCTGGAAGGTATAGTGACAAAACTAGGAGCTGCAAGTATATGTTTCTATTTTTTCTGCTGTCTTCAAACAAAACGTTTTCAAAACTAACTTTCTAAAAGACTTCCTTACTTTAGGAGATATATGGGCAATACAGTCCAGTGGCATGCCAAAGGGTAACAGTGTTAACAGAATGTTTAACGTGTTAAGTTTCTGAGCATCCACCAGTTAATGATATAACTATAATGTATTCATTAAAAAATGAATAATTTGTGGATGCTAAGTCCAATGAATCTTTTTAAAGATAAAAATTCTACCTTTTCTACTTGTTTCTTAGAGAGAAGAGAGACATGATTTTTAAAATATTTTAGTCTCCATATATGTGAACTATTTATATAAAAGCTCTTTTTTTGTGGTGACAACTGAAAACAAGGGGACAAGTGATTGAATAAATTATGAACTCAGAATGTAATGTTATAGTACTGTTAGAAGACATGATGAAGGGGATAGTTTTAGAGATACCTTGGAAGTCAAGTATGAACTGATGCTGAGAAGAGCAGAATCAGAAATATTTATACAAAAACATTGTAAAGACAAACAATTTTGAAAGAGCTAAGATTTAATGATCACTGTAATGATCAACCACAATTTCAGATGACATATGATGAAACATTCTGCCCACTTTCTACCAAAGAGGTGGTGGTCTCTAGGTGGAAAATAAGACAAATGGCCAAAAAGGGGATTTGTCTTTGATTATCACAATCATTAGAAGGGTTTTGTTTTTCTTTTTTCAAGTTGGAGGGGGGAGAAGAAGGAAAAGAGAGTTACAAAGAAAACAATTTTTTTTAAAAAATTGAAAAAATAAAATTACATTTAAAAAATATTACACTAAAAAAGAAACTATTTTATCCCAATGGTACACTTATTTCCTGACATATAATGTTCTCCTCACCTGATTCCTCTATAATTCTTTGGATGGGGAAAAAAAAGGTCATTTTTTAATCTCATTTAAGTATTTATTTACCAAAGTCAGTGGAGCCACTGAGAAGAAAAGCAGTTTATTTAAAGTTAGAAAAGAATATAGGTTTTGTGCCTCTTATAAACTAATTTTTAAAAGCAGAGGGAGATAAGTGAAGAAATCACAAGGGAATTCTAAATACAGGGGTAGGCGATGCTGAAGATGAGGTTGCATAAATCAGTAGGGGGGTTGGAGATGGTTTGCTCCTATGTGACTGACAACTGATTAAATAAAAGGGAAAAATATAGGTGGTAAGAGGTTATTAGTCACCTAGGTAGTACTAGGTAGCAGATGAATAATAAATAAAGCTCATAATAATAATAATAATAAATATGAATGATGAATAAATATGATGAATAATAAATAAAACTCCAAAAGGTATTATCACAGGGCAAGTTTTATAGATAGGAAGTTGAGGTCCAACAAGTTTTAAAGACTTCCTCAAGATCATATAATCACTAAGTGACAGAGATGGAGTCAGATACCTCTGACACCAAATTCAGAGCTCTGATCTTAGGAAGAGAATGATATTGTTTTTATTTGGATAAAAGTAAGTAAATTGGAATTCAAATATAAATATTATCTACTTTTCCATCTACACCAATATATGATTTATCTCTTTTCAAAGATTTCACTTTGAGGGGTTTATATATGAACCAATAGGAATAGGTATCATTATGGGAGATATTTTTCATAAGTTTTCCACAAAAAAAAAATCATATTTTTCATGGTCTTGTCACTCAGTAAGAAATAAATATTTTAAGTGTGATATGTTTTAGAAATTTCAGTTGCTAGTCATATATAGAAAATGTTGAGGATTTATGAGGTTTATTTTATATCCTGCAACTTTGCTAAAGGGTGCTAATTGTTTCTAGTAGTTTTTTAGATGATTTTTTGGGATTCTCTAGGTATACCATCATGGCATCTGCAAAGAGTGAGAGTTTTGTCTCTTCCTTCCCAGTTCTAAATCCTTCAATTTCTTTTTCTTCTCTTATTGCTGAAGCTAACATTTCTAATACAATATTGAATAGCAGTGATAATGGACAGCTTTGTTTCACCCCTGATCTTATTGGGAATGTCTCTAGCTTATCCCTGTTGTATTTAATGCTTATTGACAGTTTCAGATAGATACTACTCATTATTCTAAGGAATAATTTATTTATTCCTATGCTCTCTCGTGTTTTTAGTAGGAATGGGTTCTGTATTTTGTCAAAGGTTTTTTCAGCATCTATTGATACAATCATATGATTTCTAATAGGCTGATGTAATTTGGAAAAAATGTTTGGAGTCATTAAAAAATAAATTTAGAAATTTCAATTGTTAAAAAAAGCACTAGCAAAAGGGAAAAAAAGTTAAGTTTCTAATTTTTAGCTTGTCCTATTTGGAGTCTGTACTGAAAAATACTCAACACTTTTACCACTCAGTGTAGAAGGTGTGGAAAAAAGCAGAAGTATAGGATCTGATAACATGTGATCCCATATGCCTGTCATCTTCTCCAATGTCATATTCGGTATCTCCCTGCCATAGTCACCATTATTTAGCTTGCTGGGAAGGGGGGGGGGGGGGAATGAATTCTGAGTTGTTTTCACTCCTAATCTTCAAGCCATGGGATCAGAAATTGTTTTCCACATTGGATAACTAAACCCTCTATGGATAGGGAGTCCATCAAGTCCTAGAATAAGGAACTTCTCCAAAGTGGTTTCTTTACCCTTTTGCTTTCTTGTGGAAGCAAATAACAGCCTCTAGTGGCTTATGTAGGAATTAAAACAAAGTAACTAAAAACATAATCTCTTGTCTGAGTAAAAAGTATCTGAAAAATCATAGGAAATATCTAAACAGAATAAATTTAATTAGCCATGTGAAGGCTAAGGGTGAAGACTATTGACAAATCACTTGTTTACTTACTCAGCAGCTTTCTAAGGCTCCTTGTTTACTGAAACTTCACTCTTTTTTTTAACATGTGGAAAGTTTTACCTGAACAATCAACAAATATTTATTAAAAGCCTAATTTGTAAAACTCCCAATTAAATATCAAATTAGAAATTCTAAAAATTAAAGGAGAAATTAATAAAATCAAAAGCAAGAAAACAACCTAAAAAAATAAAACCAAGAATTGGTTTCATGAAAAAACCGATAAAAATGATAAATCTCTGGTTAATTTGATTTGAAGAAAACCAAATTGCTAGTATCATAAATGAAAAAGGTGAACTCGCCACCAATGAGGAAATTAAATAATCCAGAATTATTTTGCCCAACTGTATGCCAATAAATCTGATAATCTAAATGAAATGGATGAATATTTACAAAAATCTAAGTTGCCCAGGTTAAATGAAGAAGAAATTAAATACCTAAATAACCCTATCTCAGAAAAAAGAAATTCAACAAACCATTATTGAACTTCCTAAGAAAAAATCTCCAGGGCCAGATGGATTGACAAGTGAATTCTATCAAACATTTAAGGAACAACTGGTTCCAATTCTATATAAACTCTTTGGAAAAACAGGTGAAGATGAAACTTTTGCCTAACGCTTTCTATGACACCAATAAGGTGCTGATACCTTAAACCAGGAAGAGTCAAAACAGAGAAAGAAAATTATAAACTTATTTCCCTGATGAATCTAGATGTAAAAATCTTAAATAAAAGCTTAACAAAACAATACAGCAAGTTATTACTAGGATGATACACTATGAACTAGTAGGATTTATCCCAGGAATGCAGGGTTGGTTCAATATCAGGAAAGCTGTTAGAATAATTAATTATATCAATAACAACCCTATCAGAAATCATATGATTGTATCAATAGATGCTGAAAAAACCTTTGACAAAATACAGAACCCATTCCTACTAAAAACACGAGAGAGTATAGGAATAAATGAATTATTCCTTAGAATAATGAGTAGTATCTATCTGAAACTATCAACAAGCGTTATATGCAATGAGGATAAGCTAGAGACATTCCCAATAAGATCAGGGGTGAAACAAAGCTGTCCATTATCACTACTATGCAATATTGCATTAGAAATGTTAGCTTCAGCAATAAGAGAAGAAAAAGAAATTGAAGGGTTTAGAACTGGGAAGGAAGAGACAAAACTCTCACTCTTTGCAGATGCCATGATGGTATACCTAGAGAATCCCAAAAAAATCATCTAAAAAACAATTAGCACCTTTAGCAAAGTTGCAGGATATAAAATAAACCCTCATAAATCCTCAACATTTCTATATATGACTAGCAAGATTCAGCAGAAAGAGCTAGAAAGAGAAATCCCATTAAAAGTAACTTCAGACAATATAAAATACTTGGGAGTCTACCTGCCAAGGCAGACTCAGAAACTTTATGAAAACAATTACAAAATACTTCTCACACAAATAAAATCAGATTTAAATAACTGGGCAAATAGCAACCACTCATGGATAGACCAAGCTAATAAAATAAAATGACAATTCTACCTAAACTACTTATTTACTGCCCCACCAATCAAAATTCAAAAAAAAATTACTTTAATGAGTTAGAAAAAAAATTTAAGTAAATTCATATGGAGAAATAAAAAGTCAAGAATTTCCAGTTTTTAGTGAAAAAAGTACAAAAGAAGATGGCTTAGTCCTGCCTGATCTAAAATTATATTATAAAGCATCAGTCATCAAAACTGTCTGGTATTGGCTAAGAAATAGAGTGGTAGATCAATGGAATAGACTAGGTGCAAAAGAGATAGCAGGAAATGATTACAGTAACCTGCTGTTCGATAAACCCAAAATGTCCAGCTTTTGGACTCTTCGATAAAAATTGCTGGGAAAATTAGAAGTCAGTATGGCAGAAACTTGGCTTAGAACATCACCTCACACCCTATACCAAGATAAGGTCAAAATGGATACAGGATTTAGACATAAAAGACAATATTATAAGCAAACTAGGAGATCAAGGAATAGTTTATCTGTCAGATCTATGGAAAGGGAAGCAGTTTATGACCAAGGAAGAACATCATTAAAAACAAACTTGATAATTTGGATTACATTAAATTAAAAATTAAAATTGCTGTCTGCAATAACACTCTCAAATAGCAATACAAAAGAAATGTAGTAAATTGGGAAATAATTTTTACAACTAGTATTTCTGATAAAGGGCTCATTTCTAAAATATATGGAGAACTGAGTCAAATTTGTAAAAAAAAAAAAGCTATTCCTCAATTGACAAATGGTCAAAGGATATGCAGAGGTAATTTACTGTGGAAGAAATCAAAGCAATCCATAGTCATATGAAAAACTGCTCTAAATCATTACTTATAGAGAAATGCAAATTAAAGCATCTCTTGAGGTACCACCTCATACTCCTTAGACTGGCCAATATGATCAGAAAGGACAATGATCAGTGTTGGAAGGGATGTGGGAAATCTGGGTCCTTTCTGGAGAGCAATTTGGAATTACGCCCAAAGGGCAATAAAAATGTGCAATCCAGAAATACCACTTCTGGGTCTATATTTTGAAGAGATTATGAAAAAGGGTAAAAACAAAGATATTCATAGCAGCTGTTTGTGGTGGCAAAGAACTGGAAATTGAGTGAATATCCATCAATTGGAGAATGACTGAACAAACTGTAGTATTATGTACATTATGGACACTATTTTTCTATTATAAAGCAGGAGGGATGGGAATTCAGAGAAGCCTGGAAGGATTTACATGAATTGATGCTGAGCAAGATGAACAGAACCAGAAGAACACTGTACACCATAACAGCAACATGGGGGTGACCCATGAGGTATGGGAAGAGTTGTAAGCTTGAGATAAGGATGAGTTAAAAGGGAGAGAGTGTGAGAAGAAATAAAGATGAAATTGAATGAAAAAAGGAGACTGGAAGGAGTCAAATCACAGAGACAGAGGGAGGAGACTGAGAAAATAAGGAGGTAGATTTTTGGGGGTGAGGGCTCAAGGCTTGTGATTACATTTGTTTGGGAGCTGTCCTGGCATGAAAACTCCTTCCATTGATCTAAATCACCTCTTTAACTACATGTCATAGCCTTGGAAAGCTGCTGAGTAATAACCAAGTGATTTTTCCATAGTCTTACTATCAGTGTGACTAAGAGGTAGGCCCTGGACACAGGCTTGACTTTATGCAGTCTTTTATCCATGACATTATGCTGATACTCCTGTGTTGTTTTATTAATTTTCTTAAGGGAATATTTATGCCAAGGGTACCTAATTTGTGCATGTCTATGCACCCAAATGAGAAACAATGGAATTGTAGAATATATTTGTTGCCTGACATTACAATGCTGTTATATATATATATATATATATATATATATATATATATATATATATATATATATATATATAATAAATGTCCATAACTGTTTAAAAGTAAGCTGTCACTTAAATCATTAAATGGTAGCATGGAGAAAGATTTTTTGGTTTGTTAGTTTTATGCTATCTCGAAAAACATGAAACCTTAAAAGTAGAAAAATTCATTTGCTTTTCAGGAAGCACTCTGATCCAAACCAAAATGTATTGGTCCCTAGCCTAATGAGTCAGAAAGAGAATGTCATTTCCAGCCCTGAAGAACCCGCAGTTTTACTCAAACGGAAAATGAGGATGGCTGGTGAGTCTGTCCTCCAAACATGTTGAAACATTATTAAAACCATCTTTAGAGAATAATTTGGAAATAAGGCTGTAAAGGTAGTGAGCTGAAGGAATGGAACTGGAGCCCTTAAAAGCAGTGCTTTTTTCTTCTGCCTCAAATAAAATTAAATAAATTTAAAAAACTCAAACTTAAAAGTCAAATGGGGGTGGCTAGGTGGCACAGTGGATAGAGCACAGGCCCTGCAGTCAGGAGTATTTGAGTTCAAATCCAGCCTCAGACATTTAATTACCTAGCTGTGTGGCCTTGGGCAAACCACTTAACCCCATTGCCTTGCAAAAAAAAAACACCTAAAAAAAAAGTCAAATGAACTAAAGCAGGAACTAAGAAATACCTGTGTCCTCGAATGTCCGACTGATCACATACACCTCCCAGCGCAATCCTGTGAAATTCTCGACCCAAAGTCTTTGCTACTGATCTTCCTACACTTGTTTTGCCAACTCCAGGGGGGCCGACAAAGCATAGGATTGGGCCCTTCAGGTTGTTTTTCAGCTGCCTGACAGCTAGGTATTCCAGAACCCTCTTCTTCAGCTTGTCCATGGCATAATGATCATTGTCCAGAAGAATTCGGGCTGCCCGGATATCAAGGCGGTCTGTCAGGCAACAATTTCAATACTCAAATCAAACATCTCATTTTTACTTTAATTGAATAACTTTTTCAGATCAAAAAGTTTAACTGTTATTAGAAAATAGACTAGACAAAGAAAAGACTGAAATTTTTTTACCCCATGGTAGGATGTTTTAAGGGAAGTTCAAGACATGGCTCAACTATATAACAAAGGCAAGCTGTAAGATAATTAACAGCCTGTTGTAATCTCTATCTTTCAAAAATATCATAGATATTCACTTGCACTTGAAAAAGGATACTTAGATCTACAGATTAGTTTTTTGAGACAGAAAATTTCTTAAGGGAGTGCAATTTCTACATAATCAATTTATCTGAGTTCTTACTGTTTCCCAAACCAAGCTTTCTTAAATCAATATATTGCTCTCACTGTATGTCTACTTAATGTTTTTTTTTATTTTAACTTTATATATTCCCTCCCCTACCTAGAGATCTATTCCTTAGAACAAGAGAAAAAGAGTTCATCAGCTGAATCTGATGGTATATGCAATGTTCCATACCAACAGACTTCCACATCTGTAAAGGGAGGCATTTTCTCATCTCATTTGAGACAACTTCCAAGATCAAGTTTTCATAAAGTTCACTAATGAGTGACTTAGAACTTAAAATTCTTATATATTAAAAAAGCTATGCAAAAGATGAGAGGTGATAGGGGCCTAAATTAGGGAGGAAATTTGAGAGTAGAGAAGGGAGTGGATGTAAGAAAGATTTTATGGAGGTAAAATCAATAATTGATAATTAATTAGATATGGGGACGAAGGGAAAGTGATGAGTTATGGAAACCAAAAGGTTGACAGTGACTTCAATGAAAACAGGGAAGTTGGGAGGGATCAGAGACAGGAAAGGAAGTAGAGCTAGCAAATCTATAGATATTGAGTACTATTACATTAATAAATGAAATGAAAACAATCATAGAGAGCAACTTGTTAAAGGAGTAAAGGAAAAAAATTAACTGCGACTGAATATTTCACAGAGGTCATTAACATTAGAACATGGGGCAATGATTTACTAAAAGAAGAAAAGCCCAAATATGTAATTATATTTATAAAGGGATTTTTGGCACCCCTTAGAGCTGTTTGTTTTTTTTAAAACACCCATAAAACAGGATTTGAAAAAAATGGTTACCTGTTTATTATAGACTTGAAACCAAATCTCAGGCTGGTTAACAGCAGTTGAGCCAATATTTATTGGGCTGTGATTTGCTGTTTCTTTAGCAAAATACAGTCACATCCCCTCCTCCCCATCTCACCAAACACATGGATGAATGAATGCCTCTCAGCCGATAGAACTCAATTTGGCAATTTTTCCATTTTCACCAACTTCTTCAAGTTGTGTAGGATTGTATCTAACCTGGCAGTGAATAAGGGTCTGATGAAACAATATCTAACCTACTAGGCTGAAAGGTGATTCAGAGGACAATGTCATCTAATCACCTGCTCTAACTTCCCTCCCCCTCTCCCCTCCACTGAGTCAGATCAAAGGAAGGGACCATATTTACCAGAAGGCACACCCCAAATAAATTCATCTCATGTGTGTCTTCCAGAAAAGATAAGCATGCCTGAAACTATAAATTTGTTTCAGTTATTAGTTCAGTATCAACATTCTGATTAGAAAAGGTCCCACTAGAGGGCAATATTTCTTCATGGCAAGTTTCAAAAAAACTAAACCAGTTTACTAGTAGACTTGTTCTTTTCAAGTTCCCTGTGGCAATGCACTGTGAATCATACTTCCTGAATTGTGAGACTTGTTTTAATCTAGTGAAAATAAGCATTAAATTCCCCAAAGACTAAAAGAATGACTTAGCCATCTTTTACATAATTTGTATTGCAATTGAAAATGACCAACAACAATGTCTCCTTAACCCAGAGAAAGATAAAGACTGAGCTAAGTTTCTTAACACATTTTCCCTCACTGCTCAAACAAGAATCAAGGAAATTTATTTGAAATCAAATAATAATAATAAAGAATTGCATTTAGTTCAGATTCTTCTCTACTTGGAGGATCTATTCATTATTGCAAGTTTTCTTCTGAAAAGAGCTTTAATTTGCTTTGCTTTTCTTTGGTCAGATAGTTCTTTATTAGTATCTCCCTACTTTCTTGTTTTCACTAATATCAGCCTAGATAGTCTCAATGGAGTGAGGCTCTCCACTGATTTCCCTGTCAGGCTCTTACACTTCCAGCTCATCTGCCACCTTTTTAAAACATCTTTTTCATTTCTTTATTCCTAGCTTGCAAATCTCCAATGACTCCCAATGAGCAGAGGAGAAAGTTCAAACTCTTAAGTCTGGCATTCAAGGGGTCTTCACAGGATGATTTCATATGTGTAAACACACACACACACACCCATCCCAACGAGATCTTTTATTTATACCTTAAAGTGACCTCAAATCTAATCTTTAACTGAAGAGAAATCCCTCCCTTCAACACTCTGCTTACTGCAGTTTTAATTGTTGTTAATTTTTCCCTACAACCTGCCTTAATCTCCTTCTTGGCAGCTTTCTGTCACTGATGTTCCTTTCTTTGCCCTCCGGAACCAAGAATATAAGTCTAATCCTTCTAAATGACAATTCTTCACATGCTTTAAATGATTGATGTCTCCCCAATTTCCTCAACTGATCTTCCTAAGACATATTTCTAGCTCCCTAACCAACACCAACACATCCTCCTAGAGGGCACTGAGAGCGTACAGAACTAAATACAATGTCCTTTCTCATCCTGTGCAGTTCTTGCACAAGTCTTTCCCTTACTCCCCAGAAGATGTTGTTGTTTGTAGCTTCAATCTCAAAGATCACCACAACAACAGGGAAGTGATGTTATGATATGCAAAAGAATTAAGATTTAAGTGATGGAGAGCTATGCAAAGTCACTAGCCACACTCTCTCCCCTAAAATCAACTGGGTCTAGTGGCCAAGTAGATCAGGATTACTGGAGATGAGCCTGGGTATAATAGGAGACTTTAGTTAAGGTTGTTCCCAGTTCTCAGTTTGACTGAGTCAAAGGGCATTCAGTGATCAGGGCAGGAAAGAAATGAGTCAAAGAATGTCTCTTTTACCTAGTCAAAAAAAAAAATCAATCTAGGGCGGCTAGGTGGCGCAGTGGATAGAGCACCGGCCCTGGAGTCAGGAGTACCTGGGTTCAAATTCGGTCTCAGACACTACCTAGCCATGTGGCCTTGGGCAAGCCACTTAACCCTACTGCCTTGCAAAAACCTAAAAAAAAAAAAAAAAAAAAAAAAAATCAATCTGGAAAGGTTTCTGGCCAAAACAGAAACAACAGTTATTTACATTTACTCTGAGCCAACCAGGACCCACGTGACTAGAAGACATATCTAATGCAAAGAGGCCTTTCTCTAGTCCATATTTCATGCATGCTTACTGCGGTACTTGGGTTGCCTATCTTTTATTCCTTTGACACCTCCTTTTGTAGACTGTTAATTATTGCCTATGTATCCTATACATAGCTTGCTCTGTATATATATCTGTTTGAAAACAGTCCTCTCTATTAGAATTTAAGTTCCTTAGGGGCAGGGCCTCTCTTTTGCCTTTTTTTTGGGGGGGGGGGGGTGGTATTCCCAGGGTTTAGCCAAGTGTCTGGCATATAGGTGGAGTTTAATAAATGTTTACTACCTGAAAATCATGCATATTTATGAATGCTTATGATGTTTTTTTTGCAAGATTTCTCCCAGAGAAACCATTATTGATAATGTTATGGACTGCCTCTGAGTCATCTCTTCTCAAGGTATCCCATGATTTGCAACCATCTGGACTCATTCTAGAGCCACCAAGAGAATAAACCCCTGCCTCAACAAAGGAGTGGTCAGAGAGAAGTCCCATTCCAGCTATGCTTTGGTACTTTGAGGGGGGGGGAGGAGCTTAAATTAATTGAACAGAAACTAAATGATACACTTACCTGAAGCCTAGAAAAGTCCACTTTCAGAATATATTTGTGACCTCTACCAACACTCCCATAAATGACCCCATACAAGAATTTGGGAAAACAAATGACACCCTTAAGCTGGCATCATCAGTAAACTTCGGGAAAGATTAATTTTAAACAGATTGCAAATTAGTCAAAAAGACTAATGAAAAATGATGTCATTTAAAATACTGCATGGGGCAGCTAGATGGCACAGTGGATAAAACATTAGAAAAAGAAATAATAGACCATAGTCAATATAATGCTCATTCCCCCAAATTATTCTTCTAGCAAGTTGGTTTATTGTTCTAAATAATTCAATACCCTAAAACTGGCAGGAACAACCTTCCCCCCCCCACATGAATGATAGTCATATACATGTATGTTGAAGAATCTGTCATGTTCCTATATGGAATAACTGAAGCCAAGATAATGTATCTACTCAATAAAAATAAACACCAAGTTTCTCTTATGCTGAGAACATATGTTAATTATTAGTTATTAATAATTATTGAGTTACTTTATTACTTCTCTCAGAGAATTTAATACTTAACCAATACAAGGGTATACACTGTTTAGTAGGGTGTAGTTGGGTGCCTGGCAGGAGAAAATGATGAGAAAAATTTAAGTTCCAGTTATTAAAATCCATATACAAGCAAAATAATTCTGAAAATTGTGAAACACATTTAAACAGATCTTATTATAGCTGTTATTCAGTTATTTCAGTTGTGTCCAACTCTTCATGACCCCTTGGTTTGCTTGGCAATGATACTGAAGTGGCTTGTCATTTCCTTCTCCAGCTGAGGAAACTGAGGTAAAGAGGATTAAGTGACTTGACCAGGGTCATATAGCTAGTAACTGTCAGAAGTCAAATTTGAACTCAGTTCTTTAGACTCCAGACCCAGTGCACTACTCACTGTGCCACCTAGCTGCCCCCCAAAACAAATCTTGTACTAAGGGTTAAACTGACACCCCTTTTACCTAGTAGAAAGAACAAATTCTTGGAATAAAAATAACCAAACTAGGATAAAAATGGCTTAAGATCCTGAAAAACTTTTAAGCAATGAGGAGGTAAAAGTGAGTTTAAAAAAAATACTTCTGTATTTTATGCTGTCTTTATATGCAGTTTCTTTTCTTGAAGGGAAGGGAATTGTCTTTAACATTCCTTTAATACCTATTATAGACTAACTTATATGGCTTGTTATCTTTTTGTTTTTCACATAGTACTTGCACAGTAAAAAAAACCCAGCTTTTTAAAAAAATGTTTTTTTTGAAATACATCACCTCTTAGCATAGAGGGAAAGATCTATAAAAGATTTTGGTATAAAGTGTGTGTGTGTGTGATGAATGTGTATCTTTTTCTATTTTCTCTAATAGCTAGAGAAGGCTAGTGTGATCTCCAAAAAATATGTATCATGATGGAGTTATGGAATTCTTTCTAGTCTTATTTCATATTTGTTATATGGATTGTTAAATTATAACTAACAATTTATTTCATGATGCCTGGTTTGTAATTTCTCACGACATGAAGATGAGTTTACTTTTTAGAACTTCATAATTGCAAATGGGAAATGTACTGGACTAGAGATTTCATTAGAACAGAAGTCCTATCAGCACCTTCTCCACTGCGAAGTGCTGAGGATCACTGAGGAGTTCAGTGTCTTGCCCCAGGGTCAAACAACTACTATGTTATAGGCAGGATGTGAACTCCTTCCTGTCTCCAAGGAAGACTTTCTATAAACAATAACATGCTACTTTGCTAATAGATTCTCCAGTAATAAATCTCACTTGGACTTAAAATTCTTGGGTGTGAACTTTCTCTTTTTCTCTTTCCCTAGAGTGAAAATTACCATAGTGACTCATTTGGAAAGGACTCTATGTCCAAATGTTGGAAGTGAAATGGTAGGAGACTCTGACCTCTTTCTCATTTTAAAACTCCTAGGAGAAAGAGTTGGGTTAACAGAGTAGTAGAAGAAGGTCAGCTTAGCTTCCCCAGTAACCCTCTCCCCTACAAAGATGTAGAAAACACAGATCAAATTCTAATTGGGAAATCCAAGAAAAAGCTATGATGAGTCATTTTTTCCACCTCAGGTTAGCTTAGGGAGACAGATAGACAGACGGTCTGTCTTAACACTGAGAATAGGGTCTGGCCAAGAGTGTAGATGTGCAAAGAATTACAATGCTCAGGGACTGAAAGAGAGCTGAGACTGAGCACTGGGGCAGTTAGAGAGCTCTGTATTAGTACAGGGTGCAGGAACAAGTGCCATATGGCAGCTATGTTACTTACTATGCAGTTCCAGCTCAGACCAGAGTGGGGATCTATTCAAAGGTGTGATGGGGAAGATCAGTTGCTAGTAGGCCCTAGCTGGGTACTGAGAAAGAAACAAATCTGGAAGCAAAAAGCAGTTGTGTCGTTCTGATGCCAGAAGTACAGCAAAGACTTAATTTTAACCTCTAGCCCAGCTGGAAGTCTACACCTGGAATAACCAGAATAATTTAGAATAACTTAGGCCAAAGGGGAGTCTGTGGCTCAGTCACTCTGACCCTGCAGGGTCTTCTACTGAGCTAATAGTGGCTGAGTCCTGCAGCAGTTTACTGAAGTTGCCAATCAAGGACACCAAATCTGAGTCAGAAATTATAAAACCTGGACCAGGAGCAGTGAAAAAATTCACTTTGGATCACATTATTTTGGGGGAAATTAAAAATGCAAGCTCTCCAGTCTGAGTCTTAAAAGCAATGGGATGTTGAAAAGAAAGAAGCTCAGGCCGAGAATTGCCCTAGAAGTGTACAGAACTCAGAACTAACAAAATCTGAAGTCAAGGAGGCTGAAAGAATAAAAAAAAGGGGGGGGGAGCTAGATGGCGCAGTGGATAAAACACCAGCCCTGGGGTCAGGAGTACCTGGGTTCAAATCCGGTCTCAGACACTTAATAATTGCCTAGCTGTGTGGCCTTGGGCAAGCCACTTAACCCCATTTGCCTTGCAAAAACCTAAAAGAAAAAAAAAAAAGAATAAAAAAAATAAAAAAAAGGATCTTCCCATAAAGAGTTATTATGGTTGGAAAGCATAAATCCAGAGGAAGAGAACAATTTCAAAACATCTTAAAGTCAGCCTCAAAGAAAACTGCAGCTTTTAAAAAAAGTTGAAAGTCTATTTTAAAAACCAAATGAGAGTGGCAGAGAAAAAAATAGGAAAAGAAATGAGTTGTTAAAGAAAAATATAAAAAGTGAACTAACAGCTTAGAATAAGTTTTATCCAAGAAAATGTCCTGAAAACTTCCTGAAAATTGGGATTAACTAAATGGAAACTAATGATATCATCAGACATTAAAAAAATATTTACACAAAGTCAGACTGAAAAAAATGAAGAAAATGTGAGGTATCTCATAGCAAAAACTTATCTGAAAAATAGATAAAGTAAATATAATTTAAAAATTATTAAATGTCAAAGTCATGACCAAAAAACTTCTAAAATTCATACAAGGTTCTCATTCAAATTATTGTAGTGAGTGACTAATTCAGGATTCCTCTCCTTCACATTAGTTACATTCCTGCCAAAACAGGTCTCCTTATTGTCCCCTGAATATAGGATTTCCACGTCTCACCTCTGTGCTTCTACAGAGACTGGCCCTCATAATTCTTTCCTCATTTCCATCATTAATTTTTTTTTATCCTGATTTAGGCCACATGCCTCCACTTAACAGGAAAATCTTCCTGATCCTTCTAGTTGTTGATAAATTGCATTTAAATAAATCTTACACCCCAAGGGCTAAAAAAACTTTCTAAAGGAAGTTTAAAATAGAGAAGTAAAACTGTTTTCCCCTCCTCAACCTATAGTGGATATACTTTTGTCTGTGATACACACACACACACACACACTTATCTTTATACTCAACCTCCATCTTTCTTAGAACACAAGTTTTTTGAAGGTAAGAGAGGTTTTCTGTCTTATCTTTGATTCCCTAGACACCCAGTGATGTCTTTTACATAGAAAACATTTAAAATATTTGTTGGAATCAGAATAATCAATGAGTAGGATTTCAAAAGGAAAGCTTTCAGGACATTTTCAGATTGACAATCAGTCTCTGAGAAGGTACTTCCCCCTATCCCCCCCACCCCCTTTCTTACCAGTTGTACTTTTGTTCCAAGGTAATTCTACCATAAGTTCCAGATAATTTCTGGTCAGGGCATATTCTGGCATTGATTGAGGCATTTTTTTCAGCCTGTCCCCAAAAAAACACAAAACCATACATAAGCAACAAACCCAATGACATAGGGAAACTTTATAGCAAAAAGCATCATAATAATCTATTTTCCTCTCTTGACCAAGAATGACAACATTTGTTTAGAAAAATGAGTCAAAAGAACAGAGTTCAATTATAGCAGATGATTTCTGAAAGGAGATGTGATATTAACTTGACAGAAAATAGCTACTTTCTAAATATATAGAGGGGGATCACTTAGTTAGAGGCTATAGTCAATCTGCAATCATTCTTCTTGAAAACTAGGAGGAAAAAATACCCAAGTGCAAATATATATTCAAATTCTGTTTAGGGATATTCACATAAGTAGATTCTTCAAGTAAAATGTATCCATTTACCTGAATTCCTTGATTTCCTCCATTACTACCAGGGTTTACATTCCTATCTACATAAAAGAATCAAACCTCCAATAACTATAATGAGAACTGTTAACTAGAATTTAAAAACATTAATCTTTTAGAAAAGGTAATTAAATTGAAAATAAGCTAACATCAGATTTTTTTTAAAAAACTGACCTCCAGAACATTGCCAGTGACTAACACACTTTGTAAAAGGTAAATTTTTAATATTATTTGTTGAATGACATCACGAGTTAGTACAGAATCTTCTATCCCTTCTTTATCAACATTATTGTATAATCATCATTAATGACCCAGAGGCACTGCCAGAACCTCAATGACTCAATTATGTGCACAAGGCTGTACTAAAGTAAGAAAGGAGATTCAGACTTTTAACAAAAACATTATGTTTTTGATTTAATGCAGAGATAAGTATCAAATTCTCTTAATTGGAACAATCTACTTCCTGAGTATTCCAGCTAATCGAGGTTTTATGGAACCATGCTATATCCTGAAACAAAGTTAAACAAGCCTTTACAAATTAAAGATGACAATGACATTTAAAGAACACATAGACAATGAAACAAACGCTAAATAAATTAAAGTACTAGTATATCTAAGCAAAGCTAAATGCATTCTGGAAGTGACAAAGCTGTAAGCTGAAGTTGCTGCCATGCTTAAACAGGGTGGTACTGAGGAGTGGGACCATCACTAATCCCCTAATGATTTAGAGAAAGCTGATTTATTGTCATTTCTGGAAGGAAGAATCTGTGAAATGATGGATATACAAGGATAAATGCACAAGAAATAATAATGATCAAGACATTTCCTAGGGACATGAGATCTAGAAAACTGGAAATCTTGGTAGACTCAAAGTTAGGGCACAAAGAAGAGCACACTGAATAAATTTGCCTAAAAACTGAAAAGATGAACAGGGGATTAGAAAAAAATCAACTGCCCCAATCTTTCAATTCAATTTCATTAAATTCAAGCCTTTATGAAGCAACTACGTCCTGGACACTAGGGAATAAACAGATTAAAAAAAGAAAACAAATCTCTGTTGTCAAAGAGTTTACAATCTATATCTTTAACTGAAAGCAGGGGCAGGATGGCAAAACTCAGCTATAGTTTCAGTTTCAACCTTGAAAATAGCATCATAAAACTTGAAACTACAAATAATCTTTACAAAAATAAGAATTAAATGGTTCTACCTTACTTGTACCCAAACCCACCTCTTTATCTCTTTGATACAGACTTTATGAGCTTGCTCAGGCATGCTAGATGTTCGAATTTTCTTTTCTAACATGACAATATCATCATTATCTTCATCCTCATCTTCATCTTCTAAAGTTCCAGGAATATGTGTGATCCTCCTGATGGGACGTATAGCTATAACCTTTGGGATGAAACATAATGTTAATATTACACAATATTACATATTCTTCATCTTTATTACAAGAGTAATGTTATGTGATCCTGGATCACATAACCATCATTAACTACATATGGGAGTATAAGAAAAATATTATATCATTTTTAAATAACTTTAAATCTGTATATAAAAGTAACATTGTACATAAAAGTAACATTACTATAGTTTATAAAGTGTTTCCTTCACAACAACCCAATGAGATAAGTAGTATTACCTCATTTTACAGATAAGGGAATGGGTATAGAGTGCAAAGTAATTTTCTAAAGGCACAAGTCTAGAATGAAGGGCAAGGTTATTTTTCTGTTAAGGATAACAAGCCCTAATCAATTATTATTGCTGGGCACAGAGTAGAAACAATGCTTGCTGAATACAGTGTTTTAAGTGTTGGTTAATTGGAAATGATGGAAACATCCTAGGAAAGAAGTAGAGCATTTTAGAACAGTGCTTTTATTTTAATACTGTAAATTGCTCAAAAAAAGATGGACTGACTTGCAGTCTCACTCTGAGACCGATAAGAGTGACATAAAGCAGCGGAAATATCCTAAAATTTATACAGTAGGACTGAAGTTCCTTGACTCAACAATGCCAAGAAATGTGATCCTCTGCTTCTTTACACATTTAACAAAATTTAGAATATTAATTCTGAAATATAATTGTAATGCTCTGATATTTATCCTAGAGACATTATAAAAACTCATAATTCCTTCCCTATGGGCAAAAATACTCAGGAATATAGAATTTTAACAGCTATTTCCTTGATACAAATAGTTATTTATCATCTGACCAAGTAAGATCAGTTTTCTTCTCATATTCTTCCCCTTCTTCTAAAAAGTCCTGGCTCCTTTCCCTTTTGCCTTCAAAGCATGTACAGAATCTCACATTTCAAAAAACAAACACTTGGTCTGTGTTTTGTTGGTCTTTGTTGACTTCTTTTAGGTACCATTCTATTTCTTTCCTTTTTTTTTTCACTGCTATGCTTTTCAAATAAATCATCTCTGCCCATTGCTTTCCATTTCTTTATCTCACAAATTCCCCCAATTTAGCCCAGATTACTTATACTTCTACCACTCTATTGAAATTGCATGTCTGATTTGAAAGATTTCATTTGGATTTATAAAGAAGGAACTTTCTATTGATGATGGCATTGGCTCCTATGGGTTTAATTATTATTTTTCTGCAGATGAATTTTAGATCTATAATACATATATGTGGATATCTTTGTATGTGTATCTGTCAGTCATTCAATATTTATTAAGTGTCAAGTTTCAGACACCCTGTTAAGCACTGGAAATACAAACAGAAGGGAAGGAAGAGTCTCTGCCTAGGGAGCTCTATTTGTATACAGCAGAGATATACGTATATAAATATGTGCGTGTCTGTGTGTGTCCTTACAAATGCACATGAACACAGATATGATATATGGGATGAATGAAAATGGGCTGAGAGGAAGATGTTGAGGTTGGAAATCTAGACAGGGCACAAATTCAGAAGTCTATTTCTCTTCTTAGATTTCTTCATTTCCTAAGTCCATTTTTAACATCATGTCAGCTCATTTTTCTTCATTCTACATTCTCTAATCAATTATTAAGCATTTATCAAGTCAGGAGAGATAAAGAAAATGTAAAAACAGTCTGCTCTCAAGGAACTTAAATTCTAATGGGGCTGGCAAGTATATGAGATACATATAAAATAGATCTAAGCAGTTGCCAAATTTTTCAGGTTTGTTTCCCAGTATCTCTTAACCTGTTTCCTTCACTGTCCTCACTTGGCCATTTCCCTAGTCCATGCCCTTATTAGTTTTCACCAAGACACTCACTAGTTATGGGACCCTTGGCAAGTCACCTAAACCCACTAAACCCCACTTTCTTTATCAACAATGTGAGGGGTATGGTGTGGATGTACCCAAAGTCCTGTGCAGTTCTTGATCCTGGATCACATAACCATCAATAACCTTTTAATTAGTCTTCTTTCCATGTTATATCTCTTCTTACTATCAAAATAATTTTCCTTAAGCTTAGGTCTAACCACATCACTTTCTTACTCAAGAGACAATAGCCACACTCCTCCCTCACCCTCAATTGCCTTATGATAAGACATAAAACTTCTCCATTAGGCTCTTAAAGTACTTGATATATTATAGGTGGATTATTTGGGTAATCTGACCCCAATCTATAGGCAGTTAGGTGGCGCAGTAGATTAAGGGTGAGGCCTAGAGTCAGAAAGACTAATCTGAGTTCAAATCTGGCCTTAGATACTTACTAGTTATATGATCTTAGACATTTAACTCTATTTAACATCTGTAAAATGAGCTAAAAAAGGAAATAAAAAAGCACCAATATCTTTGTTAAGAAACCACCCCAAGAACAAAGTTCAAGGACTATTCCCTTCTTAGACTTCTTGTCTCTTCCTTAAGGATATGATTTCTTTCTCATCACACTCAATTTGGATCAATGTACAACATGGAAACAAAGTAAAGACTGACAGATTGCTTTCTGTGGGGGTGGAAGTAAGATTGGGGGGGAAATTGTAAAACTCAAATAATATCTTTAATAAAAAAAAACACAATTTAATGAAAAAAAAGGTAAGCTAAAATAAAAAAAAAAGAAAGAAACCATCCCAAATGGAGTCATGAAGTTGGATATGACTGCAAATGACTTAACAATAAGGATCTTCTTAGGACTTAAGTATCCTTACCATTCTTAGTAAATTCTTATATAAACATATCCTTAAGGACTTCTAAGAACTTCCAGATTGAACTAGACTTCAGTTTCTTCATCTGTCAAATGGATGGGTTAAAATAAATGATCTCTTACATCCCCTCAAACAGCAAAATCCTAAACATTTCTGTGATATACCAGTCTCAATACTTATTCCTCCCAGTCCTTCCTATATACTTTTGTCTGAAAAATATTTTTAGAACACTAACTGCTTCATGCTACACTCATGCCACAGAAACATCCAGTGCCTCAAATATAAAACTTAAATTAGTCTGGTACTCAAAGCCCTCCAAGTTTTCTCCAGACTATAAATGCTAGTATGCCTCAGCTGTTTCCTAACTGTTCCTATCAGCCCTTTTTCCTGATGGTGATGTTGGAACCTAAGGATTCTAGACCAGTCATCCTCATTCTCCAAACTACAATACCATGCCCCTATTTGGAAACCCCCCTCAACTTTTCAACTCCTCTTTATATACTGTCTTCCCCAACTAGAATGCCCCCGATTCCTTTGCATTTCAAGGACTAAACAGTGACTAAAAGAAGCACCAGAATAAAAATGATAAGTCCTGAAATCTTTTCTTAGGTTTGTCCTAATGAGCTGTTACACCTCTGATATACCCCTTCCCTACCACAAAGTCCAATTCCTCATTTGTAAAATGAGAAGACTTAAGACTGAATCTCTAAAATCTCTTCTAGCTCTAACATTCTGATGTCTTTAAACATACCAATAAAATCTTGGTTATCTGGAACTATTAGAGGACAAGCTATTTTAGGTTAGATGACTGAGTTTCCTGGATAAAAGAAAGTTTATCCCATTATGTACTAGTTGCTGCTATCTTAAAAATAGGGATAATAAATGTAATTAAACTTGGTTTTCATGACTAGAGATCATCATTATGAACATCAATTATTGTACCATGCATTAATTCAATGATACCTGTTGAACCTGTTGTTATGTAGGGTTGTAGAACACACAGTAATTTTTTTTATACTTTCTCTGTCTCTTATTTCATTGTCAGGCTGATGCCAATCTTTTCCTGCTGCTAAAAATATGTCCATCAATAGCCTTCCCCCCTGCAATATATTGATGTTTCTCTGTTGCAGGCTTGCAAACCAGAGCCAAACTTTTATAACTGTGTATATAAAAAAGAATAAATGGATTCTGATGAGGACCAGAGAGGGATCTCATATGAGATTTATTGAAGTCTCTGTGCCACTCCTCCATCCCCACTCCTTATTTCCTTGTTCTTATTTGCATTTTGGATAAGTAAGGTGGCTAAATAAATGAGTTCTAGATTGAAATGACATTACTATAGAAACCTGAAGATTATTAAGAGCTATCAAAATCACCTGAAATCTTGAAAAAAAAATTAAAATTAAAAATAAGGCTTACCCGCTTATCATCATCTTGCTTGTGTTTTCTGGTTTTCTGAAGTAATTTAAGGCCTTCGATTTGTCTTACCAATAAAGGTATGGTCATTTTGAATCTCTCCTCTAGACTCACAGCATCCAAAATCTGACAAAAACATGAGTATAGTGAATAATGAATAGTATCTGCTTGTGATATTTTGGTAGGTATTCATTTCAGGAATTACATATGGTCCATAGCTTTAAAAAAAAAAAGATAAAACTTGATACAAGTTTGTTTTTTGGGGGGGGTGAGGGGGGGGCAAGGCAATAGGATTAAGTCCCACAGTTAAGTAAGTATTAAGTGTCTAAGGCCAAATTTGAACTCAGGTCCTCCTGATTCCAGGGCTGGCACTTTATCCACTCTGCCACTCAGCTATCCCTTGATAGAAGTTATTATGAAAAAACACAGGTAAAGTAACACAATAAAAATAAAGAGGCAATTTTAAACAGCCTTTATATATTTTAAAACATTACAGTGATTAATTTTACCATATTAATAAGAATATTAATTTTAGCATATTAATAAGAACATTTCAGAGAAATAAAGGAGATGTCAAGATCTCTTGAAAAATTAAGTGTTGAATAATCAAATGTTAAATGTAATATGGTAAAAATGGAATAAAGATCATTTTTAACTTTTCCCTTTTTCTAGTGATATGCCTTTACAGTACAGCATAATTCTATCATAATAATTACCAATGATATTTATATAGAACCTTCAGGTTTCCAAAGTTACCTACATTAACATATCCTACTATAATCTTACAATCACCACATAAGATAGATACTACAGACATCCTTATTTTACATATGAAGAAACTGAGGCTCAGCAAGGGAAGTAACTTGCCCATGGTCATGTGGCACAAACATTAGTTTTACCCCACTACCTCATACTAGTTCTCTAAAACATTTCAAAATAATCAAGTCAGGCAGCTAGGTGGTGAGGTAGATAGAACATTGCTCTGGATTCAGGAGGACCTAAGTTCAAATCCAGCCTCAAACACTTAATTACCTAGCTGTGTGACCTTGGCCAAGTCATTTAACTTCATTGCCTTAAAATTAAAGAAAAATAATCAAGTCTTGGGCAAAATAGCACAGTATTTTTCAGTTATAATATATGTGGAATGGTACATTACTAAAAAAGCTATGTGATAAAGATTTCTGGTAAACATTTTAATCACTGACTCTAGTTAATGGTAATTCATTTCTAACAGTAAGGCTATTTAGCCAAAGCACAACCTAGATTCAAAATGAAAGTAAAAAGGAATTTGGAATTCATAAAGGGAGCACAATACCTGGAGTTTCTCTTTGTTGCTTGTACGGATAATTGAGGTGAGAATGTCTGGTAATGCTTCCCTTGGCAGACTGTCTAAAAGACGTCTCAATTTAGCAACAGCAGGGACAGACATATCCAACATTTCAACCAGCTACAAAGGGAAGAAAAAGCACATTTTTAGAAAGTTATCTGACATCCTTTCTGAATGACAATATAACCTGGCTTTCTAAATTTAGATTAAATGCCTGGTAATTGGAGAATTATTTTAAAAATAATAAAAGTTAAAAGAATAAAATAATCATAATAAATGATAATAAAATTATAAATAAATTATAAATAACAAAAATAAATTATTTTAAAGAAAGATTACGGGGCGGCTAGGTGGCATAGTGGATAAAGCACCGGCCTTGGAGTCAGGAGTACCTGGGTTCAAATCCGGTCTCACACACTTAATAATTACCTAGCTGTGTGGCCTTGGGCAAGCCACTTAACCCCATTTGCCTTGCAAAAATCTAAAAAAAAAAAAAAAAAAAGATTACTCACTCTTTAGAAGAAAGATCTTTTAGGAACAAAAAAGAATTATGATGAGGCTTTTCAAAATCTCAATCTCAATGAAAAACAAAGGATTTTTGTGTTTCCTTCTAGGACTTATGAGTGGCTCTTTGTAAATTCTATCTTTGATTTACAAAAAGGAAGATACACTTAAAAATCAGGAATTCCTAACCTGTGGTCTCTGAACATTTTTTAAATTATCTTGATACCTGTTTTTTTAGAACTACTGATTTCCTTTGTAATTCTATGTATTTTATCTTCTGCATACAGAAACATTCTTCTGAGAAGTGGACCACAGGCTTTCACAGACAGCCCAAGGGAAGTCCTTTTATGAACTGTGGGGACATCTGGAAATGAAACTCAAAGGGTGCTGTCCATCTCTGATATTGTCTTCTCAGACACTGTGTCTGTTAGGTACTAATGGATACAATATTATCCTTGTATCAATCTATCATAATTAGAAATTGCCAATTTCAAGACCTTTCAAACAGTAATGAGTTCAAAATTCTGTCCTAAATAAGAAGCTCTGGTAGTTTTCCTGGAGTAAAATGCTAAAAATTTAATATATTATTTCTAAATAAGCCGGGCTACAAAAGTACTAGATGGAAGGACATATGTTGGCAAGAGTTGCCATGTACTCTGACCTGATAATACCACATCAAGGTTACTATGTTCAAATCTGGGTACTAGAGCATTATAAAGAACACTGAAAAACAGGAGAGTATTCAGAGAAAGGTGACCAGGCCAAAATGAGATCCAAAGATCACACCATTTGAGCATTAGCTGAGGGAACTGTTGAATGTTTAACTTGGAGAAGAAAAGTCTTATTATTAGGAAAATGACATGACAACTACTTAACACATTCAAAGTTGAGTAGAAGCACTGAGATGTTAGGTCTCAAACTGCAGAATTAAGAAGAGTGGAAATTTTAGGTTCTATGTAAGGAAAAAATGCCTTTTCAAAAATTTTTTAAAAAAATTTTGTTAGTGCCTACATTTTTTTATACTTTACATTTCCAAATTGAACCATCTCTTATAACAAAGGAAAATGGTTATTCAAAATCAACTAACACCATGAATAAATCTAAGTGGGCATTATCTATCAAAAGGATTTAACATCCATCATCTAGTATTTAATCTGTTTTTTCCTGAATTTTAGCATTATCTTGATTTTTTATTATTGTAGCTACCATTTAAAATATTCTCTTGATTCTACATTAAGTCATGAGTATTTTTTAAATAAGTTTTTATTATATATTTTTTCAACATCATCATAATTTCTGTTACCTTTCCTCTTCCAGAGAATCATTTCATAATATTTTTTTCAACAACTAAAAAAGAAGTGGAAAAAGTCATTTTAATCTAGCTATACACAAAAAATTCTGAAAACATGTGCAGCGTGCAATACTAGTGGATATCTGTAAAGGTGGGAGTGTCTTTTCACATCTCTTCATTCAAGTCATGTTTGTTTGTCACAATTTTGCAACAACGACTGTATTTTTTGGTTTGTGATTGTTATTTTATTGTTTCAGTATGAGGGTATTTTGTTTTCTTGGTTCTTTCTTAACTCACTTTGCAGTAGTTCACATAGAGCTTTCCATTCTTTTCCATATTCATCACATGCATCCTTTCTGACAGCACAGCAATACTCCATTAAGGCATGGGCCACATTCCTCAACTGATGGGCATCTCCTTTGTTTCTAATTCACTGCTACCACAAAAAATAGTGCTGCTACAAATATATATATGGGGGACTTTCTTCTTATGAAAAATTCCCATTGGATATAATGGAATCCCTGGACCAAAGGGTTTGGAACATTTTAGTCCCTTTATTTACATAATTACAAACTGCCTTCAGTTCTACCAATTACGTATTGATGTGCCTATCTTCCCACAATCCATCCCACACTAACTATTGTCATCTTTTGATACTGTTGTCTATTTGTAGAGGATAAAATAAAATCTCAAGAACTGTTCTGATTTACATTTATCTTATTAGTGATTTGGAGCATTCTTTCATGTGGTTCTCAATACTTTTTTTCTTTCGGTTTTTGCAAGGCAATGGGCTTAAGTGGCATGCCCAAGGCCACACAGCTAGATAATTAAGTGTCTGAGGCCGGATTTGAACTCAGGTACTCCTGAACTCCAGGGCCGGTGCTCTATCCACTGCACCACCTAGCCACCCTTGGTTATTAGTACTTTGCAAATTCTTTTGAGAACTGTTTATTCTTAATTTTTTACCCTTGATCTATCAAGGAATGGCTTTTGGTAGCATATATATCTATTAACTATTTATATAAATTTAATACCAAACCTTATCAGAGAAATCTGATAAAGATTTTTTTCCCCACTCAACCACTTTCTTTCTTATTCCAGGTGCATTAATTTTGAAGAAGCTTTTCAGTTTCAAGTAATCAAAGTTATCTATATTATTTTGTAATGGTCTTTATTCCTTGTATGGTTAAGAATAAATATGATCTATATATCATCTACATCCTATTATCATGTACTTTTTTTTAGTTTTTTCTTTGTTGCAAGGCAGTAGGGTTAAGTGATGTGCCCAAGATCACACAGCTAGGTAATTATTATGTGGCTGAGCCCAGATTTGAATTCAGGTCTTTCTGACTCCAGGGCCGGTGCTCTATTCACTGCACCCCCACCTACTGCCCCTAATATTATCTACTTCTAATTCTTTTAAATTGTCATCTTTAATATTAAGGTCCCATTTATATAAATAAATTGTAGCATATGTAATGTCTAATTTCTGGCAAGCTACTTTCCAGTTTTCCCAGAATTTTACCAAAAAAAGAGTTCTTTCCTAAAAATGTTATGATTTCTGCTTTATCAAACACCAACTTCCATTGTTTTTGATTCTCCCTTGTCTTATCTATTCCAATGATCTAAAATCTATTTTTTAAACAATATTAGATGGTTTTGATACTGTTACTTTATAACTAAGGTCTGCAAATACTATTCCTCTTTAATTTCTACCTCTTATCATAATTTCCTTTGATATTCCAGAATGTCTGTTTTTCCAAATTAATTTTGTTATTATTTTATCAAGTCCATAAAGTATCTTTTTGATAATCTGATTAGTAATAAATATGAATCTCGTAAGAAAAACCTTAACAATCAGAGCAGTCCACGACTGCCTCACTCTTCAGTAGGAGGTGGGGATGGAAGGGAGGCAAGATTATGGATGGGAATGTAGCATATGTTACTGGACTTGAGTAATGTGGTTAATTTTACTAAACTGCTTCTTCTTTAAAAATTATTTTTGTTGTTATGTTGTTGTTTTAAGGGATGACTCTGGATTGGGGAGATAGGAATGATTTGTTGAGAAATGAAGGTGAAATAAAAACAAAAACTGGGGGCAGCTAGGTGGCAGTGAATAGAGAACCTGCCCTGTAGTCGAAAGTTTAAATCTGGCCTCAGACACTTATTAATTACCTAGCTTTGTGAACATGGGCAAGTCACTTAACCCCATTGCCTTAAATAAATGAATAAAGACTAAACTGAACAACAAAAGCTATCCAGTGGATTGACTGCTTAATGAAGATGTTGGAAAGAGGACTCCTATTCAGGTACTCCTGTTCAAATGAACTTCAAGGTCCTTCCTAATTTATAATCAGTTATTCTGGAATTTGGACAGAATTTCAAAAATTCATCTAATCTATTCCCATCCTAAGAATTAGTTCTACTACAGTTAGCACACAAGACAGCAATTTTTTGCATGATCTTTTAACATTTAGTGGCATGATCATGCTGTGCTAAGGACTGCATAGCCCAGAACAATCCCTACAATCAAGCTCTTGTTCTAAGATAAAATGATAAGTATTCATCTACTATTCATTTTTTTCTGATTATTAAAAAAGGGTATATCTTACATACTGTATGTGGAAAATTATACAAAAATCTAAGTATGTGAGAATATACAAATTAATCTACCTAATGTAAATAAGACTCCTGAATATAATGAAGTTTGAGAAATAAAAAGTCATTTAAAGGTGAACCTGGAGGTTTTTTTTTTTTTTACAATGGTGTATAAATTAGCAGGAATAAAGTTAAAATAAGTATTTCCTACTTATACAATGAACCTCAACATTTTATATCTTTAAAAATTTAACATGAACGATCATCTTCCTTTTGCCTCAAACACTAGTTTCATATATGAACTGGCAGTGAGTTCATAAGATTGCAACATGTTTTCACTTTGAATATTATATATAGCTTTGATGAACAGTCCATTCCTCCCAAGTCTAGTCTTGATTTTAGCCTATAGGTTTTTTGTTTTGTTTTATTTTTGTGAGGCAATGGGGTTAAGTAACTTGCCCAAGGACACACAACAAGTAAGAATCAAATGTCTGAGGCTTCATTTGAACACAGTTCCTCCTACCTCCAGAGTCAGTGCTCTAGTCCATAGGTTTTTTTTTTTTACTTTTAGGTCTTTGCAAGGCAACGGGGTTAAGAAGCTTGCCCAAGGCCACACAGCTAGGTAATTATTAAGTGTCTGAGACCAGATTTGAACTCAGGTTCTCCTAACTCCAGGGCCTGTGCTCTATCCACTGTGCCACCTAGCTGCCCCCTAGTCCATAGGTTTTTAAAAGAGTTAAAACTAGGCAAATTTCCAGAGCAATGAAGAATTTTCATTTCCATCTCTTGAATCAATGTCTTGGCCTTTCAAGATATAGCTTTCATGTTAAAGTACTCAGGTCAACGCAAGGTCATATTGCAATATTCCCTCTTCATACCAGATTTCTCTAATTTCAGAATGATTCTGCTTCTTGGCATAGCAATATATGTATCAGAAGTCACCCTTCCTTTAACATGGACAAGACAAAGAAACACAATGAAAATTTTTTAAATTTTTAAAAATTTTTATTTAAGGCAATAGGATTAAGTGACTTGTCCAAAGTCATGCAGCTAGGGTAATTAAGTCTGAGGTCACATTTGAACTTAGGTCCTCCTAACTCCAGGGCAGGTGCTCTATTCACTGTACCACCTAACTGCCCTCCAGTGAAAATTAAAAAAAAACAAACAAAACCAAACCTGAAGAAGCTTATTGGGTGGATGCTTTCTAGTCTGATGCAAATGCCTAGATCTTACAGGCTCCCCTATACTGCTTCTGAAAATAGTATACAAGGTATACTTAAATTGTAAAAGCTTCTTCACTTAAACTGACATTTTCTCCAACTTTAGGACAACACGCTATGTGTAATGACAAGCATTTTTAATTCATAGTAAGTTTTTGACTGGTCTTTTACAATTTCAAGAAGCACAACTGCACTGTGGAGGAGTCCCTCAGAAGACCTCTGCTTGTTTTCTGAGGATTAATTAGGCTATTTTATATCAGTAATTTCTTGGTTCTCAACTTTTTTTAAATTTTCAACTACTTTCCTTTGCTTCAGTGTAAATAATCTTGCCATTGTGATCTTGTGCAATTCTTAAAACACCTGACTTCTCCACACTAGTTAGTGCCTACTAAAGAAGCTCTCATAGTTAGGAAGTATATTCCTTAAGAATTATAACCTTTATATATTTCCTCAAAGAAATAATCATTCTTAAAAAACACAGAAAAGCACACAAAAGAGTAACACATGCCACAGTAAATTAGGAATTCAAAAACCTTTGCTAGGAAAATGAGAAGTTTTTGGAAAATTGCTAAACTTAGACAAGTTATTAAAGGTTTTGGGGGGGAGGGGTTTTAATCTTTCTTCCAATATTTTCACTAGAATGATAGGAACGGGAAACTTCCCTTCCTTTTAAGAAATTTATTTACTTAAGGAAATACGGTTAAGTGACTTGCCCAGGTCCTCCTGACTCCAGGGCTGGTGCTCCATCCACTGCACCAGGTAGCTGCCAAACTGTTCAAATAAGTATACATTAATTCTTTGAGGTTATTAAGAAGTTGAAGGCTTTGTTTTTTTTATTTATTTGGTTTTTTTAGGCAAATGGGATTAAGTGGCTTGCCCAAGGCCACACAGCTAGGTAATTAAAAAGTGTCTGAGACCAGATTTGAACCCAGGTACTCATGACTCCAGGGCCGGTGCTTTATCCACTGCACCACCTAGCTGCCCCTAAGTTGAAGGCTTTAAAAAAATTTAAATGGGTTTAGGGATAAGGTCTCTTGACCTTTTGAGAGAACAATTCAGTGAAGATAGTCAACTGTTAATAATCACTTCAGCTTTTTTTCTGAAGTTAATTAATTGTTCTATTTCACCCTTTTGAATGGTCCTTTTTCACCCCTCAAAGCAATTGTTTCAAATTGCCTAGAGAAGAGAGATGGGTTTGGAGTTAACAAAGACCCATCTGACAATCCTAATACTGATTAGCTGTTTGACCACAGGCAAGTCACTTAACTATCTAGACCTCAGTTTCCTCATCTGTAAAATGAGGGTAAATAATACCTAGCCAATCCACCACTAAGTTACTGGGAGGTTCAAACAAGATAATGTGTTTTTGAAAATGGCTTTGTCAATGTTAAAGCACTCAGTGAATGTCAGTCTTTTTTTCTTGTCCCAAACCACAGTTCTATTTTTCCAGAATCACAGCTAAAGGCAGAGCTTCCTACTTCATAGACGGAAGTCATCCAAAGCATATGCACTCAGCAACCTTTATCTAGTTCCTCAAATTTCTCAGCATCAATAATAACATTTACTCTTTTTTCTCTCTGTTCAAAAAACAAGAATCCTCACTACTCTCTATCCTGACCTGTGCTCTGGGTCCTGTTCCTTCCAACCCCTTCTAGTGATGACTTCTGAAACTGGCAATCACCATCTCTTTCCCTTTTCTAGTTCTTTCTCATCATCTTTCTCATCCCTTTCACTAGTTTATCCCATATGCCTTAATTCAGGCTCTGATTTCCTAAGTTATAAACTAATAAATAAAATCCTTCCAAATAAAACCCTCTTTTTGATGTCCTTCATCCAATTACTAGCCTATTATCTCTAATCCACTTTCGGGAGTTCTCATAGTGGTAAATTGTTTGTAATGGAGGCCTCTGCGTCCTCAATGGCTGCATTTTCTCATTTTTCACATTTTCTATTCCTTGTTTAGGCTTCTTCTCATTCTTTACCATCTCCCTTCTCTTTATCCTCTAAGTCCTTACTCATTAAAATGAGTAAGGCTAGTAATAATGATGGCATACTCAATATGTCCAAGGACTTAAGAACAGCAAATTTTTCAAGTGATACTAACTCAATTCTCAAAAGGAAATGAGACATACGTACTTAAAAAAAAACCAGTTGTTGTCAGTGGTGTCTATCATTTAAATGTCTATAAAAAAACTCAAGGGCAAAATTAACTAACCAACATTTTCATTTATGTTGAAAAAAGGGGAGATCCCTGGACTGTTTCAGTTGAAATACTTATGAATGTACAAAACATTGGGCTACTATACTCTACTTTTTCACCTTTCCAATTAATCAAAATTTTGCTGTTGTGAAAGAAGTCCCATTCATTTCAGTTCTCTCATGAAGATACAGAAAAGTTGCACAATTGACCTATCACCAGATAAAATCTTAATCCGAGGCTTCATATGTTTATTTAGCATATGCACAGAGAGACCAAGTGTGTCAGCTGAACTGCCACTCAGTCACTAGAGTTTATTTATGGATCTTTTATTTTATTTTTCAAATTACTCTTTCAGGTTTAGAATTGTGATGATTATGAGATACTGGTAGTTATAAGGGAAGTTGTAGAAATCCATCTGAGATAAATACTCTTTTTCTCATGAACTTGAATAGCATGAACACTTGAATCCACAAAGAACAGAAAAGAAGGGGCGGCTAGGTGGCGCGGTGGATAAAGCACCCGCCCTGGAGTCAGGAGTACCTCCTGGGTTCAAATCCGATCTCAGACACTTAATAATTACCTAGCTGTGTGGCCTTGGGCAAGCCATTTAACCCCATTTGCCTTGCAAAAACCTAAAAAAAAAAAAAAAAAAAAGAACAGAAAAGGTGGTACATGAAACTAAAACTAAATTTCTGTTTTACACTGGTTAAAAAACACAACAGCATATATTGAATCTAGCAAGATATTGTCAAAAAGGCTTAGCCAGTATGTGACTCCTTTTGGACCTCTGTTTGAACCTCTGTGTGTTTTGCTGTTCACTTTTTTATTTTGCTTTTGCAAGGCAAAGAGGTTAAGTGACTTGCCTAAGGTCACACAGCTAAGCAATTATTAAGTGTATGGGGCTGGATTTGAACTCAGGTCCTCCTGACTCCAGGGCGGGTGCTCTATCCACTGTGCCACCTAACCACCCCATGCTCTCACTTTTAAGGAAGGAAAAACACAGCTTACCAATTAAGGTGTTTTTTGGTACCCTGCTGGCTAAAAATGATCTGAGTTACCATTCTCACTCAAAAAAGTCATTTCCATTTATTATTCATGCTTTCTTGAAATGCTGTCAAATGGTATAAAAGCTATCCCTGATTAGAAAAATAGTTGCTGGCAGTAAGTCTAGGAAAGTAGAAGGAAAAGATTGTGCTGAAGGGAAAGTTAAAACAACTTACTTGTACTGCATATTTATAGAATTGTTCAGAAAGTTCCCCAAGCTCCTCCGGAGCATTAGATGGACTCGGAAATTCCTCAAGTCGATCCAACTGTTCAACTTCTGCAATAGGATATGGTTTCTCCTTTATTACCTGAACAATCTGGAAGCGGCAGAGACCTGTGATCAGCAAAGTATAGTGGGGCTTGGGCCAGTTACTACCCACTACTTGAATGGCCAATGCAGCTGTTCCAATTCTGAAAAAACATTGCAAAAGTCAAGTGTTACAAATATGCAACAGAAAAGGGCAGAATTTCAGTTGCAAAACAAAGTGCCTTTTCCTTAGAAGGCTACCAAAAACTTAGGAGTACTGAAGAGTCAGAGGGACATCAAAAATTGCAGCTGGTTTTAACTTCCTATCTGAATGTGCTTTGTAAAATAATTATGATAATGATGATAATAATAATAATAATGTATTATAGATGAATTGTCTACTTGTCCCTTGAGCAGCTCAAGAAAATGGTCTTATCAATTCTCTATGCCTAGACGTTCCTATGATTTAAAAGGGAAAAAAGCACTGTCCTGTGCCGCCTTAAAAAATTAATAGAAAATAAGACATCCACAAATACTCTAATGTATAAAAAATATCTTAAAAATTTTTTAAAATTAAAATAACTTTTTTTGGGGGGGGGATTATGAGATAGTGGGGTTAAGTGACTTGCCCAACATCAAGTGTCTGAGTCTGGATTTGAACACAGGTCCTCTTGACTCCAAAGCTAGTGCTATACCTATTGTACCACCTAGCTGCCCCCAAATAACTTTTTAAAGTTTAAAAAATAATGAATAAACCCATGAGAAAACCAGGCTGTAAACTTTGGTGGATAGGCAAATCCTATGTATCTCTTCTTTTTTCTGCTCCTATAGATATGGCTTTATTTGTGCATAGAAAACTAGTAGACTGTAACCTTTATGAGCTCTTAACTAGACTTTCTATCTAGATCTGATCTTTACCAGCACAGAGCTCTGCACATCACTGGTATTTACTAAACATTTACCAGATAAAAAATAAAAGATATATATAAATAGGGTATATAAAATATTAAATGCGAGCTCTTAGTGGAATTCTTTTGAGCCTGATGGAACCAAAATATTACAGATAAAGGACAAATTTCAATTTTCTTGTTAGAAAAGTCTGAGTTTTGGTCACACACAATTAGAGTATGAGAAAAAGTCAGCAGATGTGGTTTTTACCTAGAAGTAGCATGGGGAATGGAGAGACATATAGTCTAAGGAATCTGGAAAAATTTAGGTTTGAGTTTTGCCTTGGGCATCTCCTGGTCATATCCATCTGAGAAAGTCCCTTAGCTGTCTCAGTGACACAGGCGACTCTCTAAAGTGAGAACTGGTAAAATAATTTCTAGCTTACATGGGTAAAGGCAGTTTTCTACACCAAAGTAATGACATGATTTCTTTTTCCCCATAAAGAACCAAATAGGGGCAGCTAGGTGACGCAGTGGAAGAAGCACAGGCCCTGGAGTCAGGAGTACCTGGGTTCAAATCCGGTCTCAGACACTTAATAATTACCTAGTTGTGTGGCCTTGGGCAAGTCACTTAATCCCATTTGCCTTGCAAAAACCTAAAAAAAACCCCCCAAAAACCAAATAATTATTCCCCAAAATAAGAATTATTCACATCATAGGTTATTTAAAGTAAACTTTAATTCCAAGCTGGCTTCCCCTATTACTCAGAACATTTCAGAGCTTCAATTCCTATTATCAGTGACTTTAACTTATGTAGAAGGATGAAAACTGATTTTAGTTTCAGCTTCTGCTAAACAGATTTAAAGATAAGATGGGAGAATGAAATCAAATAACCAAATTATCAGAAAAATGACTTGAAGACTATTTGTTTTGAGTTATTTGTGTCATTTCTTTAAGGTACATAATCAAGTGTTTATCGTTGAGAGTCAACTCAGAAGTGCTAGGAAAAGTTTAATTAAATTGACAAAAGGTCAAAGAAATCTAATAGCAAATCTTAGAATGAAATCTAAAATAGGAAAGATATTAAGAGATCAAGTCTAACTTTATTTTTTAAGTGAGGAAACTTTCCAACAAAGGGAAGTGATCTGAATATTATCACAGTTAATTGGTCTACTATTTTTCTACCAAAACATGAAAATGAACGAAGACCAATTTTGTCCCCAATTTTTCTCACTAATTTTCTTTTCTCACAATTTTCTTTGTGTACACTGTACTACATAACAGGAAATACACAGTTACAGAACCGGATTCTTGGCCCAAGGGGTTTACAAAGTAGAACTCAGAGTATATGTAGAGAAGGTAGGATAAACTCAGAAATACAAATTCTTCCATTAAGATACTCAAAAAGATAAATTTGGAGAATGTGACTTTTTTGCCTTTATTAAAAATACTGAAAATTAGGGTGGCACCAAGAGATTAACTGACAGCAAGAAAAATTTAAAGGTTGAAGTTATTGATTCTTTTTTTCTCAAGTCAAACATGACTGCTTTCCATAATTCACTCCAGGAGTTAAAGACCACAGATAGCTGTGGTAAGTAACATTTTGGGGAGGCAAACTCCAAGTAAGAATGGAATCGGTCAATCCTTACTTCAAGCAACTCCAACTTTATACTGTTACATTAATTTATACTTTTTAATATGTAAACAATGAGTAAAATGAAGTCTGTTAATTTAAAGGTTTAAGGTTGGGTTTGTTTGGGGTTTTTTTGATATATAAAGGATCTTCACCAGAGTCCAGCACCAATATTTCATCATGAAGATGAACCTGAGTTACAAAAGTCTAGGCCAATAGAACATACATTCTAGGAGGTCCAACAAACTGAAAAGGTTTCAGCATGGTACATCTCTGAGCTGGGGTATGAAGAGAATCATCAAAATGCTGGATACTAGGTGATATATTTCCTTTTTTGGTTGCCATGGTTCATGAAAAACATCTACTCAGATGGAGAAGATTGTAACCCCCTGAGCAGAGGACATATCCACAACAGAAATTTTTCAGAGTAACCAAGTATATACATAGTGTATGACCACCTCCAAGTCCTTTCCAATGCTTTCAGGTCTGTAAAGCTTCAGGATTGGAAGGTGAAAATGGCAAAGATTTATTCAGAATCAATTCATGTAAATTCAAGCAAGAGCATTTGTTTTAAACAAACATTTCTTTTTTTTTTTTAGGTTTTTCTAAGGCAAATGGGGTTTAAGTGGCTTGCCCAAGGCCACATAGCTAGGTAAAGAGGCTATAGAGGTGCCCAAATGAGTTATTCCAAGAATAATTGTCCAAATGCCATCCTCACTAAAATAAACGTAATGTTTCCCGAGAAGGCTGCTCTGAAGGATGACACTCATTAGATCTGATGACTCCTAAAAAAGACAATTCTAATTCTCCTCTCATAAATACATAGGACTTAACAGAAGGTATATATTTAAAAAGTGATATGGGAGGGGGCTTATAATCTTGTTCTCTCAATTTACCAAATATAAAGACCTAATCATAAGGGCTTAACAAGTGAAGAGTCAGGAACAGAAACTTTTCAGATTAGAGACCCTTTCTAATCAAGATTCTAACATTCTCAGACGCAAAAATCTGCATTTCAATGGCAGGTTTGTGGAGGGGGAAGGCAGGAAATAGTGTTGGTGAAGAAGTGAATGTGACCATTGGCATCAATCACATCAAAAATGTATAAGAGGAGATCTGTTGAAGTAGCTGCTCCAAGAACTAGCAGAATGGGTCTGAAACTGGCAAATGGAGTCAATGTTCATTTACCCCTAAAGGTATTCTGCAACAGGAACCAGTTTTGTAACTTGAAGGAAGTGGAAAAAAAAGTCAGCTATTTGCTTATGAGATAATTCATCAAGTGTGTCCCACTGGGTTGGCCTGTGTTATTTGGCTTAACTGCTTCAACAAGTGTATGAATTCTGTTGAATTATTGACCCTGCTGATTGACTGAGGAATAAGGTGGGGGATATCTATCAGAGTAGTCCCCTGCACTACAAGAGGAATAGTTTTTTTGGTTTTCACTTCTCATTTTACCAATGTCTCTAAAAGTTTCAAATTTTGCTTTGGAGAAGTCTTTTGTATAGTCTTTAAAAAAGACAGATTATGCATAAAGCAAAAATTTTTTTCATTAAATGAATATCACTCTAATGAGAGCTAAACCTCACTGAAATGCTAATCTAGCCCTTCACATGGCACAAGAACTTATCAATTCCATCAAACTGAATTTTCAATTACAAACTAATAAAGTCTTTTTTCTAAAGAGCCAGTCTTGTGAAGTCTAGCTGAGCTCATTACCAGGTGACCAGAAGGGTTCTACAGTCAGGTAATCAGACAACAAGCATTTAAGTGCCTAATTTTGCCAGGCCTAGTACTAAGCATTAAGGATACAAAGAAAGGCAAAAAGCAGTGCCTGCTCTCCAAGAGTTCACCATCTCATCTGAAAGATAACATGACAAAAACTCTGTACCAAAAGAATAGATACAAAAGGAATTAGAGGAACTCAACAGAGGGAAGGTTCTGGATTTAGAAGGATTGGGAGAGGTCTCTTGTAAGAGGTGGGACCTGAGCTGGAGATTAGGAGGGATTCTAGGCACATGGGAACAATCAGGGAAAATACAAAGATTCAGGAGATGGAGGGTCCTGTGAGGAGATCTGCAAAGATGCTAGTGTCAATGGACTGCACAGGATGTGGTAAAAAGAAAAGACTGGAAAGGTACAAGAGGAATAAGATTATGAAGGGCTTTAATAAAGGAATTTATATTTGATGCTGGAGATGATAGAGGGGCCACTTGGAGTTAATTAAAAAGTAGGATGTCAAGGTCAGACTTCAAGATCAATTTGACAGCTGGAGAGGATAAAGGAGAGTGTGGAAAGACCTAAGGCATGGAGCTCAACCAGCAGGTTATTGAAAACAGTTAAGGGTGAAATGATAAGAGCCTCTACCTGCATAAAGGCAGCGTAAGAGGAGAGGAGTGAAAGATGTTATGGAGGGAAAAATAACAGGTCTTGTAACTGACTGGATGAGGGCTGGGGGGGATGAGAGAGAATAAAGAGTCAAGGATTCCCGGCGGCTAGGTGGTGCAGTGGATAAGGCACCAGCCCTGGAGTCAGGAGTACCTGGGTTCAAATCCGATCTCAGACACTTAATAATTACCTAGCTGTGTGGCCTTGGGCAAGCCACTTAACCCCATTTGCCTTGCAAAAACCTAAAAAAAAAAAAAAAAAAAAAGAGTCAAGGATTGACACCTAGAGTTTGAGCCTGGGTAACCCGGAGGATGGAAATGGCCTCCACAGGAAGACTAATTAGGAAGAAGGGAGGGCCTGAAGGGAATAAAATTAAAAGTTCAGTTTTGGAGTTGACTATGGCATAACCAGTTCAAGATGTCTAATAGGCAGTTAGAGGAGGAAAAAAAAGAGAGGTTAGGGCTGGATAAATAGATCTGAGAACTATCAGCCTACAGATAATATGAGAGCTGATGAGATCATCAAGTAAATATAGGAACCCAATAATCTACCTATTAAAAAGTGAAGAGCATCAGAAGATTGAGCATCTCATATTGATGAAATCATAGATCTTTGAATATTGAAGAGTTAAGTGAAAAGAATAAAAATCAATAACTTCTTGGTCATCATAGTGTAAGTTTCTTGTACTCCTTAGGATGTTTGGAATTCTGTAAAGTACCTGAGGTGCGTCTATAAAATAAAGAGGATAAGAGGCTAGTCTAAATCATTTTAAGAAGAAAATAAAGGAAATCAACACTTTGCACACAAAGAATATGTCCTTACTGAATTTAGAAATGTCAGTAACCTGGATGATCTACTATGTTGTTAATTACAAACAGATGCAAGACTTAAAAAGATCTTGAGAGACTGAATTTTCTATGGGTAGAAACTTAAATTAAAAAAAATAAAGATTAAAGTCATGCATGTAGGTTAAAACTCAAATACACATAAAGAATGGTAGAGAACTGGCTCAACAACAGTTGGAGGGGGAGGGAGGATTGGGGAAGGGGAAGAGGAATTTCCTCGGCTCCGAACATTTTGTGAGGAAGTGTTCAGATATAAACTAAAAGACTACCTTCTACATGGGGGAGTTTAGAGCAGATGATCTCTAAGATCCTTGACAATTCATGTTCTAGGATCCTACCCCAGAGAAGGTAAAGTTGAGAAGATGAACTGGAGGATCTACCACAAAAGAATATATAGAGCTGAGTACTTTCTAGTTTTACTACTAAGAAAAAAAATTAGTCATCCAGGTGCCACAGAAAGCACAACCTCGCTAGGTAGGCAGGTGCAGGATGTCCTGTGGTGCCAAGATGGCCAGTCCCTCAATGGCAGAGATGTTCTGGTGCCTTTCTCAGAAGTTTATGTACTTCTGGCACGATGCCTTAAACTACTGGCATGCAGAGGGGGCCATGCTTGCTTACAGCAGCAGAGATAGTACCTCAGGTAAGACAGTAACATCATTTCTACTGTGCTCAGTGTGGGGAGGATTATTGGGAAGAGAGTTAACTTCTGCTGCTTCCTGAAGTTTGTCAGCACCGTCACTTAAAAGGTATAGAGGAAGTGAGGAAGCAGAAGAAAACCACTCATTGTGCCTTTGGTGTTCTCTTATGATCTGAGAAAGCAATTCACTGGGTAAGTGAAAGATTTTAGTGTCTGGGCTCAGATGAGCATTGGGTGTGACATTTGATTAAGAATTTTTTAAATAATGCTTCTAAGTTTAGATCAGAAAACAGAAAACTTTGTGATTGAACATTTCAAATTAAGATTTGATCTCAGAAGACTGGCATTCAAATCCTGACTGCTACTTTATTAGCTGGGTTAGGCAAGTCCTTTATGTCCTGGACTCAGTTTCCTCAATGGTAAAATAGGGGGCTCTCTCTGGATCTAACTTTCTCTTATGTATAGATGATTTCTGAAAACTTAAGGATAAACAGCTATATGTCTTTTTAGGGTGCTTTAAAAGGGCAGAGAGCTCAACCAACAAGGATATATATATCAATTGCCTACCATGTGTCAGGTTCTGAACTAAAGGTTCTTTTCAGTCTTAGGAGAATATAAATTTATGTCAGACATAGAACCTCTAAAAACAATATATCTCTAACTAAATTCATTATTTAAACATAATAACTAAAGTCATTTTTGGCAAGAAATGGATCAAAATGCAGGTATTAATTTGTATGCTAACATTTTTTTTCTTAGACTACTCCTAAGAATACATTCTATAATAGTCAATACTCTCCTTAGAAAGTAGAATTTGTACCTTTCAAAATCTGGCTTCAATGCTATTAGTAAGTGTTTGTAGAATCTAAAACTATGGCCATAATTTTATAATTCAGAGGGTTTGTGGATTGGTAAATATTGTGTAATTATATGTTAAAAGAAAACTTGACTATGAAAGATATACTGAAACAAGCAAAGACACTATATACTTGAGTGGGATGGCTTAAATGAGATAAGCAGGGAGAAGATCAGGTACACTGGAACCAAAGAACTTGGCTACTCAAAACTTTTTCTTCTATAGCTCTTTGAGAAAGAAGAGAGAATACTAAGTGCAACGAGGGAATACTCCATAATAAGATTACAGGCTAGACCTTGAACTAGCAAGGACTTAAAAGGGTCGTCTAATTCAAACCACAAAGTCATTTAAGGCATGATTTGAACCCTGACTTCAGAGCTACTGAAAGACAGGTGACTAACTGCAATAGAAGGAGAAAGTGAGAGAGCAAGCTGTGTTGGAGGAGGTGCAGGGAGGAAGAAGAAAATGGAAAATGAAGAAGAGTCACAGGAAAGAGGCTGGGAGCCAAAGATGGGCATAGGAATAGGACAAGGGAGGAAGGAAGAAACTTGTGGTAGGTCCTAAGAAGCCTGTAGTGAGTATCTGTATCCTGGGAAGAATTCTCATTTCTAAGAGTCTGTATTTTCTCTACTGCTGGATTACGGAAGATGGACCTGTTTCTTCCTTATCGCCAATCTCTGCTATCTGGTCCGTCTACACCCAGCTCCTCTTTGGAAAGGGCCATGGGTTCTAGGAAGTCCACCCCTACCTTGGGCTCTGATACAGTTGTACAGCTGATGGAGGTTGTTTTTTAACCTCTAGTGAGCGACAGTTGCCAAGCGGAGTGATAGGAATGGGCGGCGGGAAGGAGAGAAAAGGAAACTTTTTCCCTGAGACAGAGAGAAGACTTGGAATCAAAAGACATGACTACGTTCAAATGACGTGGCCTTTGGTGTGAGGGGGTGTGGGGGGAGGGGCTGGGGAGAGGATGAGTCCCACCTGCCCTCCAGACTCCAGTTTCTCCAGCTATAAAGTGCCTGTGGGGCGGGAGGTCTCATAGTGCAAAGTGGACCCTGGGGCCGCTGCCCGCCCCAGTGCGGACAGGGGCATGCGGGGATCAGAGGGCAGCAGCCTCTTAACCCTTAGTGGGCAGCCAAAGAATAAATAAAAGGGGGGCGGGTGGAGCCGGGAGGCCCCCCGAGTTCAAGTGCGGCTTCAGACACTTCTTAATGACCCGGCCTTGGGCAGGCCGCTTAACGCCGGCGCCGTGCAGAAAACGCCCAGCTCCTGCCAGGGAAAGCCCGGGGGTCTCAAGCGCTCCAAACGCCCCCTCCGCCCCGGGGGGCCTCCCGCCTCCGCGGGTCCAGGCGCCGGGCCGGGCCGGGGGGCCTCCCGCCTCCGCGGGTCCAGGCGCCGGGCCGGGCCGGGGGGCCTCCCGCCTCCGCGGGTCCAGGCGCCGGGCCGGGCCGGGGGGCCTCCCGCCTCCGCGGGTCCAGGCGCCGGGCCGGGCCGGGCCGGGGGGCCTCCCGCCTCCGCGGGTCCAGGCGCCGGGCCGGGCCGGGGGGCCGCCGCGGCACTCCCGCTCCCGGGCCTCGGGGCTACCTGTGCAGCGGCGGCAGGTCCTGCGCGTCGCTGGGCGGGTCGGGGGTGTTGGGGATGACGCCCAGGATGGTGCTCTGCAGCGACGTGCCCTTGAGCAGGCGGCTGCGCACCAGCTGCAGGTTGCGGGCCGAGTCCACGCTGGTGCGCATCGTGGAGCCCGGCAGCAGGACGCCCTCGTGGGTCAGCAGCAGCGGCAGGCGGCTCGGGATCTGGATCGCGCTCACCGACGACATGGCCGCGGGGAGCCGGCCCGCCGGGGGCCGCGCTGATCAGCCCGGGCGGCCGCCGCCGCCGCCGCCGCCGCTTCCGCCCCCCGCGCTACGGGTCGCCGCGCGGCCCCGCCGCCGCCGCCGCCCCTTCGCGCTCCCCGCCCCCTCCCGGGGCGGCCAGGCAGCGCCGGCCGAAGTCCTTCTAATAGAAGGAGCAGCGTGCCCGGGCGGGAGTGACTTTAGAGATCTTCCGCTCCAGCCTCCGGCATCTTATAAACCCGGCCGGGCCGGCCCGAGGTGACCCCTCCAGCGGCCTCGAGGCTAGGCCGCAGCCCCGCGCGCCGGGAAGCACTGGGCCGCGCACGCGCGCGGGTTGGGCGCGAAGCCCGGGCAGGCCGCATTTTCAGCCAGAAACCGAGTCCGGACCCCATTTATCGCGCTGGCTATTGGTCAGATTTGAGAAAGTGTCAGCGAATAATACTTGGATGGAGCCGCACCCTAATCTCCAGTATGCACTGATTGAAGATGCTGGGATGAGAGCTTTAGGAGGGTCAGCAATGATAATACCACTTATTATTATTATAACAATAATTATACAGAAATAATAATAATAAAAGACCAGACATTTATCTATTGCTTTCATGCTTGCATGATCCATTATCTTTTGAGTCTCCCAACAGCCAGGGGGAGAGACTATGCAATCAAAGGCAGGCGTGCCGCTGAGAAATTGTGGAGACAAGAAAGTCACAATTCTTTTGATTTTCCAATACATGTAGAAGTTATATTTATACTGTACTGTAGTCTAATAAGTATGAAATCGTATAATGTCTGAAAACAATCTATGTGCCTTAATTAAAAAATACGTTTATGCTAAATGCTGCCCATCATCCGAGCATTCAGCCAGTTGTAATCTTTTTGCTGGTGATGGTGGTGGCTGAAGGTTGGGGTGGCTGTGGCAATTTCCTAAAATAGGACCATCATAAAGTTTGCGTTATCCATTGACTCTTCCTTTCACTTCAACCCTGTAGAAGTGATTAATTTATTAATTAATTTATAGGGTTATTCATTGGTTTAATTTCAATATTATTGGGAATAGGAAGGCCTGAGGAGAGAGACAAGAACGGCCAGTGGGGTTGGAGCAGTCAGAATACACACATCTCTGTAGAGGTTATTAATTTATTAATTAATTTATAGGGTTATTAATTGGTTTAATTTCAATATTATTGGGAATAGGAAGGCCTGAGAAGGAGAGACACAAGAATAGCCGGTGGGGTTGGAGCACTCAGAATACACACATCTCTCAATTAAGTTCAGGGACTTATATGGGGGTGAATTGTGGTGCCCCCAAACCACTACAGTAGTAACATTAAAAATCATTGAACACAAATCACCGTTAACAGATGCGATGACAAAAAAAAGCTTGAAATATTGTGAATTACCAAAATGTTACAGAGACAAGATATGAGCACACACTTTGGATGACAAGGCAGGGTTGCCACAAACCTTCAATTTGAAAAAAAAAACACAACACTTCAAAATTAAAACCAAAACAAAACATCTCATTTATCTGCAAAGTCCAATAAAGCAAAATACAATAAACTGAGGTATGCTTGTGTGTACAGACATACTTATACATTATATATAGTATAAAATGGGGGTAATCAACAAGGAGAAGGCACATTAAGGAGGATTGGGAAAGATTTTGTGTAAAATTTTAATGGGGTCTTGAAGGCATAGAAAAGATAGAATTTAAGAAGGAAAGAATTTGAAACATGGGAGAATGGACTTCCATTAAATTTTATAGCTGGGATGGGCCTTGGAGAACTTTTAGTTCAACACCCCCCCCCCCATTTTCAGAACAGCAAACTGAGGTCTAGAGTCAAGGAATTGACTTGCTCCAAGTAACCCAAGTTACTCCTGGTATAGACCTAGGGTTCAAATCCAAGCCCAGGCTCTTAGAGGATATCAGATCTTGAAGTTAAAGGACATTGGTGAAGGGGTACTTACTGTGTGACCTTGGACATCCTACCTTACTTCTCCAGATCTCAATTTCCCTTTCTGGAAGATGAAGATAATTACCTTACAAGGCTGTTGAAAGAAAAATGATTAATAAATATTAAAGTATATGTACTTTGTACATGAGATATTACATCAAGCAGCTGATCTTTGACTCCTCCCTCAATTCCCTCCATCACGGAGAGAGAAGCATCATAAATCTAGCTACCCTGGGAAGGAGAGGCAGTCTGGCAATGTCAAGGGGAAACAGGCTTTCAGGTGACATTTGAGTGAGGAGCTGGGTTTAAAAGTGAGTTTCAAATGATAAATTTGACTCTTAATTCTGGTGGGGGGGGTCTGAGTTAGGAAGAATAGGTAAGAACTAGGGAAATGAGTTGATTTAGTTCAATTTATTGGTTTTATAAGCAAGGAAACAAGGTCCAGAGATCACAAATGACCTAATAATGCTGAGATTAGAATTCAGGGCATCTATCTCCTGGTCCAAGGTGTTTTCCATATCACATTAACTACTAATTAATTCCCATTTATTTCCCAAAGTAGCCTCTATCTGTATACTTTACTTAGGCAAAAATCCACCCACCTCTATACAAATTTTATATAAATGTATACATAAAGTGCTACCCTTGTGACCCTCCTCTTTTGGCTTCCTCTAGATAACCATCTTTCCATTAATCTAGAAGTGGAACTAAGTTTTATTAAACAGTTTCATTTCAGCAGCCTAGAATAGGGCTCTGCACACAATGAATCTTAATGAATGTTGAATAAATGAATGAATGCAAGTGGGAGGAGTTGGTTCAGTTCCATAATCCCTATTCCTTTCATTGCTGGATTAAGCCTAGGAGACACTGAAGAATTCCTCTCAGTCATCTCAGTATTTTTCATTTCAGGAAAGAAAGAATTAGCAGAACTGACTGAAAATGCCCAAGAGAAAGAAAGCCTGGGGTCCCAAGCTCACTGGTGGCTCTGTAAACCTTGGAATGGACTTGGAAGACAGCATGGTTTATGGCCTCACCTATGTAAGAATGCCCTGGGTTGGTCCTTGTTCCCTCACATCAAATAGCTTATATATGTATGAAGGGAATTCTGGAATTGGGTTACTTTCACCAAGGCTGTTCTGATTTATATACTTTTTAAGCAAGAATGGACTTTGAGGACCATCTAGCCCCAACCTCTTTTTTTTTCAGAGGATAAAAAGTGGGACCCAGAGAGGAACAGTTTCCAGAATCACAGACTCTAAGAGGTGGAAGGGATTTAACCCCCCCCACCCCACCCACTCCTTCTTCAATAGCTCCAATAAATCCCTCCTTGAAAATCTCTAGTGATGGGAAACACTCCTTCCCAAAGCAAAACATTCAGTTTTCATTGTTAGGAAGCTTTTCTCTCTATCAAACCTAAATCTATTTCTCAGTAACTTTGTCAAGAGGTGAGCCTAATCCCTTTTCCTTGATCAAGGAAGACTGTTCTATTAAAAAAAAATCTCCATGACTTTTCATGGTTTCGACTATGACACCTTTAATATATCATATTATGTTCCTTCCTTTGGGTTAACAGCTGTCTCCTCCTAGGCTCAGCTTTTAAAATGCAAATATCCTCAGAAGGAAAAAACAACCATTAAAGTCCTATTAACTTAATTGTGAGGCAGCTAGGTGGCACAGTAGATAAGAGTGCTGGGCCTGGAATCAAGAAGACTCATGTTAGAGTCCAAATCTGGTATCACTAGCAACCTGACCCTAAGCAAGTGAATCCTGTTTGCCTCAATTTCTTGTCTATAAATGAGCTGAAGAAGAAAATAGTAAATCTCTCCAATATCCTTGCCAAGAAAACCACAAATGGGGTCATAGAGAGTCAGGTACAACTGAAAAACCAAGAAAATGCAACAACTTTGAATGTATGGGTCAGATCCTTTCCCTTGATGGGTGGGGGAAGTCAAAATAATACTGTCAAGATAATGCTTGTTAAATGGATTGGATTGTTGAATATTAAATTCTACTCTGGAAGAGACCTTAGATAATAACAATTTATATTTATTTAGTCTTACAAAACACAATCCCCACAAAAAAAAACTTTTTGAAGTAGGTCAGTATTGTTGTGGTTATTTGTTATTCATTCTCTAAGAGCACTGTGACACCAGAAAAATGAGATCATGATATACAAATGAATTGGATTTAAGTGAGGGAAGGTAGTACAAAATCACAAGTCTTATATTCCCCTCTCAAAAAGCACCATGACATCAATGAAGGGATGTCATGACAAGCAAGTGAATTGGATTTAAGTGAGGGAGGGTTATGCAAGTCACCAGTCATCCCTTTCTCCTCTGGAGCTATCTAGGTTCAGTGGCAAGAACCACTGGAGATAGCCCCAGATGAAGTGGGAGACCTTGACTTTTAAAAGCTAATTGTTTCCTGGGTCTCAGTTGACTAAGATAATGCCTATTCAGTGATTGAGGCTAAGTAAAAATGAGACAAAGAATGGTCTCTTTTTTTCCTAGTCAAAATAGAAAAAAATCAAGCTGGAAGAGGTTTCTGTTAAAAACAAAAAAAAAATTGCTATTTATGTTCATTCCCAGCAATCAGCACCCAAACAAGGACATCTCTGGGCTTGGGCTGGGACCTGTTGTTGGCCAATCAAGGAGAGCCAAAGTGATTCGAGTGTATTAGCTTTATTCCACTGATGAAGAAATGGGAGAGGCATGGTGATTTACTAATAACAAAATTAGTCAGGATGACTTTCAGTCCAGTGACTTTTCTATTAAGTCACATTATTTCATTGAAGAGCAAGATATGGAGATGTCCATTGCATTTCCCCAGAACAACTCCTCTATGGGGGGGGAAGGTGGGGGTAGGAATGATGATGGAACTTGTAAAAATATATTCATAACTTATACTCTTTATTTATCTCCAAGAAAAAATTCACCCTTGGGGATAGTTATTGGAACCCAGGGCCTGCTAACAAGCCTGAAGGACAAAAGGCCCTTTCAGAAGGGAAATACCATGCTGCTTGGAGAACAATGATCCCAATTCGCCCCAAATCAAAGTAAGTGGTTCATTAGCAATAAGGCAGTTTCCATCAGTTTCCAATTCCATTCAATTCAATAAATATTTAAGTGTAAGGGTATCTAGATTCTGGTTCAATGGATCACTGAGAGCCCAAGGGAGATAAGGGAAGGAACAAACAATCGTTAAGTTTCTACCATATTTCAGCACTGTGCTAGGTGCTTTACAATTATCATTTAATTACCTCAGAGTTCAAACAATTAATTTATTAAAATACATTCAAATATTGCTTGGTAAAAGCAGTTTCCTAAAGATATTAAAAGTAGTTCAAAAGATCAACTTTGGGCCCTTTGAAATCAGGCACTGTCTCTATGTTCTTATTTCCTGTACCTATACTATTGCCTTGCATATAGAACATTCTTAATAAATTGACTGAAAAGCCAATGAAAGGAGCAAGAGAGTCAGAAGAAGTAGATGGGAGGTTCCAAGGGATCTTGGGAGTTTTCCACCAAACTTCTAAAATCTTTTTTTTTTAAAGACATTCTTTTGTCCGAAGGGCCCATCACTAGGTCTCAGATCAATCCACAAAGGGATAAAATTAGTTGAAACTGCTACAGGTCTACACCATAACACCTTCTGCACCTATAACACCACCCTGAATGGGGGTCAAGGTAAAACTTACTCAGTTCCACAACTGTTTCTTGGCCTCAACAAAGTATCTTCAATATCTTATACCCTGGGTAATGGCAGCAAAAATTGAAAATAAGAAATTGTTCTTCCTATCAGAGTTCAGGTCACAACTAGAGAGCAAAGACAGGGACAATACAAATCAGAATATAAGTGCAAAGGAGAGGAGGTAAGGTTTTTGACTTATAGGGTAAGGGTTTTGCCTCTCAGATTCTTTCATCCATGACCAAAATATCTGTTTTGAAGCTCTGTAGCAGCTCTGGTTGCCAGTTACCCCAACAGAATCATAATTCTTCTAACCACCTCCTCCCCATCTCACACTTCAGTTTGCAGAATCTCATATATCACATAGAAGTGGGGAGTTTTGAGGATTTGAGGTAGAAATGGCCAAAATATGGAAAATTATAGTTTTTTAAATGAGTGCCAAAACTAAAGGAAGTTTTCTAAAAAGGGACAAGTGAACTTATTCCTTAAAAGTGGCACTTTATGGCAAAGGCCACCTCACCCACTGACCATATGTACCCAGAAAGTAGATCCTAAGGAGACAAGTAATTAGTGTGCAATGTAGGGTGGGGCTAGAAAAATGAGGTGGGAGAAGACCGAACAAGTTTAATTCCCTGAAAATGTAATACATTTAATAATTTTGGGATATTAGTAAAACTATACCAGTCACTGCATAGTTTTGCCTTTCATAGATGGAACATTATGGGTGAGGATGATTTTCAAATGCAAAGGTGCTCAAGTTTCCAATTTTACTTAGACATACAACCACTTTGTCCAGATTTGGTCCTTATATTACCCCCCCCCAAAAAAAAAGTGTGCTTCAAAGAACCTTTCCTCAACTGGCAAAGAGGTAGTACAATATTTAGGTCTTTAAACAAGAGGTCAGTAAAGTCAGTTCAGTTTCTTCACTAGATATCCACCCAAAGTTCTGCCTCAGTCCTGGTCCCCAGGACCCCCCACAGAACTATAGATCCTCCAACAGCTCTCCTGTACACCTATGCCGTCCTATTACATCATCACCATACTGAGGATTTTTGAAGACTTTATGTGGGAAAAAACCATAGGTTGGAAAACTCTGGTTACTTGGGTGGGTGGGCTGCAGGGGCACAGGGAATCTCTTAGAAGGGGACAGGCTGCTTTATGACAAAGGCTTATAAAAGCCCCTCCTGTTTTCCTATAAAAGCAGAAGTACAGATTCTCTACTTTCATCATATTGAAAGGTCATTTACTGGAAAATGAATTCTTTTTGCAAATTATCATCCCCTGTTTGATGACCCCTTGTGATCATATGACTCCATCTTACCTTTCATTTAGCTTTTAAGAGTAGAATGATTAATAAGGTGATCCTTTTGCTTCTAACTTCTTCCACAGGTTCTCCACTGTACATCCTGTGGATAACGCTGGTTTATTCTCCTACCTCACCATTTCCTGGCTAACTCCACTCATGATCCTGGGCTTCTGGAAAGGCCTAAATGAACACACTATTCCTACTTTGTCTGTGTATGACAACTCAGAAAAGAACAGTAAAAGGTAATAGTGATGATGGAAAACTCACCATATTGACCAGAGTAGTTCTTGATGGAATGATGGGTAGTAGACTAGAAGGAATCTGGTAGTCAGGAGATAAAGCCACAGACTCATCACTTAGCTTTATTCCACCTCAGTTTCCTCCTTTGTAAAATGAAAATTGTATTAGCCATTCCACCTACTGCATGGAAGACTTGTGGAAATGTAATAATCATTATGAAACTGCTTTGAAAAGTATATTATGGTGAAAAATTGAAGGCATTTAATAATTTACTTTCTTGATTTGAAGATGACTTATTGTCAAAATAATCCTTTATAACTTCAATAATTTAGAATTGAGATTTAAAGAGAATTTTTTTTTTTTTTGGATTTTGCAAGGCAAATGGGGTTAAGTGGCTTGCCCAAGGCCACATAGCTAGGTAATTATTAAGTGTCTGAGACCAGATTTGAACCCAGGCACTCCTGACTCCAGGACTGGTGCTCTATCTATTGTGCTGCCTAGCCGCCCACTAAAGAGAATTCTTACAATGAAAATATAGTTTAACAATAAACTTGAGTGCATCAACACTAACTTTTCAGTGATGCTGCTTTTTTTTTTTTTGATGATAACTTCTGCATTTGTTTTCATGAAAGGTAGGGGAAAAATTGTAAGATGTGGGCAATTGTAGAAAAGAAGTTACAATGGTAGTTGCAAATCATTTGATGTTTCTGGACATTGAACCTAGCTATATATTGTAGAGACCCAGAAGTCTTCAGCCAAATCTTGGTGGACTTTAGGGTGCTTCCTGAGCTTTTGGGACACTCCCACAAGGGTCTCAGTGTCTGAGGCTCTGTCCTCCCCCTTGGTTTGTGAATGACCATAAGCACCCCCCTCTGCCATGGGGCTGAGGTGGGGGGGGGTCCCTGCTACTCTATGGGGGGGCCTAGACTGCGATAAGGATCTGAATGTGGTCAGAATCCCAGATTCCTGTTCCAGGGGCAGAGCTCGGCAGTCTCTCTCTTCATTCCCCTCCCTAGGTTCAATGGGCTCATGCCCTGGGGGCTCCTGCTTACCAGTTCCACCTGTTTCTGGTTCCTGGATCTGGACTACCTTGGCCATGCTGCTCACTGTGTGCTCTGAGGGCTGGGCTTCACGTGCTCGCTCTGGCAGAGGTCCCGAGCTGTTCCCCCAAATTGTGCCCAGTGCTCCCTGGGGTGTAAATCATAAAACTCCCTTGCTGCTGGGAGCTGCAGCTCCCAGTGCCCTGGGGCTGCCTCTGGGAGGCTGAAGTTCTTTCGCTCGGGTGGGCCACCCCTCCGGCGGGCTGCCCCTCCAACCCGGGGAGCAGAGCCTTTCTGCTCTTTTCCAGGTTACCTTGAGTAGGAGAACTGCCTCACTGGGTCTCTCAAAAATTTAGTTAGAGTCCTTAGTTTATAAGTTTTATGAGAGAGCGTGTAAAAGAGAATCCTCTCTTGTCTCCATCTTGGCTCCACCCCCCCCATCTTGGTGGACTTTAAAAACTCTGTATTAATAAGAAGAATACCCATAACTTAATAGAACAATGATCTAATTGTTGTGAATACCTTATTTACCAATGCAGATTGCAACCAATACACACTGTCTCATTCTCTGCTCTTCTTTTCTCTGTTTCCCTGTCCTCCTTAGAGGATCTCCTATCTATGCTGGAGGCTTTCCTCTGATTCTCTTCATGCAAATGATAGTGATGATGATAATGATGGTGGTTAAAAAAATTATTTCAATATTTCAAATTTTTGCTGCTGAAGGCTTCTTCAACCAACTCTGTCTAAAATACCTCTTTACCATAACAGATGATATTCATGATACCCATAGGCATTTTAGAAGATTTAGACCTAGGAGGGAATTACAGTGGTATCTTACAACTATATAGGCCTATAAACACATTAAGCTCTTGGATCTTCACTATATCTTGGTGAGTGTAGTGTGGCACCTAGCTATGAATAAGAAACAGAATTTGGATTTGAAACATGGTGACCTGATTTCATGCTCTGTGTTCTTTTTTCTGCGCAAACACTGCTTCTCTAATGGTCAGTGACCCTACCCAATCTAACAAACATGCAGAGTGCCTGTAGTACTTTTCTATCCTTTAAATGAAAAGAATAAATGCATGGTGTATGGTTCTGTTTAAAGGCTGAGAAAACTCTGGGAAGAAGAAGTTGCAAGATATGGTTATGAAAAAGCTTCTGTGACTCATGTGCTCTTCAAGTTCCAGAGAACAAGATTTTGCTTTGACATCTTGGCAAGCATATTCTTTAGTATTATGAGTGTCTTAGGACCAGTAAGTAATGGGCTTCATCATGACCAAGGGGAGGACACAATGAATTGATTGAGTATGCTTCATTTTTAAAAACAATGCCTTAGGTTTTCCCACACTGAATCATGAGTGAATATATGGCATGGGGGTGCTAAAGCCAGTACAGGGCTCCTGTGATTTTAAATGAGGTTAAATCTCATAGGGAAATATATATTTCTTTGGGGATGGGGGATGAACAGTGCCTTGGTGTTGTTCAGAATAATTCCTTATGGTGCATTAGGAGGATCTTCGACTTCTAGAGGCTGACAATTTAAAGGATATCTATCATACCCTTTCATAAATGGTCCCTCAAGATTACCACTACAGACAATTTGGACTGAATACAGCATTGGTTTAAACCAAGAGTACTTAAAATGAGATCTATAGATGCCATTCTCTAAGGGGTCTATGAACTTGAATGTGGAAAAAAAATTACATCTTGATTTCCACTAACCATGAACATTCAACATTTTCTTTACTTATGAATTTTTTTTTTAGTTTTTTGCAAGGCAATGGGGTTAAGTGGCTTGCCCAAGGCCACACGGCTAGGTAATTATTAAGTGTCTGAGGCCGGATTTGAACTCAGGTACTTCTGACTCCAAGGCCAGTGCTCTATCCACTATGCCATACTTATGAATATTTTCAACAAATATTATTTATAGACTTCTTCAAAGTACTAATGGAGTCCATGACAGACACACAAAGGGTCTAAAGTAATCCAGCATTCTGGTAGATTTACTTCAATAAACTGATATCTCAGAAGTGATAAATTCAGAATGATGGTGTACTGGGAGATTTTTGCTATATAGAATTCCTTTATGTTCCTAGGTGCTGCTTGTGCCAAAGATCCTTGAAAATGGTGCAGACACATCAAATAGTCTTTTCTCTAGCATCGGACTCTGTTTTGCTCTTTTCTTCACTGAATGTCTCAAGTCTTTTGGTCTATGTTCATGTTGGATTATCAACCAGCGAACAGGGACAAGGTTGAAGATAGCTGCAAGTTCACTGGCTTTTGAAAAGCTCATGGAATTTCGGTCTTTAACCCATATTTCTGTTGGAGAGGTAAGTATTTTTAACTTAGTTTCTGAGGATCATGGATAAAGAGCTGGAAGTGGCTTTAGAGGCCATCCATTCCAACCCCATCATTTCCTCAATGAAGTTGAGGCTCACAGAGTCTCCCAGAGAACATTGCTGAAGGTCCCACAGGTTCTATGCATCATGAGTGAGATTTGAAACCAAGTCCTGCAATTGTCTGCCAATAAAAACCACCAAGCTGCTCCTCCACAGAGTTGTTGGGTTGTGTGGAGGCAGGACATGTTGTTGGTGCCAATGGCTAAGTAGATGCTTAAAGAGGAGAAACAAAGGGAATGGGGGAGAAGAGGAAGAGAGCAGGGAGGAAGGGAATAAGGAAAAAGAGAGAAAGTTAAAGTAATGAAGTCTAGTGGTAAGGCACTGAACGCCTGTCTCAGATGCAATTTGGTAATGTCAGTGTCATCACTAATTTGTCGAACTCTACCAGCTACCATTTGGGCTTTGGGAGCTTTGATGCATCTTTCCTCTCATCCTCCTTCCTTTTCCCCCTTACGTAAAACTCAAGTCAGTCAGTTAACAAGTAATCAAACATTTATTCATCATGGTATGCTAGATACTGTGCTAAGCAATGAGGAGTCAAAGAAAAACCAAAAAACCAGATCCTGTCCACAAGGATCTCACAGTCTAATGGGGGAGGCAACACATAAACCACCAGGTAGGAACAAGCTGAATACAGGACAAATGGAAGATCATCAACAGAGGAAAGTAATAGAAATAAGAGGGCTCAGAAGAGTGTTCTCACTCCAGAATGAGTTCTCCCTGTGGAACACAGTAGTTTCTATCAGTTTCTAGGCACGGAGGATGGATAGACTTCCTTTTGCACTTGATTAAAAGTGAAAGGAGGTGGCCAGATTTCTTCTGAGGGAACTCAATCTGCACTCATTTCCACAAACATTTACAGAGAAGAGGAACAGGAACAGGAACTCTTCCCAGCTAGAATCCAATTTCAGAATAGTTTTCTGAAGGGCCTTTATAGATTGTTAGAGCCTGAGTCCATGACAAGAACAATCAGGGTGGTCCTGAAATAAATGGGAAGCATGAAAAGAGAATCTGGTAGTGGTTTTAAAAGAAAATGTGTCATTTCCTAAGCAATTATTGATTGCCAGTCATGGAATAGTATGGAAAAGAGTTCATGGAAGTGACAATGGGATCATAAGGAGATATAAAAGAAGTACAAGACATGGTCTCTTCCCAGAAAGAATATATAGTCTCTCTGGGGAGACAAGTGGTGTTCTGAGAAGAGCACTCAATGCCAACAATTGGGCGTGTGTTTGTGGTGATGTGAGAAATAATCAGGCCAGGCAGAAAGTCATAGATGACTTCATTTATTGATCAGGGGTCCAGGATATTTATGCTATAATTACAACCATAAACAAGTTTCTACTCCCCTTGATTCTTACAATACTTATTCTTATCAATAGACTATGTTATTACACAACGTCAAGGTACAGGGGTCACAGGTGTTTGTCATGACTGATCTAGTTGTTTATCAGGGTATGCTACTAGCCCAAACCTGTACAGGACATGGTCCTGGATCACAAGCAATTGTGCAAGGCCTCGGACCGCATCACTAGTAAAACCTGGAGCTGACCTCAGAGCCTCACCTCAGGATGCTTCACAGGTGAAAACCTGGAGCTGACCTGGATCAGATAGCTTGACTTTCCACACTTGTGTCAGTGTCAGAAAGCCTTGCCTTAAGGCCTAACTATAAACTCTTTGAGGGCAGGGGCTGCATTCTGACTCTTTTTGTGCCTAGCATATGTAAGCTAAATAGAATGTTATTTAGAATAAATAAATGTTATTTATACTAATTTTACAGAATTGTGAAGAGCAAATGAGAGAATATATCTGAAGTGCTTTGTAAATCTTAAATGTCATCAACTTTGTTATTATTATTAACAGAAGTAATTTTATTATTATAAATCATATTATTAAGACATATATGAAATCATATTTTTATTAATATAAGTCAAAGTAACTGGTGACATGATCCACTCTCCCACCCCCATCCCCATGATATTCAACTGAAAGGTACCAGTGAAGTAAGTTATGATGGTGGTACTGAGATCAAATTTGCAGCAGGTAACAAAAAAAAATTCCACAGTAGGAATAGGAACTCTAAATTATATAACTAATAAATGTAAGACTGGCAGTAATAAAACATAGCAACACAAATTTAAAATCTTTACATATACACAAATAATCAATGCCTTTTCCCATGTCAAAAATGACAATAAACAAAAAAAAAGACAAGTTTGCACAAGTGAAACACCTTGATAGTCATCCCAGGTAAATATATGAGCAACAAAAGTGATTGATAGATTTAGCAGAAGGGATATTAAAATAAGGGGGAAATCATTATGGGGTGCATTGATCAGGAAACACTTTTGGAGATATGAGCTTGGCATTGAAAAATTGGGTAGGCTATGGAAATAGGAAGAGGGAGGGAAAGTAGTTGAAACAGGTATGGACAGAGGTATGAAAGAGGACATCAGAGGAATCAGAGACATGAGATGATGTGGTTAACTTGGTCAGTACAGCAGTGGTGAAGATAAGTTTAGGATTAGTGGAAAAGGGGGAGGAAGACTGCTAACTTGAGGAGTCTGAGGGAGATTTGATCTAATGGGTAATTTTAATAGTAACCACTGTAGGTCTTTCAGTTAATAAATGATATAATTAAAGTCTTTTCTTTCTAGATTCTATTTTTGTTCATTCCGTGCATCTGGAGGGAAATATGAGTATGTTTGTTTCCTTTAGGTTTATGCTGGAATTAAAGGAAAGAACACATTGGAGCAAAAGAACTTATTTCTTATTCACCCCTTGAAAAGTAAAGAAGGCCTTCTGTCTCCAACATAGAGAACTAAACCCCTTCCTTGTTATATTCATGGACTCCCTTCATTTATGTGTTCTTATATTTCAGGCCATCAGCTTTTTTGCCAGTGATGTCAATCACCTATTTGAAGGGGCCTGCTTTGGTCCTCTGATTTTTATCACATTCGCAACAGTTATTGCTGCTTCTGTTTCCACTTACATAATTCTTGGTCCCACAGCATTCATAGGAATTACCTGCTACCTCCTGATTTTTCCCCTGCAGGTAATGTACCTTTTTTTAAACCATTCTATGTTGGACTGTCTCAGTAGCTTAGCTCTTAGCTCCCTAGACACATTTTTGGAGGAAATGTTTCCTGACTATTCTGTTCTAATATAGTTTTATCAAAAAAACTAAGCATGATGACTTGTAAGGAGTAGGCGTTTATTTAGTGCTTGCTAAATCAAATTCTGAAAATGAGAAACATTGAGCTGTAGGGAGCACAGTACTTAACTAAAAGAGTTAGAAGACCTGAGCTCAAATATTGCCACTTCTATAAAATGGGGATACCATTTAGTTGTCTTTGCTACCTCATAGGGTCAAATGAGAAAAGATGTATGAAATATTTTGTAAAATTAGCATAACTGTATTTTAGGTATGACCATACTCAGTTATGGCCCATTTGGAATGATAATTCCTAAGTCCTACTTGACTCAATACCATATTCACACTTATCTTCAGATAATCCAGGAGGTATGTTTGGATATATATTTATCAATTATTAAAATTGCTTGTTCTCATTAATTGAACAGTTCAGTTTATTAAAATTACTTATTTAATTAAATAGTGGATAGGGTAACAGAATTGGAAGTGAGAAGATCTGGTTCAATTTTTGCTTCAGAAATTAATTCTGTGATCCTGGACAAGTCACTTAATCTCTCTGGGTCTCAGTTTCCTTATCTGAAAAATGAGGGAGCTGGATTAGATGGTCTCTAAGGTCTCTTCCAGTTCTAAATCCTATGAATTTTTTCATTAGCAGTTGCTCACATCTGTTTGTACATTAAAACGCCTAATTGCCCAAATTTAAAAAATATCTGATAGTGACTATATAATTCAATAGATTATCAAAGAGTAGTGAAAAACAGAGTCTGTTGAAAGTCTGATGTGAGACCCACTTGGGCCAGATCATCCCAGGAACCCTTTTCAACTAAAATTGGAAAAAGAACAAAAAAAATTTAGCAGATATGCCAAAAATCATCTACAGAGAACTATTCTTATCTATGGATAGCAGAACATACACTGCAGGGGTCCAGGCTCCGCAGGGTCCTTGGAACCTGACAGGAGGGATAGAGTTGGCTAAATGAGTTGAGTCAGCACAGGGGTTAAAACGCAGGAGCAGGTTGACTGACTGCTGCTCAGATTTATTTTTATAGCCTCAGAATCATATAAGCATCAAGCAAGCAAGCTAAAATAATTTCCTTGGTTACAAAAGTTTACAATTTTCATTATCAATCATATATTTCATGTGGTTACAAGTTTGATCATGTAGTTCATACAAGTTTGATTATCAATCATGTAGTTAATTAATTTTTATCCCTGCTCAGACCGTGATGACCTCAACCAGTCTGCTGCCTAGTTTGTTGCTGCATTGTAAAATTATTAATTCATTTAAAGTTATTAATTAAGCAATTCATTTAATGGAATGTTTTTTATGTTTCTGTATATATGTTTTTTGATACGCTCCCTTGACAAACTATAGTAAGGGTAGTTGTGTTTGTCCATCCATCCGTTGACTCCTTCAATAACCAATTTCCTTTCAGCCCTTGTTGGTGGAAACCACAGTTTCTGTGACTTTTATTCTTTCCCAATAAACTAAAGCTGTTAAAGTTCACATATCGGTCACCTATATTAACTATTCTTATACCATCTTTATCATATATTCCTGTGTATGATAAGGGGGGGGCAAAACTGTTGATTTCCCAGGAATTCTACCTAACCCATCTTGTATCTGCTTTCCCTGTATATATTCTGACATCTCCTTGGAATTCCCAGTGTTGGGTTTTCCAGAGATTTCATAATGTTGGAATCTTTTGTATGCCTCAGGGAGAGGCAATCCTGTTAAATGTGGACAGAGTTCACAATCTGTTTTATTCAAGGAATTTCTCTGGAATCCTTCCTTTATAGTCATTTCACTATTAGAATGAGTAAGTTTTGCATCAATATTAGACCTATAAATATTGGTATACATGGAATCCATATATATATGAAGGAAATGTTGTGCCATCAGGCAGCATGGCTGCCTTGAGTCTTTTTGCCAGACTGTGTCAAGCAGCTTAGAGACCCTGGCTCCCAACAATACACCATACCTCAGTACTTTATTTATTTATTTGTTTTTTTATTTATATTTTTTAGATTTTTGCAAGGCAATGGGGTTAAAGTGGCTTACCCAAGGCCACACAGCTAGGTAATTGTTAAGTGTTTGAGTCAGGAATTGAACTCAGATTCTTCTGACTCCAGGGCCAGTGCTCTATCAACTGCCACCTAGCCACCCCCCAATACCTCAGTACTTTAAAGGAAAGCCTGGAATTTAGGATTACTAAACTTGATATTTCCAATGCAATCATGTTAAGGTTCTAAGTCAAACTCTAGAATTTCTCTTCAGGAAAATCTTTGACAACTCTTTGCATAGGACTAAACTTTCAACTTTGCTTTTAAAAAATTCTTGTCTTTGTGACTTCTGAACCATATCATTCCATTCCAACTGCAGGCATTTTTGACCAAGATTATTGTAAAGTTACAACATCAGATTGCTGAGATCAGTGATAGGCGAATCCGAACTACGAGTGAGGTTCTTACCTGCATTAAGCTGATTAAAATGTACTCTTGGGAAAAATCATTTTCAACCATCATTAAAGGTATGAAAAGGCTGTTTTCATATAGAGTCTTATAATGTCAATCTTATTTCAATTTTAGATGATTTATTAAATGCCTATTTATTTAATTAAATGCTTATTCAGACTTCTACTTGGAATACTCCTGGGATTATTACATATCTGTCATTTTTTTTCTTTAAGCTTTAAGAAGCAAGGAGCAGAAATTACTGGAAAAATGTGGATTTCTTCAGAGTCTCAATAGTGCCATCTTGTTCATTGCACCAACGCTGGCTACTGTTGTGATGTTCCTTGTCCATACAGCTTTAAATTTAGAACTCAATACCTCAGTAGTAAGTGTTCTGAATCTATTTCTCCCCCCCACCTCTTATTTATAACATCAGTAAGTAATTGAGTTTCCTTATTTTTCTTCTCTAATCTGGACCCCCTGAGTTTTCACAGGCAGAAAATGTAGTCTACTGTTGCCTTTATTCAGACCTTTAGGATTTTTTTCCTGGTGAATGTGCCTATGAAATTGTGTGTGTGTTTATATATGTGTATATGTGTGTGTCTGTATATGTGTGTCTATATAGGTAGGTGTGTGTGTCTGTGAGTGTGTGTGTTTGGTATATATAGGGTAAAGGGATTGAAAACTCTGTTTTCACTAATAAAAAAAATTGTTGTGTCAACTCCTGCAATGATGGATATCTCAGAGAATTGTTCAGTGCACTAAGAGTTAAATCAGTCAGCTAGTCAATAAATAAGCATTTATTAAATGCTGCTTCTGTGCTAGATACTGTGCTAAGCATTAGGAATACAAATAAGAAAAAGAAAGACAGTCTTTGCCCTTAAGAGGTTTATAATCTAAAGGGGAAGGCAAGGTAAAAAAGGAAGTGAATGGAGTTGGGCAGAAGGTAGCATGGCTGAATAGTTGGAACCCCTTTTTAATGTACTTGGCTCGATCCTCTAGCTGTCCAGTCAGAGAGGCTAAGGGTAAGAGGGGTACTGATGAGGTGGAAAAACCAAAGCTGTGGAAATCTCACTGGATGAGATTCCTGGGGATGATGAGATTTTCTAGGAGCCACAATCATGATGGAGTCATGCGGCTAATGGGAAATGAGCTAAATAATTTACCCGTGGTCATTGTAGCTATGATGCGTGAGAGGTAGGCCTGACACCTAGCTTTTTCTGACACTACTATTCTCTCTACTTTAATCCATTCATCTTCCCTTGCCTCCTCCACTTGGCTACCAAACATCTATTCCTAAAACATAGATCTAGCTGTTGTTGGGGGTTGCTGCCACCAATTTAAGATCGAGAGGCCTTGAATGGTGGAAAGAACTTACACACAGCCCTGGGATTTTAAAACTGCTCAGGAGTTATTATACAAGCCTGCAAAGTATACAGATTAAAAATCTTTTCTCCTCCAGGAGAAGCAGCAAACAGTTTGTAAGCTTCTAGAGGGCAGAAGAATAATAAAAACTAGGTAGGGTTTGTCTGAGAGAGAGAGAGAGACAGAGAGAGAGAGAGAGAGACAGAGAGAGAGAGACAGAGAGAGAGAGAGAGACAGAGACAGAGACAGAGAGACAGAGAAAGACAGAGAGAGAGGAGAGAGACAGAGACAGAGAGAGAGACAGAGAGACAGAGAGAGAGACAGAGAGACAGAGACAGAGAGACAGAGAGACAGAGAAAGACAGAGAGAGAGGAGAGAGACAGAGACAGAGAGAGAGACAGAGACAGAGAGAGAGAGGGACAGAGAGAGAGACAGAGAAAGACAGAGAGGAGAGAGACAGAGAGAGGGGAGAGAGAGACAGAGAGAGGAGAGAGAGACAGAGAGACAGAGACAGAGAGACAGAGAGACAGAGACAGAGAGAGGGGAGAGAGAGACAGAGAGAGGAGAGAGAGACAGAGAGACAGAGAGAGAGAGAGAGGAGAGAGACAGAGAGACAGAGAGAGAGAGGAGAGAGAGAGAGAGACAGAGAGAGAGACAGACAGAAACAGAGATAGAGAGAGAGACAGAGAGAGAGACAGAGAAAGAGAGAGAGGAGAAAGACACAGAGAGAGAGAGAGGAGGAGAGGAGAGACAGAGATAGAGAGAGATAGAGACAGAGACAGAGATAGAGAGACAGAGATAGAGATAGAGACAGAGAGACAGAGACAGACAGAGACAGAGAGACAGAGAGAGAGACAGAGATAGATAGATAGAGAGATTGAGAGAGAGAGAGAGAGAGAGAGACAGACAGACAGACAGACAGACAGACAGGAAAACTGGCTGGGCTGAGACTCAGGTGAGACTGCTCACTAGCCCACCCTCTGGGTGCAGAAGGATCAGGAGATTGTAGGCAAAGGGGAAATTCCTCCCCCTCTACATGCCTGAAACCAGGTAAAAGGTTAGAAGTTGGGGGGGGGGGGATGAGGAGGTTACAAATTTACATTTAACCATGGAACAATAGGAGTCAATTTACATCACAGGAGCAGATAATATTTTCACACTATCTAAAGGATTACAAAAATCTGTTTCCAATTACAAATCTCCTATGTTCATAAATCCTGCATCATATTCCCCCCTCAAATTATTGGGACCCAGGTTCATCTGGACCTTTCAGGACCCATTTGGAGGGGAATGCATTGCAAAGGGAGCTCAATTGAGGTAAATTCCTGGTACAACTGGATAGCTGGTATGACAGAAATCACTATTGTAGATGTACAGCTGGTAACCTAGAGAAACGAATCTCAGAAAAATGATCGAGCAGATAAAACCAGAGAGGGCTATTTAACAGAGGCCTAGTAAATAGGAAAAAAACTAGGAGGTCTATAAAGAACAAGAATTATAATTTATGATCCTAAGTCAGTTTCAGAATACTTTTCATAAGATGATGGATTCTACAATAACACAGATTCATTAATGATTGTCACATTGAGTTGTAATCAAAAGCTCTAAGAATGGTATAAACAAATGCACTGGAAAATCATTTTAAAACTGCACATGTCTAATAAGTAGTTTGCAAAAAGAAAAATTTTTTTAACTTTAACCATGTTTAGAATGAACAAAAATTCTAGCTGTAGAATGTATCTGTCCTTTAAAGCAGTTAAAAAATAGACCAATAGGAGACTAAATATTTGTCAACTGTTAAGGATTTTAGATGAATTCCAGTGACTCAGGCTTATACTTAATTACTGAGTACCTGGCATGATTATGGTAATTTGCCATAAGAGCACAAAGGGACACAAGGTCATGTTCCCTTAATTAGATGTCTGTTACAGGCAGAGGTCTTATAGACAAATCTTTTTTTTTTTTTAGGTTTTTGCAAGGTAAATGGGGTTAAGTGGCTTGCCCAAGGCCACACAGCTAGGTAATTATTAAGTGTCTGAGAGCAGATTTGAACCCAGGTACTTCTGACTCCAAGGCCAGTGCTTTATCCACTACGCCACTACGCCACCTAGCTGCCCCTAGACAATCCTTTTCAATGAGCCAGGATCCAGGTCTGCCAGCTGATGCTGAAAGGCTGTTCCCTCAAAGGTCACTCCACCTGCATTTAATATGATAATCCTAATTCACATTTAGAACTGCATTTTTATAAAAGCATCTTTTTACAATGAACCCATTTAGTTATTAATCCTGTTTAAAACAGATACCTATTGCTTTCAGAATTCTTTAAAAACCATTAGAATGTCTTAGGTGACTTTACATTTGCAACCTGTGTTATTAATTCCAAAGTAATAAAACAAAAGTAAGACCAACCAGGTATTCAAGTCAATTAACATATGAATGATTGAGTTTTACAAAATAATATTTAAAGCATCTTGATCATAGTATAAGTCTTCTAACATCCTAACTTCTATTTTTCTAAGTTTGTAATTTACACAGGGGGGAAAATAGGCCAAGAGCAATTAGCCTTTATTTCCAGGAGCCAAGAGAATTAATATTACTTGGAACAAGACAATAGCAACAGACTGACTTATGGCACTTTACAATCACAAGAGATGAAACAACAAGTTGCCCAGTTCGGTTAACAAAAATTTCAAATAAATACATTTTTCCTTTTATAAACCCAAGAGAATACTTAAAGTCTCATTAATTAAAACAGGTTGAATACAAGTTAATCAATATTAGGTTAAAATTAAAAGAAATTAGGGGCTAGCTAGGTGGAGCAGTGGATAGAGCACCACCCTGGATTCAGAAGGACTTGAGTTCAAATACCACCTCAGACATTTGATAATTACTTAGATGTGTGATCTTGGGCAAATCATTTAACCCCATTGCCTTGCAAAAAACAAACAAACAAACAAAAAATTAAAACAAATTAGTGCACAGGTCAGAACATTTCACAAAGGTATTTATCATAAAGTTTCTAAATTAAACACAAGTACATATTCTTTCAAAAGTAAACCATGGTGGTGTGTGTGGGGGGGGGGGGCTCAGCTTTTCTAAGCCAGTGAGAACTAGGAGCAGCTCATCTGTAGACTGTGCTGAGCTTTTAAGGAGTCCATTAAATTAAGTAAAGGGATAAATAAAAGTATGCCATTATGTCTTTTTGTCTTGCTGGTAGATAGGTGTGGTTTGCTTTAAAAAGCTTCCTAAAGATATTCCTGATTTACTAACTTGATTTAAAGAAAGAAATTGTCTTCCCGCTTTCTAACTGAGATCAAATGGTATTAAAATTCTCTAGTAAGGTGGTAGACTCAGCTTGATAACTTAATATTAAATTAATCTTTTTAAAACAAATCCAAAACCCAAATAAAAGGAATAAATGTTTCAGAACTTTCATTTCATTTTTGACCAGGCTATAAATTAACTCAGTCTAACAATCAGGAGCTATTTCAGATTTGAATTACACTAGAGAGTTAGACAGTTAGACACATGTATACATGCACATAGGCACACACAGACAAAATTTTTTTTTTTGAACAGATTACACATTGATCCATTTGTGTAGTGAGACTTTAGGAGCTCTGGCCAGCTCACTTAAATCTCAAACCTAATGATGTTTTTTCAGCCCTTCTGGCTAGCAGAGAGATGTAAAGACTCATTGAAAACTACAGAGAGATCTCTGATTTAAAATATATTTTTAAATATACACACACACATATATTTATAATATTTTCAAATTGTACCAATTAAGACCAATTAGAAAAAAGATTTTAGAATCAATTAGGATTTCTTGAGGATCCTCATAAATATATATTGAGATTTTAAAATAATCAGTAATTAAAATTCCTTGATATAATTGAATGCATTCTTCAGTTACCTTACACAGATCAAACTCAGTTATCCAACTGCAGAGATCTTAACTTATTAGCACAGGGCTTAAAATGAAATCTGAATTTCCCAGTCCCAGAAAGAGTCCATAGAGTCCAAGACAGCAGTCTTTCCCCAAATAGTAGACCCTTTAAAGGGCCCTGCTCAACCCAGACAAAGGTGACCCCAATGTCAATGACCCAGCTATCAGCTGGTCAAACCCAAAACATACAGTCTTGTACCACTGACTGCCCTCACAGTCATCCTCCCCTTGAATTCCTAGGAGCAAGAGAGGGGCCAAATAGAAGGGGTTTTGCTAAGAATCTGGGGAAGATGGCCTAGTTCAGAGTTTCCCTAACCAATTAGAAGTCTGAGCAGATTCAGGGACAAATTCAATATCTCTTTGTGGTTTGCCAAAATGTTGCCAGGGGTTGGTGTTGTTAATTTAAAATTGAGAGGCCTTGAATGGTAGAAAGAATTCACACACAGCGCTAGGATTTTAAAACTGCTCAGGATTTATTATATAAGCCTGCAAAGTATATAGATTAAAATCCTATCTCCTCCAGGAGAAACAGCAAGTAGTTTATAAGCTGCTAGAGGGCATAAGAATAATATAAGCTGGGTGAGGTTTGTCTGAGAAAGAAAGAGACAGAGAGAGAGAAAGAGAAAGAAAGCCAGGAAAACTGACTGGGCTGAGACTCAGGTGAGACTGCCCATGCCCAAGGGGAGTCCAGGCCAGACTTTTATAGTCTTGCCCACTCTCTAGGTACAGAAGTGTCAGGGGACTGTGGGCAAAGGGGAAAATCCTTTTGAAACCAGGTAAAAGCCTAGAAGTTGGGGGAATGGAACAATAGGAGTCAATTCACATCACACATTTTTATAAAATTTAACAGTTTAAATGATTACAAAATGTTTCCAATTACAAATCTCCTCTCTGCATCATAACCACTTCACCTTCTACTCATGACTCCTTTATTGCCTCTGTGATAAAATGTAAACTCTTCTGTTTCTTCCTAAGCTCCTCATAATTCAGTTTCAAAACTATATTTCCAGACTAAGTTCATTAGTTTCACTTATACATTCTATGTTCCAGCCAAACTTCTGTTCCCGGTACTGCTTCAGGGTTTTTGCAGAGGCACCTGCTGTTGTTTGTGAGAATGGACTCTAAAATCTGAAAGAGATATAGAAAGAAATTTTTTAAGTCATTTGGTAGAGGAGAGCAAACTGGAAAGGAGGAAAAACTCCCTCCAGGTTCTGGTAGGATTTATCACATAGGATTTTGATAAAGATTTCTGGCCAACGGTCACATACAAATCATTTGATAAAAGACATGACACACAATCACAAAACACAACCTTGGTCCTGGAAATGCAGTGCTCAAACAAAAAAGTTTTAGTGAATTTAGGAACTGATAGTTAACTAAAACAACCTGAATCCATGGAATGAATCCTCTATCTTGTCTCAAGCTTGATAGAGTTCATTCAAGAAGTCGTAGGAACCAGATTGGTGACACATTTTTCCCAGAGGGATCAATTTCAGTAAGTCTCAGGGGTTTTAAATTGGAGTACTTAAATTTACAATCAAGAAACAAGCATACTGTGATGAGGAATATCACAAAAAAAAATTATAATCCCAAATTTCTTTGAGTGTCATAAAAACTAAACAAATTTAGTTAAACAGAGGCATAATCTCACACCTCCCTTAAAAAGACAAAGTTTGTTAATCAGACTCTAAAGATAATCTAAATTAGTTACAGATTATATTACTTAGAGGCTCACAGTGAATTGATTGAGAGGGAAGATTTCTCTATCACCAAGGTAACTAAAGTCTTAACTGGGTAATCATTTAGGGAACTTCAAGCTTCCCTTTGGCTTCTACCTGAGGAATGTCAGACAGTTAATATTATTATGTTAGAAGTCAGGTTTTGACCAGATGAGGTTAATGAAAACAGAAAATAGACTTTCAGCTAATCAAAAGCTGCAGAAGAATGGATCTGTCCTAAAACAATAAATAAAAGGAATTAGAAAATGCTTCTCTTTTAGGCAAACATCAACATCATGAAACAAAAAACAAAGTGATACTTTAATGATTATCCATGTTAAATAACATTAAAGCTCCTTGTAACTCACTCCCAATGTCCATTTAATCAGCTCATTTCAACTTTAGTCTTAGCTGTCACATGTAGTCATATGATCCCTGGGAACATCATCCCTTGGAAATTCTGGAATAAGCCTTGTTCTCAAGGCAGCTCTGGAGGAAGCTCCTTCTAGCAGATTCACTTCTCTGATTCCAAGACCCTTACATAGATTTTCTTTTTTGTTTTTGCAAGGCAAATGGGGTTAAGTGGTTTGCCCAAGGCCACACAGCTAGGTAATTATTAAGTGTCTGAGGCCAGATTTGAACCCAGGTACTCCTGACTCCAGGGCCGGTGCTCTATCCACTGTGCCACCTAGCTGCCCCTCATAGATTTTCTAGATAATAATTTGTTAGTAACAAGACTCAAAACAATTTAGTTTAACTTCCTAAATTTGATTTTCTAGTAATTTGCTCATGTTATAAAAACCAACTTAAACTTTATGGAGCTAATTCTGTTATAAAAAGTACATCAAAGACTCATAATTCACCTGAAACTTCAGAGAATTTCAGTTTTTACATACTATTTACTCTCTATCTATACCTAATCCTTTTATTTTATATGGACAATGCCATTAATAGACTAAAGAAGAATCTTTAAAAAGCATTCATTAATTCATTAGAGTATGATTTGTAAAATATACCCTTCTATCTTTTAATATTATCAGACAGAAACTGCAAAATAGGAAAAAATTATGATTTGAAAATTCTTTGCAGTTATTAATACAATCTTGTACGTAAAATCCTTACTCCATTTTTGAAAATTTATTACTAAAACATACTCAAGGCCTATATATCCCATTAGAATATGTATATATATATGTATATATAACTGACTTTCAAATGTTTCTATATATATAGCTTAACACTTAGCTTTTTAATAGTCTTTGTTGCTTTCTCAAACTTTACCATTTCACTAAATTAAAAAAACTTCTACATTTTTATCCTAACTCCCTCTTTTGAGGTTACATTAATTTCCCATAATCCTGAAAGAATGAGACATAAAGGACCTCATCTTATACATGAATATATCACTATTAGCAAGGTAATGGCAAGCTTAAGAAGTCATTCTACCTAGTGCTTAGGATATGGAGTTGGTGACAAACCCAGATTAAAAAACTGTAAGATATTTCATCCTTACATCCAATTAGAGTAACTCATTGGTGTTTTAGTATTAATCTATTAATACATTAATAGATTAATTAATAGATTTAGTATTGAAACAGCAAAAACTTTTTCAGTTCACCTTCCCTGATTAGAGAAATTTCCTGTGAAAGGACATAGCTATGACAATGTCAAGATTGTTCCTTCAGGAGCTAAAACTGACCTGATATAAGCCATAACAAGGGAAAACAAAACAAAACAAAACATCCTTTAGCTCTGTTTGATTCTGGGTAAGAGTCATAGTTTAACAACAAAAACAGGGAAGACAATAAACAAAAAGTATGTACAAAGCAAGTTATAGACAGGATAAACCAGAGATAATTAACAGAAGAAAGGCTCTGGAATTAAAAGGGATTGAGGAGGCTTTATGTAGGTAGGACTTTAGTTGAGACTTAAAAGAGGTCAGTAGTCAGAGTGTAGGAAAGAAAATGTTCCAAGCTTGGGAGACAACCAGAGGAAAATGCCTAAAGCTGGGAAATTGTCTTATGGAACAATCACAAGATGTGTAGAAATTCCTGTTTTAAAACTATTGTGGCCTATCTAGCCTTTCATTCTCATTTTGGCCTTATGATTAGAACATATTCTAAGTCAAGTGTCCTAAGGCAGTTAAAATGTGAGGATTTTATTGATAGAAAAGGGAGAGGAGGGGATCCCTTTGAAGGAGGGAAGTGAAGGCATGAAAACAAGCCAAGAAAACTCTTCTCTGATATTCAGTTTGGGTTCTCCTTGTTTAGGGTTTTCCTACAATTCAAGATCATTTTATATTTACTTAGCTCGATGAAAGTTCATTCTCTCTCTCTCTCTCTCTCTCTCTCTCTCTCCCCTCCCATCCCCCTATTCTCTCTTTCCCTACCTCTCAGAACAGTGAGGGACTTGATATAGGCACTTAATAAATGTTTGTTATATTGAATTGTTTGTTATATTGAATTAGAGATAAGACAGGTTAACATCTAGGATGATCCAATGTTTATACTCTGAAAAAGTCAGAAGAGGCTTAGAGACAGTTAGTAAATGGGGTGTTCCCAAGAGAAAAAATGAAAGATAAAGATGAACAAATAATATAGTCTTGGCAAGGGTTGAGCAGGATGTAGATTTACAATGGTTGAACCTATTTTACCAAAAGGGAGACAAGTTAAAATCAACACCAACAAGCCAAGCCAATGTCAAATAAGCAAAGTCAACAAGGATGTTATCTACTTACTATGTGTCCTTTGCAATGGGAGATGACAGAAGAATTCTAAAGCAGAGTCTCTTCCCCTGAGGGGTTTTTGGTAGTATAGATTAGACATACAACATCAACTAATCAGAGACTAACATAAGGCTAACTATATAATCAAGGGCTAGATTTTATGTTTCAGAGTATAAGTGCTGTAGAAGATCAGAATAAAAGTAGAAAAGTAGAGGTTGAATTAGATAATTTCTATAATCCCTTCCAGTTCTAATATTCTTTGATCCTTAGATGTGTTGAAGTTGATCAGGAAAGACTTAATGGACAAGTTGATCCTTGAGTTAACTTTGAAGAATGGGGTTTGGAAAGGCTAAAAGGAGGGAGGAAAGCATTTGAAGCAAAGGGGGAATGATGAGAATAAAGTTTCAGAGCAGACTAAAGAGCAATTCTGGTGTCCAAGGTCAGTACCACAGAGAGAGACTGAGACTGTGGAACATTGTCTTTCCTCCTCGATCCTTCCTCCCACTTTTACATCCTCTCTCCTATTCTAAGGCAACTGCTAGGGAGGCCTACCATTGAGAAAGGGAGTGCTTTAGAGACAGGCCAGAGAATACCTCACCTAGTGTAAAGCACACCATCTGGTAGTTTACTATTTTTAACTAATTTTTCTTGCTAACTAGGTGCTAAGATGAGATGTTTCTACCCATTGAAAGAATAAAAATGCTGCCACATCACTCTAAATTTCAACACCCTGGACCAAAGTTCTAGTTTCCCCTACCCTATTTGCAGATCTGTGAAAATGACAGAAATTGGATAGAATTATCCCAATATTTGTCTCTATACTGCAGCACTGTGAGGTACCAACATAGCAATGTAGACTAGCAAGGCTATTTTTTGTGCCTGCAAAACAAGGAATCCTAAAAAACAATTTTCCCCCTTTCCCTTTCTTTTCTAGGCTTTTACTGCTGTGGCAACACTGAATTCACTGAGACTATCTGTGTTCTTTGTGCCTTTTTCTATCAAAGGCTTTACAAATTCACAGTCAGCTGCAAAGAGAATGAAGGTAAACCTTATATTGTTAGTCAATTGGGTATGTCATTTAGCAGTACTTTATCATCAATGACATCTTTTGGATGGACCCTGCCCTTAACATATGCTGTCTATTCAATTTGAGTTCTTTGGGATGTTCAGGGAAGGTAGTCTATATAGAGAAGTACCAAAACAAATAATTTCTTGTCTTTCCACTGGTAAAGAAGAATCAAACTTCATGAATTCTGACTCCACTAGGATATTAGAGTGATTTTTCAAAAAGAAATGAGTAGATGAAATATGATATAGTAGAAGGTCCACTAGTATAGCATTCAGGAGACTTGGATTCTAATCCTACACTCTATGTGACAGTGAACCAATCACTGTCCCTCTCTGAACCTCAGCATCATCTTCTGAAAAATGTAGGGTTTACATTAGATGGTATCTGGGGTTCTTTGCTATAGTTTTATTCTATGTTAAAGTTTAATTTCAGCATTATATATAGAAAAAAGCATATGCTCTGTATTGAATAGTATAAACAAAATTTTAAAGGGAATAATTAAGATGCTAAAAATGAACATTTAATCACTTGAAAAATTATTCTTTTATATTCATTAAACTAGATCCAACAGTATCTCTACTTGAACTTAGGAATCTTTTTCTTTCTCCATATATAGGAATATATATTCCTATATATGTTTATGTTCATATATATTTCTGTCTCTATAGCTATATAATTTTTGGCAGGTATAGGGACTTGATCTGTTCAATTCATTTGTATCAGGAGCTTTAGGGGAGGTTAGCACCTTTTCTGCAATCATTTAGTCTTAGAGAGTTGCCCGTATCTATATTTGAAAATAATGAAACCATTCTATGGTCTGGACTACCATCTAATTGATAACAACATTTTCTCTAATTTGTCTAAATTTTTGAGTTTTGATACATTGAAGATGTATTAGTGAGATCCCTGTACATTGTGAAAGGAATTTTTCTTTTTTCTTTCTTTCAAGAAATTTTTCCTGAAGGAATGCCCTGCATTTTATGTCCAGGAACTGGAAGGCTCTGCTGCACTGGTTTTGGACAATGCTACCTTGTCTTGGGAATGGAACAGTAGTGGGATCTGCAATGGCACTATAGAGATGAATGGGGATGGGGACTTCCCTGATAAACCTGCTGTAGGATCGTATCAAGGGAAAAATCAACCAACTTGGAAGCTTAGCCCATCTGAAAAGAGAAAGCTCAGCCTTGGCCCAGTGTTGCACAATATAAGCATTGTGGTTCCAAAGGTAAAGTTACAGTTGCTCAGATGACAAAATAAATGCCACCTATGAATCAGAAGTTATAGAGCAGGAAGAGACTAAGAGATTATCTAGATAGACCAAGCTCTCTTATTATTCAGGATAAAATGGAAGCCGGAAGTATAGAAGCAACTTGCCTAAGGTTACACAGCAATTGAATGACAAAACTAGAATAACAAGTCAGCTCTCCTGACTCTGATCATGCCACCTTAAAGACCAATCAGGTCTAGTCTTCAGCAGGTAGCAGCAGTGAGATGACTCACTGTCTAAAGAGCTAGACCTAGACTGAAGAAGATCTCAGTTTAAATCTGGCCTACTAGATGTATAATCCCAGGCAAGTCACTTCACTTTTATTTGCCTGTTTCCTGTACTGTAAAATGAGGATAATCCACCTTCCAGAATTGACAATCAAGTTTTCGAAATATTTGCAAAGTGTTTAGCACATAGTAGGCTCTCATAAATACTTGTTTCTTTTTCTCCCCCCCCCCCCCCCCCGGGTACTTGAAGAGCACAGAACTGCAATAGAAAAAAACAGAAAATGAGCACGGGCTGTGGAGTTAGATGGCCTGGGTTTGAATCCCAACTCTGTCACAAAGTTGTATCTGGATTCCACTTTCCCCATCTCTAGAATCCTTCATCAGGACCCTTGTGATTCTAAATCTTATGACAAACTGTGAAGGCAGTTTCTGCCTCAGTCCCACCTTACACAAAGGTAGAGTAGACACTTGGAGCAATTGTAGGGGTTTTAGGAGGATTCTATTCTCCCCAGTAGTGGGCCCTTTGATCTAGTTCTGTTATCTAAAATTCCACCATGGAGGATTTGCCTCCTCTAGTTCCTTGGGCTGAGTAGTATAGTGGAGAGATTATTGGATTTGCAATCAGAGGACCTCAGTTCAAATTCTAGCTTAGCCATTGCAGGTTAGTTGGTCAACTTGCTTTTGTAAAGTTGTCTGCTAAATCCCAGACACTACCCTGAACACTGAGGATTTGTCAAAAGGCAAAGACGGTCTCTACTCTCAAGGAGTTCACAGTTTCATGGGTGAAGAAACATGAAAGAAATATGTACAAATAAGATTTACATATATAAATCTATATAATTCACATGATGATGTGATATTATATGACACTACATGACATGACATGATATAACATAATAATATAATATAATTAATATAATATAATAAATTAATACAATTAATTAATATGATGTAATATAATAATATAAAATACAATACAATAAATACAATGCAATACAATACAATACAATATAATATAATGCAATAATATAATAAATTAGAGTAATCTTAGAGCCAAGGCACTAAGATGGGGAAGACTTCTTGAAGAAAGTAGGACTTTTACTGAGACCTTAAGGAAGCTGGGGAAGCTTAGGAGGTGGAGATGAGGAAAATAGTTCCAGGTATGAGGGACAGCCAATAAAAAATACTAGGAGTCTGAAGATGAAGTATAGTATTTAAGTAAGAGCAAGAGGGTCTGTGTCACTGGATTGCAGAGTACATGGTATAAGGTGTAAGGAGACAGGGAAGGTAGATGGGGAAGATTATAAGGGGCTTTAAAAATTAAACAGAGTGGGGCAGCTAGGTGGCTCAGTGGATAGAACACTGGCCCTGGAGTCAGGAGTACCTGAGTTCAAATCCAGACTCAGACACTAAATCATTGCCTAGCTGTGTGACCTTGGGATAGTCACTTATTCCTATTGCCTTAAATAAATTTAAAAAAATTAAAGGGAAAAAATTAAACAGAGGATTTTATATTTGAATCCAGATTTAATAGGGAACCATCAGATTTTGGTTACTGGGGTAGAGGGTTGGTGGGAAGATGACATGGTCAGACCTGTATTTTAGGAAGATCCTTATGACAGTTGACTAGTGAATGGGTTGGAGTGAGGAGAGACTTAAAGCACGGAGCCCAAGCAACAAGCTACTGCAAACAGTCTGTTTGGGAGGTAATAAAAGGCAGCCACAGAGTGGTGGCAGTGTCAGAGGAAAGGGGGATAGGTGGTGCTCAGGGGCTGCTCTAGGGCAAGTCCCTTCTGTGATTTTGTAGCCAACATCCTATATGGATAATGCATTCCTTGGTTAAAATATTTTTATCTAGGGTAATAGGTGGTTCCACATTGTCTAGTAATTGTTGCTAACACAAATGTGGCTAAAAATTGTTAACAGCTTTGCTACCTTAGCAATATTGAACTTAATTAGAACTGGGTCACTAACCCCCATGTAAGGATCCCTGACAGTGCATTTTTTATGTACCAGGCAGCCCTCTCAACTATGAAAGCTGTATAATGTCCTAAGGGATCCCAGACCCCAGAGCTACTATAGGCTCTGTGGACCTTAATATGAAATATTACTGAAAGTTTATTTTAACATCCCCAGACTTCAGTTTACTCATCTATAAAATGTATCATTGGACACATAAATAAGTTTTGAGCTTCAGTAGCTTTGGGGCTATGGAGTATCTCACTCATTGCTCATTTGTCTCGCAGGGGAAGATTTTAGGGGTTTGTGGAAACACAGGAAGTGGAAAAAGCTGTCTCTTATCAGCTATATTGGGGGAGGTAAGTGAAATGTGCCAGGTATAATTTCTATTCACACTGATCTAAATACCTTCCATCCCCTACCATACCTAAGTCCTCCCTGGATCAGCATCTTGCCTCCATAACACAGAGTCCTTAATTTGCACGTGGTCTCCCCAATTAGACCCTAAGCTCTTCAAGAGCAAGAACTATCTTTCCCTTTTCTAAAATTTAAATCCCCAGCGTTTAGCACTATGTTTGGCAAAGAGTACGTGCTTGATAAATGCTTATTGGCTGACAGGTCAATGATCTTGAGGAGAATTCATGTAAATTTACTTCTTTAAAACTTAATCCTATTTTACATTTTCCTTACACAAACAATTCTCTGGAGGTACCCTGCCATGTATCCTTTGCTAAAAAAAATTCAAGCCCATATTTTTATTTTTTAATTTAATTTAATTCTCCCCCAGTTACATGCAAAAACAAGTTTTAATATGCATTTTAAAATCTTTGAGTTCTGAATTCTTTCCCTTCCTCTCACCCCACTCCCCCCATCGAGAAAGTTATTTGATATTGGTTAAAAACATTACCACAAAAGTCAAGTTGTAAAAATAAACGTAATTGGGGGCAGATAGGCAGCGCAGGGAGAGGGCAGATAGGTAGCACAGTGGATAGAGCACTGGCTCTGGAGTCAGGAGGACCTGAGTTCAAATTCAACCTCAGACACTTAATAATTGCCTAGCTGTGTGACCTTGGGCAAGTCACTTAACCCCACTGCCTTAAAAAATCCCTCTCCACCAAAAAAACAAAAGAGAAACTATAAGAAAAATAAAGTAAAAAATATGCTTTAATCTGTGTATTCAGACACCATCAGTTCTGTCTTTGGGATAGATATCATTCTTTATCATAAATCCTTCAGAGTTTTTTTTGGTCACAGCATTGCTGAGAAAAAGTCAGTCTGATCATCCTACAATTTTATACACAGTACATTTCCTATTTCATTTGTTCATATACTTTTTTTTACTAAGAGCATCTTCTTTATCTTTTCTTATAACTGAACAGCATTTCATCTTAATCACATACCACAGTTTGTTCAGTCATTCCCTAACTGATGGCATCCTCTCAATCTCCAGTTCCTTGACAACAGAAAAGAGATCTCTAAATATCCTTATACATAGAGATCCCTTTCCTTACAGATTTTCATCTCTTCTGGACTATAGACCTGTAGTGGCATTGCTAGGTCAAAGGGCAGGCATGGTTTAATAGTCCTTTGGGCCTAGTTCCAAATCAGAGTTAATATTTTTCTAGGCAGGCTGGTTGGGGTGGACAGAGTGCTGGGCTGGGCATCATACAGACCCCCATTTGAATCCAGCCTCAGTTGTGTGACTGTGCAAGTCACTTAAATTTTCTGTCAGTTCATCCAAATCAATTAGCTTGCCATAGGACAGGCAAGGGCAAAGTACTGGAAATAAAAATGCAAACAAAAAGAAAATTTAAATTCCAATGAGGGAAGCCAACATATAAAAGAAGTTAAAGGTAAGGAGGGAGAGTGAGATATTACAGGATGTGAATCATAAGAAGGGACAAGCAGAGGGGCCCATAGGTACAAAGGCACTTTGGAGTTGTGAATTCCAGGGTTGGAGTGATTTTTCAAGAGGAAAATCTTGATAGAAAAGTCCTGAGTATAGTCTATTGAGAATTGAAGACTTGAACCTCAGTCTCCTTAGCTGTAAGGTAAGGATAGCAATATATAAGCTAACTGGGTTGTGGGGTGTAGGTTGTGTTCAGGAAAGACTAGTACCTTGGTGTGAGGCTGCCGAGCCCTCTTCAGGGCTGCTTTCCACCTTTGATGGATGTCCACTTGAGTTACCTAACTCTCACCCGCAACTCCAAGAAGCTGCAGCACAGTGGCCACATTCTGGTAAACCATTTCAACAGCTGGGCTAAATCCATGGTGAGTTGAAGGGAAGCGGCTCTACCCCAAGCATGTGAAGTTTTCCACTGGTGGAAAGGGCAGAGGAGCACAACTAATTCCAAGTCATGAAGGTAACTGAAGCAGGTTACTTGGAGTATGTAGAGTTTGGTTATAGACAATGAAGATAACAAGGTCATCCACTGCATCTAGAACCATCACCAGTTGTCTTGATTCTGTCTTGCCACTGGACAAGGATTGGGAGAGAGAGTGAGGCGGATAACTTCATGCAACTTTGCCTCATTTAAATCCAATTTATGTACACGTCAAAAGACATCACCTATACCACTTTACTCTTCCTATCTCAAAATCCTATGGCAACAGACAAGGGACAAAGCAACAGGTATGGATACACTGGGAGCTGTAGCCACAACTCTGTACATAGGTAGCTGAGGAGGGTCATCTCCTCACTGTGAAGCAGCAGTGGGATTTGACAGACCCCGGGTGTCTAAGCAGTCCTTTTAAGGATTGAACTGCTTACCTCCTGATGTGAGGAAGGGGCTAGAAAAGGTGCCCCCAAAATTGTCTACTTACTTGACCCATGCTTGATGACCATGGTAGGCAGGTATCCCACCCTATGGTCAAGACACAAAAAAAAATCTTCAAAGAAGATTCCATTAACTATCAGTTCATGGAATATGTTCATGCTCACAGACAACACAAGACCCAATAGACCTGAAAGAACAATAGCTCTTGTTGCAAGAGAACTCAGCAGGTATAGCCAAATAGCAGCCCTGAGTGAAATAAGGCTGGCAAATGAAGGCCAGTTTACTGGGATACATGTTTTTCTGAATGTGGCTGCAGCAAAGGGGAGCACCATGAACCTGGGGTAGGTTTTACAATCCTAACTAATATAGTCAATAAACTTGAATGCCTACCAAAAGGAATAAATGACAGGTTCATGACAATGAGATTGCCACTTCCAGGAAAATGTCATGTTACATCATCAGTGCCTTTGTTTCTACCATGCTGAACCCTTATGAAGTCAAAGAAAAATTTTATGAAGATTGGAGAGCTTTATCAATGAACCAAAAGAGGATAAACTCATAATTCTGGACAACTAATGCTAGAGTAGGCTCAGATTACCAGACATGGCAGGGAGTCCTTGGAAGGAATGACATTAGAAACAGCAGCACCAATGGTCACCTACACTGAAGACTTATGCATCTCAAGACTTTCTCATCACAAACACTGCCTTCTGTTTACCTAAGTGAAATAAAACTTATTGGATACACCCTCATAGCAAACGGCATCTAATTGACTGTGTGATTGTAAGGAGAAGGGTCAGACAGGATGTGAGAGTGACAAAGGCAATGTGTGGTGTAAAGTGCTGGACTGATCACAGACTCATCCTCTTGAAGCATTCATTCAACCAAAGTAGGGCCCCAAAGGGAAAATATCTACAAGAAGAATGAATGCCTGTTTGTTTTTGCAAGGCAATGGGGTTAAGAGACTTGCCCAAAGTCACACAGCTAAGTACCATATTTCCCCATGTATAAGACATACCCTTTTTCAAAAAAATTGGGGTCTAAAACCTGGAAGTATCTTATCCAGTGGTTGTAGATTTTTTACTTGCATTTCCTGCTTTTTTTTGTGCTTGTTGTCTTTGCATTCATTGTTTCACATTTGTTACCAGTATATTAGGTTATGTTATGCCATGTTCTGCCCAGAAATGGCTCTGAAAAGATTGTTGTACAGTGCTGAATTCAAGTTCAAAGTAATCCAGTGTGCAAAAGTGATTTGGTCCTCCTCCAATTGGCTATGGGAAGAAGAAACCCTATTGAAAATGCCATGGTAGAAGAAGGCCATGAGAGGCAAATCAGTCAAATGACCTGATTTAGAGATGGATTGAAGAGCAAAGGGCAAGTGACCACAAAGTTGGTTCAGCAAAAGACAAGAAGAATTGCTGATGAAAAAGAAGTGATTGATTTCAAAGGAGGACACAATTGGTGCTCCAAGTTCATGAACTGGAATGGACTAAGCATCTATCCACACACTAGACTTACCCAGAAGGTGCCTGAATGCTATAAGCAAAAGGTCCTTGAATTTCATGATGAATAAAACTTGAGTTCAATAACTTTATGTAATCCTTTTTTTTCAAATTTCGGGTCCCTTAGTCAAGATGTGCCCTATACATGGGAGTGTCTTATACATGGAGGAATAGGGTAAGTATTAAGTGTCTGAGTCTGAATTTGAACTCAAGTCTTCCTGATCTCATTGCTGTCTGCCTGTGAAACCTGGACAATCTACTAGTGCCATATCAGGAAACTGAATTGCTTCCATTTAAATTGTCTTAGGAAAATCTTCTCTGGCAGGAGAAGATACCAGACACAAGCTAAACTGCCTAGTATTCTAACATTACTACAGAGAGCTCAACTATGATGGACTGGACACTATCAGAATGCCAGATATCTGCTTGTCAAAAAGGCTATTTCATGGAGAAGTTACATAGAGCAAAAGCTCACAAGGGGGTCAGAAGAAGAGATACTGGGAAATCCTGAAGTTCTCTCTTAAGAGTTTTAGAATTGATTGTACAGCATGGAAGACACTAATACAGGACCACCCAACATAGTGTACCCTCATCAGTGAGAGTGCTGCATTCTATGAGGAAGGCAGAATTGAAGCAGGTCAAAAGAAATGTGACATTCGCAAGTTTAGAGTAAGCCCCTCAGGTGTTTACATGGACTATTTGTGCCTGATCTGTGGAAGAGCATTCTGAGCTCATATTAGCCTGATCAGTCAGATCAATGTCTGTTGGACACACTGTAATTTTTCTCAAACACAGTGATGTCATTTTGGTCTTCTTCATTAAAGAAGGACAAGAACCAACCGAGTTATGGTGAAAATACAACAATCTTTGCAAAAGGCTTCCTAAATTTTGCTGTTATTGTTGTAGTTTTTTAGTCACGTCTGACTCTTGGTGACCCCATTTGGAGTTTTCTTGGCAGAGATATTGGAATGATTTTCTGTTTCCTCTTCCAGCTCATTTTATAGACAAGGAAACTGAGGCCAACAGGGTTATTGATTTGCCCAGGATCACATAGCTAGGAAGTGTTTGAGGTCCGATTTGAACTTGGGGAGATGATTCTTTTGAGTCCAAGTCTAGTGCTTTATTCATTTCACCAGCTAGCTAGCCATTTGCAAACTTTGGAGTACTCTAATAATGCATATTGCTGCTGCTGCTGCTACTGAAGCATTTAACATTTGCTAGTGATATCCTCACTATAAACCTAGGATGGGGGGGCACAAATATCACTATTCCTATTTAACAGATGAGGAAACTGACAGAAAAGTTGAGAGATTTGTCAGTGATCTCATGATTAGTCAAATATCAAAACTGTGATTTCTCTTCAAGTTTTGACTGAGTTCTATGTTTTTTCCCACTGATTAATTAATGTCTTCACTAAGAGAGATTTTTGTGTTGGAGATTAAATTGTTCTCTTAGAGAGGTCTACTTTTTCTTTCTCTCTTTTTTAATTTTGCTTCTTGTCCTACACTTTTTAAATATGCTGTTGTCCAATTAGAATATACTTATATGAAGTGAACAGAAAATGTTTCCTTAGTTTGGGATTTGTAAATTTGGCAAAGATCTCATGTATTTTTGATTTCTCAAGATTTCATTCCATTATTTCACTGGGTCTTCCAAACAGCATTGGAATAATTATTTCTATTTTCTACAGAAGGAAATGGAAACAAGGAGAGAGAATAATTGCCTGAGGTCACACTTTAAGAAAGAACCATGTATAGAATCTGGGTCACCCATTTCCTAGTGTTTTGCTTTGATCTTTCAAAAGCTATTAGTGACCAAATGATCCCTTAGGGAGGTGGTAAGAGTGAGCATGCATCTCTATAAGTTACCTGATTTTTTTACCAAGGAAAAGTTAGGCATGACTATTGAAAGAATACTTATTCAATTAAAAAAAGTATTTAGTAAGGATTTGCTCTACATCATGACCTGTGCTAGGCTCTAGGGACAGAAATACAAAGAATGAAATGATCCCAACTCACAAGGATCAGCCATTTTAACAGGGTAGTAGAGAATAAATATAAAGTCAGTAAATAGCCTGTAGTCCACAGCCCTATAATGGAGAAAAGTTATATCTTTTTTTCCAATATAATTTGTTTCCTTTATAATTCCTTTTATTTCATTTTATTCATTTAAAAAGATTCTGAGAAGGGCCCAGGCAGTTAGTGGGGTTCATGATGCAAAAAAGATTAGAAATTCCAAAGAGAGAGGTAAGACTGGATTTTTGATTAAGGAAATGGGACAGCTGTGGAAAATGGTATGACCATCACTATGAGGTGAGGGGGAATGAAGAAATAGACCATGACACTGAGGAGTTTGAAGGAACATCTGCATGAATATTAAAGTCCCCTAGTCTAAGCGCAAACGTCTTTTTTCCTTTCTCTTTCCCCTTTCCTCTATCTCTTTTCCTTTCCTTCTCTGACAGATAATGCTACTATCAATATTTTCATAAAAATAGGTTTTTTCCTTATTGTCAGTAAATTCCTTGGGGATATAAATTCACTGGGTTAAAGGGTAAGAACAATGTTGTAACTTCTTTGCACAATTCCAAAACGTTTGGTCTAATTCAAAGCCCTACCAGTAGTGAGTTAGTGTACTTCTGTTCTCATAAACTCTTCTAAAAGCAGATCTTTCCCTTGTTTAAAATACTTCTTTGACAATTTAATGAGCATGCAAATATTTATAGTAGCATTATCTATAATAGTTAAAAAGTACCAATAACTGGAGAATTACTGTACAAATTGTGCTTTATGAATGTAATGGAATATTACTATACCATGAAGAATGATATATATTTTATATATATAAAATATATCTATATCTATATCTATATCTATATCTATATATATATATCTATATTCAGTCATGCCTGACTCCCCATGATCCCATATGAGGTGATTTGGTAGAGTTACTGGAGCAGTTTGCCATTTCCTTCTCCAGCTCATTTTGCAGATGAGGAAACTGAGGCAAACAAGGGGAAGTAACTTGCCCAGGGTCACACAGCTAGTAAGTGTCTGAGATCATATATGAACTTAAACTCAGCACTGTCCATTGCATCACCCAGCTGCCCTTAACTGTTACTCCTTTTCAAACTCCCTGACCTCTTAATTCCTCAATGCCATGACCTGTGCTATTTCAGCTATACATAGAGATGATTACACCTTTACCCACAATTCTAATTCCTTAAAAAATTAACCTGAAAGTGAAAATCAAAAAGGAGTTCTGGGAGGGGCGGCTAGGTGGCGTAGTGGATAAAGCACTGGCCTTGGAGTCAGGAGTACCTGGTTCAAATCAGGTCTCAGACACTTAATAATTACCTAGCTGTGTGGCCTTGGGCAAGCCACTTAGCCCCATTTGCCTTGCAAAAATAAAAAAACAAACAAACAAACAAAAAAGAAATGCTGGGGAAGGAGCAGGCCTGAAGCAATTAGCTAAATGTCACAACACCCTGCATAAAGGTGAATCAATTTTTTTTTTTGGTGAAGCAACTATAGAATGGGAGAAAGAGTGCATAAAAGGGAAGACCCAAGAAAATGAAGATAGAGGAGAATATATATTATACCTTAATCAAGTCAAAGGTCAACAACAAAAGGAAAATAACTCCTAAAGTCTCTCAGAATGGTGAGGGCCTACAGGAGAATAGATTAGAAGGCAGAGAGAGAGAGAGAGAGAGAGATTGAAACAGGGGAAAATAAAGGTAGAAATTTTGTTTTTGTGGTGGTGGGGTTCCTGATAAGTGGTATAATCTGAAGGGTTTTGGTGCTTGAGAAACCATTTGCTCTGCCTCAGAAAGGAAAGCAGAGTTCCTGAGGGCACTGACACACAGGGAAGTGAGAGGGCAGAGATTCAGAGAAGAGATTTCATGAGAACTGGCAAAAAAACTGAAAGATCACGGGGAGGGTAAAGGGTAGGAACAAACTGTAGAATCAGGGTCATAGGAAAATTCCTACCATGGAGCAATATTTGTATCTTCTCTCTCACATGTAAGAACTGGTATTTAAAAGAGTGAGACACAACTGAAAAAAGAGTGGGGAAGGAATATGATCTACAAGGCAGTAACATGGAAACTTTGAAAGATACCTCAAAATAGGGACTTCAGAAATTTTAATTTCATGAGGAATACAGCAAATAAGGAAAGGGTAAATACAAAAAAGGGTCATGAATCAAAGAATAGACAAAAAAAGAAAAGATAAATAATGTAAAGAATGAGGTAAAGAAATTTTTTTTTGAAAAAGATGCAGAAAATAAAAAAACTAAAATTCAAAACAAGTTGAAGGAGGATAATTTAGTCAATAAACATTTATTAAATACCTACTAAGTGCTGGGGATAAATAAAGATAGTCCCTACCCTTAAGGAGCTCACAGACTAATGGGGGAAGACAATAAATGTATATGTACAAACTACATATGGAATAAATAGGAAATAATTAACAGGGGCAGCTAAGTGGTGCAGTAGACTACCAGGCTTGAAATCAGGAAGACTCACTTTCCTGAATTCAAATCTTTCTTTAGAGGCTGTGTGACACTGGTCAAATAGCTTGACCCCTTTTGCCTCAGTTTCCTCATCTATAAAATCAGCTGGAAAAGAACTGGCAAACCACTACAGTATCTTTGCCAAGAAAACTCCAAATGGGATCACGGAGAGTTGCACATGATCGAAAAACAATTTAACAATAATTAACAGAGGAAGGATTAAGAAAGGCTTCCTATGGAATACAGGATTTTTGTTGGGGTTTGAAAGAAGAAGCCAGGGAAGCCAAGGGGGGGAAATGAAAATTCCAGGCAAAGGAAAAAGGCAGGGAAAAATGCCTGTTTGGAGAATCTTGCTCATAAAACTAAAATGAAGTCAGTGTTATGTATCAAAGAATACTTGGGGGGTGGCTAGGTGGTGCAGTGGATAGAGCACCAGCCCTGGAGTCAGGAGTATCTGAGTTCAAATCCGGCCTCAGACACTTAATAATTACCTTCCTCTGTTAGGAACGATTATGATGTAAAAAACCAAAGGCAACCAAAAAAATTACATGAATTACTTAACCTCTAAAAAATCAAGCAAAACATTTATTTTTTTGAAGTAAAGAGTTAAGACTAGATGGCCTTTTTTTAATTCAAAATTTTTTTTATTTTTTATTTTTTGCAAGGCAATGGGGTTAAGTGACTTGCCCAAGGCCACACAGCTAGGTAATTATTAAGTGTCTGAGGCCGGATTTGAACTCAGGTACTCCTGACTCCAGGGCTGGTGCTCTATCCACTGTGCCACCTAGCTGCCCCCAGATGGCCTTTAATTATCTTCCAACTCTGAACTTATGATCCTACGAATTATAAAGAGAACTTCACAGAAAAAATAGGGCTTTTGGTAGCTAATAATGATTTTCTTAATCTATGGTCCAGCATAGCACATCTTTCCCAAAGGGGAGAATTCTCCTATTTTAGTGATCAAGATGTGATTCAACCAACAGGCATTTTTAGCAGCATAACTACAATTGGTGGTAGAGGGGAAGGTGCTAGGGAGGGGGTAAGGAGGAGAAGAAGAAGGTAGAGAAATAAAAAATACCTTTTTGAATAATACATTGTAGTGGCAATGTAATGGCAATAATCCTGGATTTTGAATCAGGATTCAAAACAGGAGGTTTTAAAAAATAGATTTTAATTGATATCTTTTGTTTTACATCATCCACCCTTTTACCCAGAGTGCCTTGACCAAGAATTTTTTTTAAAGGAAAGAAAAAATTCAGCAAACCAATCAACATAAAAAAAAATCTGATGTTATTGATGTTATGATATAGTGGTTCATAGCACTTCTGTGAAGAACTGAGTGGAGGGAGGAAACTTTTTTCATATCACTTGACCAAGAGAAGTTAGGTAGCACAATGGATAGATTGCTAGACATGAAGTCTTCATTCTTTATGTTTAGGTTATCTACTCTTTATTTGTTTTTTTTAGGTTTTTGCAAGGCAAATGGGGTTAAGTGGCTTGCCCAAGGCCACACAGCTAGGTAATTATTAAGTGTCTGAGACTGGATTTGAACCCAGGTACTCCTGACTCCAGGGCCAGTGCTTTATCCACTGGGCCACCTAGCTGCCCCTACTGGGCCACCTAGCTGCCCCGACATGAAGTCTTGAAGACTCATCTTCCTGAGTTCAAATCTGGTCTCAGACACTTAGTAGCTGTATGACCCTGGGCAAGTCATTTTATTCAGTTTTCCTCAGTTCTTTATAATCTTTGTACTTATTCACTCTCCTACTGATTCACTCCTCTACTGATAGTATTTATGTTTGTGGAAGAGGGTGCCCCAAGTTTATAGAGGTTGAGGAAATGTCCTGTTTTCAATCTTTTTTTGCCATTCTATTCCCGTTTGCTTTGGAAAAGAATTTTTGTCCTCCCCCTTCCCTACCCCAATAACTTGTGAAAAGTATATGATCTAGCTTTTCTTCTATTTCTATATGATATTTTAAGAAATATGGCAGCTAAATGGCACAGTAAATAGAGTGCCAAGCCTGGAATAGGAAGACTCTCTTACTTAGTTCAAATCTGGCCTCAGATGATTACAGGCTATGTGTTCCTGGGCAAGTCACTTAATCCTATTTGTTTTAGTTTCCTCATCTATGAAAGGAGAAGGAAATGGCCAATGACTCCAGTACCTTTACCAAGAAATGAGGTCACTAAGAGTTGGACATGACTGAAATGACTGAACAATTACAAGAAATGTGAACTTTAATCCTAGTAGTTGTTAGATCAGCTCTTTGAATTTCAGGCAATGTGGTACAAAAGAATGTTGGATTTGCAATCAGAGGACCTCTGTTCAAATCTGGATTCTGGTACTTAATATCTGTGTGACCCTATGGGGGTCATGATTTAATTACTCTAGGCCATCATGTTCCATTCTCTTTCTTTTTTTTATGGTTTCTTTTTTTTGCAAGGCAATGGGGTTAAGTGGCTTGCCCAAGACCACACAGCTAGGTAATTATTAAGTGTCTGAGGCCGGATTTGAACTCAGGTACTCCTGACTCCAGGGCCAGTGCTCTAACCATTGTGCAACCTAGCTGCCCCCCTTCATCCTCTTTCCAAATTAGAAAGTTGGTCTGGATTTCCTTTAAGTTCCCATTTAGAGTCATGTTGATGATTCTGTGATTTGGTAAGGATTTATAAACCATAAAGTGCTGTGAGTATATGAGTTATTATTCTTTCACACTTTCATCTAGTAATATGACCTTTCCTAAAAATACTAGATTTTCTTCCTCCAAAGTCTCATTTAAAAAATAGTTTTGATCATTAATAGCTAATCACCAAGTCATAAAATAGCAAAATCATGTTGCTGTAATGGGGTAGAAGACATTTAACATCTTTAACAAAAAATATAAATTTATTTATTGCTAGAAATGCATCATGAATAGAATTGTATTTATTTTTTACAACTCCCCAGTTTTCTCATTAGGGCAGGTATTATCTCCATTCAGAAACAGAAATTCTGAGGCCCAGAGAAAGGAAATATTACTGATGGTCACACTGCTTATTCAGTATTGTGATGAGTATTACACTGATATTGGTGCCTTCTCCACTAGCCATCCTGGTCCCTCACTAATGTCTTAGTTCTTATGTTGGCTATTCCTTCTATTCTAGATGAATTTACTTGCTGGGACTGTTGGGGTGAATGGAAGTTTGGCCTATGTCCCCCAGCAAGCATGGATATTCAGTGGGACTGTCCAAAGTAACATACTCATGGGAGAAAAATACGATAAAGCCAGGTATACCTCAGATACAATTTTGTGGATTTGATGGGTGGCAATGACCACAGATATGCTATTAGGATGATGAGACCAGGATAGATTTGGAGTTAAGATCCCCAATTTCACTAGGAAGTGAGGAACTATATATAGATGACCAAATTGCACTGAGCAAAGGAAAACTCACATCAGTGAAACCAAAGATCCTTGAAGAAAGTATGAAATATATTCTGTATCTACCTTATTCTATCCCAAATTCCACCCCATTCTTTGTGCGTGATGATGATGATGATGATGATGATGATGTTTGTTCTTTGTTCTCAAGTAGAAGTATATAGGGAATAAGCCCTCAGACTCTATTCCAAAGCTGTACTGTAAGAGGTCTTTCCCAGAGAGCTGCTTAACTTTTGCAGGGGCTAAGGGGAATGTTTGGATGGCCATTTGATTTGTCAAAGTTTGATTTTGGAATTTCTTTCTATACTACCTTCTCAACAAAGCACTGGATGGCTCACATAGATGTATAAAGGACAGCTAGATGACACAGTAGATAAAAATGCTGGAGTCAGGAAGACTTCTCCAGATGGGTTCAAATCTAGCCTCAGGTACTTACTAGCTGCATGATGCCGGGCAAGTCATTTAACTCTGTATCTGTAAAATGAACTGGAGAAGGAAATGGCAGAGCACAACCACAAAAATTATTTAATCATGTTCCCATATATACACACATATGTGCGAAAATGTGTGTGTGTGTGTGTGTGTGTGTGTGTGTGTAAGCAAATTGATTCAGTGGATAGAGAGACCTTAGAACCAGAAAGTTCAATCTCATGTCTGACTGGGATGACCATCAGTGATTATGTTTTGTGGAAATGGAGAATATTAGAGCCTAAAATTACCTAAGAAATCCTCTAGTTTCAGTTTTCTCACTTTACAAATGAAAAAAACTAAATAGGAGAAGAGAATTGCCCAAGGTCACATGTATTAGAATCACAGTTTGATAGAACTGAAAACTACTCACCTTCTATCTTTTGGTTTTCTTCAGATATCATCAGGTGATTCATTGCTGTTCACTGAAGAGAGACCTGGAAATTTTGCCCTTTGGAGACATGACTGAAGTGAGTGATACAAGAGAGTCTGGGTAGATATCAGGTCACATCAGTCTTGGGAGAAATAAATTCACATTATACAATCTCTTTCAGGTGTCTTTTCTATTCACCCCTAGTTTGCTAGGCAGGAGTCTACCTAATTGTCTTCAGATCAATGGGTATATACAAATCTTGCTTTAGGTGAGGTAAAATATTTCCCAAATTCCTAGAGCCCTCTCTTCTCAAACTAAAACCTCTGTCTCTCTTCTTTCATGATCCTCAAGCCTTTTCTGAGACCCTCCTTTTTGAGGTTTCCTGGTAGAGAAACAAGAGCCTCATTTATCCTAGGTTTTCTGAGGAAAAACAAATTCATCCTCCAAGCCATCTTCAGCTCTCACCTTAGGGTCAAATAATATTACTCTCTTGCCTTATATATATTTTTAAAAAACCCTCATTTGAATGCAGCATTAATATTCTGACCAAACTTGGCTTTGGAGAAGATGTGAGAAAAGCACTCATCTCCTTTCTTTACTGAGATGGGGGACTACAGGTATGGAATATTGCATACAGTATTAGATGTGGTTGATATGGTGATTGATTTTGATGAACTATGCCTTTATCTTCTTTTAAAAATCTGCAAGGGAAGGGGAGAGATATATTTGGAAATGAATATGATATAAAAGAAAAACTATCAATAAAAAATGTAATTTTAAAAAATTCTCAAGCAAACAAAGAGAAGACCTCATGGCTATAAGAGTTACTACATCAAGAGCAGATCTGAGCAACAGTTTCCCCAGACAAATCAAGACAACTTTCTTCCCTAGAGGCATTAGCTATGGTAATAAATGCTGATGTGTACATGGTGTTTTAAGGTTGTAAAACACTTAACACATATTATCTCATTTGAGCTTTATATCAAAACTATGTTAGGTAATATAGGTAATATCTTCATTTGATAGATGATGAAACTGAAGCTCAGTGAAATTAAGAGGTTTGTCAAGGTTTGCACAGGTAATAGTTAAATCCAGGTACTCCTGATTTCAGGGCTGTTATCACCACTTTATGAAGCTTTTAACTTTTCTTTCTTATTTTAGAGGCTACCAGAGTCAAGTGACTTGACCAGGGTCATACAGCTGCTGTGTCTGAGGTTGGATTTGAATTCATGTCCTCCTAACTCCAGGGCCAGTGCTCTTTAGCTACCCTTATTTTTAATTTTTCAAAGCACATTCACATTCCCTATCTAAACCTTCTGAGTTGCCTGGGAGATAGGTAGGGTCTTGTTATTTCTATTTTACAGATGTTAATATAGAGAGGCACGAGTTCCATGAACAAAATCACAATGCAAACAAGTGATAGGACAGAATCTGTATTCAAACCTCCTGACTCACTGAATGGTGGCATGCATAGGAGAGACTTGGAGTTCAGATGATCTGGGTTTGAATCCTACCTTGGACATCATCGCTTAGCCTCTCTAGGCCAAGGTTTCTTCGAGATGATTTTAATTTCTACCTCATAGGATTGTTGTGATGATCAAATAAGATGATATATGTGAAACTCCCTGCAGACTTGGTGTGATCGGTCAGGTGGGCCATTCTGTGTGCCACACTGGCTGTCTGACCTGTCTTAGGTTTTGGATTCCCTCACACTGGGCTGTCCATCTGGGTCCATTCTAAACAAGGGTTTGACTTGAGTAAGAGTCAGTCATTTCCACTCTTCAGGACAAGATAATTAAGGATTTATTGGATTGTGTTCCTCATCTGCCTCCTGCTGATCACTTTGCCAGGCTCTTATTCCCTATTTATAGATTGGAGAGCAGGGCCTCAACCTCTCTGGTGGCCAGAAGCAGAGGATCAGCTTGGCACGAGCTGTATATGCCAACCGTGAAATCTACTTGCTGGATGACCCACTCTCAGCAGTGGATATCCATGTTGGGAAGCAAATATTTGAAGAGTGCATTAAGAAGGCACTCAGTGGGAAGACCATGGTTCTGGTGACACATCAGCTGCAGGTAACAAAAACTGAAACTGGTGTGACATGAGTCATTTGTTGAAAGAATGCTGATAAAACTTTGACATGACCCTATAGCCCCCCCCCCCCCCCAATTTAACAACTGTCTTACCAAGAGTCCTGTCCATTCATGGCAGGCAAATGGCATGATCAAAGATTTAGAGCCAGAAGATACTGTATAGCATCAAGTCCAACCCCTTCACTTTTATAGATGAGGAAACAGAGACCCAAAGGGGTTAAATTATTTGTTCAAGATCACAAGACACTAAATTAACAGAGAAAGGATTCAAATCTATGTCCTCTGACATGCAGTATAAGAGGTATAAGAAATATGAATTTTATTCACAATACCTGGTGGAAGGTAGGCCACTAAAAGATTTTTATGGACTGGTAAAATTTGAATGTTTCCCAACAAGATGTAATTGAACTGTCTGTTTTCAGGTTTATTAAGGTGTGATTGTCTGATATGTGATATATGAAGATGCTAATGGTATGATTTTTTTTTGTCTATAAGTGGAGTGGACAAGACTTTTAGGTTATAAATAAAAAGAAAAGTATTGGTGATAGGGGGAGAGGAATTTCTGACCCTAAAGATTTTGAAGACTAAAATAGACAATTGAGTGCTCTAGGATTATTTTGATACCTGCAGGTCTGAAGGCAAGGAATGGATTAACAGGTTGGACTTAATGAATTCTCTGGAATTACATCTCATGTCCCTACTGCTCACTTGTTTGTTTGCATCTGATGCTATGATTTTGAAGAAAGACTGTTGCTTTAATTGTTACACAGACTAAATTTGCCCTGACTATCCTCCCAATTATAGGGCCCAAATGAAAGACAGCCAGCCTGGTGGGGCAGCAAGAACATCAGAATGTCAATCAAATGGTGTGGGATCTAGTTTTGAATCTGTTATTAGTTTATCTTGTGATCTCCCTTCTTTTAGCCTGTTTCTCTGTATATAATATTATGGAGTTCTCTAAGAACACTTCCAACATTTCATGGACATTCAGTGAGTCCATTCCCCTGCTTTCAGAGAGAACTGAATCCAATCCATAGAATTCACAAAGACCTTCAATGAAAGAGAATTATCAAAGTCTCATCTAGAATAAGGTTCTTAAAATACTATTGCTGTTGTTAATAAGAATAATGCCCTAAATGTTATAAGGCATTTAACTTTTTCTCAGATTTCTTTCATCTGATCTCATCTTCTCAATTTCATGTCTCTACAGTATTTAGAGTTTTGTGACCAGATCCTTTTATTGAAGGATGGAAAAATATGTGAAAGTGGAACTCATGATGAATTACTGCAGAAGAAGGGACAATATGCCCAACTCATCCAGAAAATATGTGGGGAGGCTGTACAGGTAACCTCTATTGTTCTTGAAATAAATCTCTCATCCTATACTACATGGAAAGAAACTGTAGTATCAGGGGCATGTATCTATATGGTACTTGTGATTTTCTTCCCTAGAATGCAACAGATGGGGCTAAAAATACAACAGAGAAGACACAGGTGGACCTCTACTCCCAGGAGGAATTCTTCAATGAAAATTCAGGTAATGCTATCTTTAAGATTCCTTTGAGAATAATTTTATCCTGTCCAATAGTCAAAGTCTAGGATCAATGCATCTCTTTCTCTTCTTTCAGCATCCAACATCTTCCCAGTGCCCTTATTTTGGAAGTGATAATGGTTGTACTCATGTTAAAAACAACCTTTTTCCAGGGCAATGTCCCTTGTCTCTTTCAATGGTGGATGTGAGGTGGTCAAAGGTATGGGGCTGGTGGGTCAGTGATAAGGGATCATATCAGAAGCCAAAGTGGCATAGTGGAAAGAGGACTGGACTTCATGAGACCTGGGTTCAAATCTTGTTTGATATTTATGAGCCATATGACCATGGGAAAAAAATTACTTTACCCATGGTGCCTCATTATCCTTACATTGAGAAAAAATATATTTGTACTATCTACCTCTCAAAGTTATTTTAAAGAAAACTTTATAAACTTTAAAATGTTTTGTTATGTTCATTTTTATTTTAAAGCAGAAATTCCAGTTCTAGAGGGATCATATTAGAAGCCTTAGCTAGGACCTTTAGGAACTCTGAGTGGGATAGGAGTTGAAAGCTTCCAACAGACCTAAGGAGACGGTTGGTTCCCCAGCAATGGACTTAAGGGCAGACTCAGGGCTGTGACAGCTTGCTTCTGAGGTTGGCTCCCTTCTCTCCAGCTTTGAAAAGTTCCTCGCATTCAAAAGTCTCTCCTTTTCTGCTTGAGACAGAATATGCTCTAATGGGTCTGGCATAATGAGATCATCCAGGGCCCAAACTTCTAGAAGGAATGGCATTTCCTCAGACTGCTTCAGTATTACTTGTATCATGCATGAAACCCACCAAGAATGTTTTAGGCTGTTTAGCACAGCTGATTTTGGATCCCCAGTAACATCCCTTCTTTCTGGGTTCCCTTAATTAGGATCTATGGCAGAAAACACTTTAGCCCCAGTAGGGAAACGTCAGCAAAGCAACTCTTTTTCTTGGATCTCTTACCTTCCTCCTCCTCTTCTAATGAGATTAGAGACAACTGTGAAGAACTCAAAGCCTAGGAAATAAAATGAAGCACTTGTGGAGAGCCTTCTACCAACCAATCTTTTTTCTTTTGATTATATAAATATTGTATTTGTTTTCCAATTATATACAATGGTAGTTTCTATCTATCATTTTTTGCAAGGTTTTGAATTTTACAAATATTTTTTCCCCTCCTTCTCTTCCCTCCCCACCCCCCCCCCCAACAGAAGGAGCTCTGATATAGTCTTTACATTTGCTTCCATGATACACATAAACCAAAGTTGAATGTGTTGGGAGAAAAAACAGATCCAAATGAAAGAAAGAAAACATTAAAAATAGCAAAATTACATAATACATATGACAGCTTTTAAAAATTGAAGAGAATAACCTTTGGTTGTTGTTCAAATTCCACAGTTTCTTCTCTGGATACAGAAGGCATGCTCCATCACTGATCCCCTAAATTGTCCCCAATTATCACATTGATGGAGTGAGCAACTCCATTATGGTTGTTCATCACCTCATGTTGTTAGTGTGACTAATGTTCTTCTGATTTTGCTCATCTCAGCATCAATTCATGTAACTCTTTTCAGGCTTTTCTAAAATCCTGTCCCTCATGATTTCTTATAGAACAATAGTGTTCTATCATATACATATGCCACAAATTGTTCAGCCATTCCCCAATTGATGAGCATTCTTTTAGTTTCCAATTCTTTGTCACTAACAACAGAGCTATTATGAATTTTTTTTTGTTTATGTGGGATTTTTATTCTTTTTCATGTTCTCTTCAGGATACAGTAGTGGTATTGCTGGATTAATACATTTTTATTGTCCTTTGGGCATAATTCCAAATTGCTCTCCAGAAAGGTTGAATCAATTCACAACTCCACCAACAAATGCATTAGTGTCCCAGATTTCCCATATCCCCTCCAGTATTGATCATTATCCTTTCTGGTCATATTGGTCAATCTGAGACCACCAACCAATCTTAATGAGAATCTTAAGACTTAAGATGTGGGTTTGAATCCAACACCTAACAGTTATGTGAACATGGGTTTTTACCTCTCTAAACTTCAGTTTCCTTTTCTGTAAACTGGGTATAGTAGTACTTACACAATCTACTTTTTATAGTTACTATGAGGAAAATGCTTTTGTAAAACAATGTTCAAGAGAAGACAAGTTGCTATTATCATGCCATTTTCTAGAAGACCCAAGTGGTAGGAGGCATAACAGATTTGAATGCTTTTTTCCTCTTCCCAGTACTGGAGACTCAACTTACTGAAAAGGAGAAAATGGAAGAAGGTTCCCTGAGCTGGAAAGTCTACCACCATTACATCCAGGGAGCAGGAGGTAGTTTTATCCCTCACTGTCTTGCCTTCATCTTTAGCTGATGTTACCTATGGATAGGAACACTCAAGACCTGGTCTTGGATATGCCAGTACCCTGTAGCAAGAATACCATTTTGGCTATGGATTTGTTTTTGTGTATTAGAAGGGCATATTCAGGGGAAGAGGATTGGGAGGTGGCTCAACCTTGTTCCTAGTATCCCCTTCCCTCACTTTCTTACCCTTTTGCTAGATGCTATAGGAGAGACAAAATAATAATAGATGATTCTTGTCTTCAAGGGAGACAAAACATATCAATATATAAAGCATAGGTTGTGAGAGATCGGAATGGTCAGGGAAGGCTTCATAAAGAAGATTGGGCCCAAATGGGACAGTATGGCATTTATAACAACAGGATGGAGATAGGCAGACTTAGTTTAAAAGACCATGAGAATGTTAGGGAATCATTGTATATGTTAAGGAATGTCGATATTATGAGAGAAATTTTGGAAAAGGGGCCTCATCCTAGTTACTTCTCATGATATCCTTGTGGACAAGTTGAAGAAAAGTATGAAACAATGGATGAAAAGTATGAAACAATGTGAAGTCATGGTTACTCAAAAGACTAGACCCAAGATAATAGATCAGTATCAACAATGGTATCCCAAACTGTGGATTACAACATTTCATTACCAGCCCAGTTTTATGATCCTTTACCTAGCACTTCCTGTTTTCAAAATTTATCCCTTTTGTCCTACAACCAGGGCATTAAGATATTCAAAATAGACTGAGGTTCTAAGTGGGGAGGATCAAGAAGAATTCAGGGGCCATTTATCTATTCAGTTTTGGAAACTGGCTTCTGACAATATCTTCCAGTTACTCCAGAACTAATTTTCACCTATCTTCCCCTCATCCCTACCTCAGGTTACATTGTTGCTTTCCTGAATTTTCTTTTCATGATGGTGAATGTCAGCCTCACAACCTTCAGTTTCTGGTGGTTGAGCCACTGGCTCCATCAGGGTTCAGGGGTAAGTGTAATGAGGATGACTTCCTGGGGCTGGTTCTGCCAAGATGAGAAGGGTACCATGTTGAATGTGACAGATGAGTAGGGTACTATGTTGAATGTGACACTAACCTAGAATAAATTTAATCTGCTGCCTATTAATACTAGCAAGAGGTGAGCAGTGATGTACAAAATATACACATCCTACTTACCCAGTTCTACAACAGCACACATTTATTAAGATTTGCTATGTGCCAGACACAGTGAAGTATGGGAAATTCAAAGACAAAAGAAGAAAAAAAATCTCCCCTACCTTCAAATAACTTACATTCTTCCACTCTCAACAAAGATGACAAGTCATATAACTGATAGTACTGTATTGGGAGTCAGGAGGCCTGGGTTATAATCTCAAAATGTGCTCTGGGTCAACCAAAGGTATAAAAAGAACATGGGACTACCTATATGTGATTAGAAAGACATTAGCAGTTATTCTTGTTCAAAAATAACTCCTCCAGGTGACATCTTAAATCCCTCATTAGTAGTTCATTTCTTTTGTCTTTTCCTTGTGGATCAACTTTTAAAATGCAAATATCACCAGAAAAGGATAATTCACTACCCCCTTAATGAAAACTTTATCAATTCACTTTCTTCTCTGACATAAGGCATAAGAAGTATCATAGTATAGAGAGAAAAGAAAAAAAAAATCCACTGAACTTAAAATCAGGGTTCAAGTCCCTAATTTGACACATTTTAAACTAGGAGACTATAGAAGTCACTTCCCTATCTGGGTCTCAGTTTCTTTATCTATAAAATAAAAAATGTTACTACTATTCTACTACCACAAGGCACTATCTACTTTCCATAACTGCTGTAAGAGAAGAGATTTGTCAACCATAAAGTGCTACAGATTTGTGAGTTATTATTATTATAGGGGGAAGAGCATTAGGATATTATACTGGGTACCTTGTAAGTATGGTATGTGAAAAGGCACAGAAAGAGGTGAAAAAATTCAGAAAGCCAACAAGGCTAACTTCACAAGTTTTCCAAGGCTGGATAAACTTCCAACCCTGCCATCAAATAAATGTACAACCTTAGGGAACCAAAATATTTCACCACTTTTGATCTCTGTTTCATTATCTGTAAAAGAGGGTTAATAATTCCTGTCCAAATCTGATAGCTTTGTGTAAACATCAATTTAGTAATAGTTGTGAATATGCTTTGAAAAGTCCAAAATGTTCAGTGCCTCTAACCTTTGGATGCTTCAGGATGTTCCATGAAATACCAGGATGTCTATTTTGATCTTTAAAGTTTATATGAGCTCCTTCCTGCTCCTACTCCTTTCCTCTATGTGAGTCTTATTTTTTCCTTCTTTGTTACACCTCTTCCCACCTCTCTTTATATTTTTCTTTGTTTGAAGATTTCCAAATGTCCATTTTCTAAATCTACCATTTTCTCTTTATTATCTAACATAAATATTGTCTATGTTGCAACTGAAGTAGTGTCAAGGACTTCTAGGCTACAGGCTACAGTCGAGACTCAGTTGGGTAGATTAGTCTTATTTTTGCTTAATCCATATTGTCAAAAGCATGGTTGGGCAAAGGACAAAGGAACAGTTTCTCTAAGTACACCATGGAAGGAGGTAGAAGCTTTGATATTATAGTAGACAACCAGGTTAAGGTCATTAAGGTCATTAAGGTCATTCAGAAAAACACAAAACCTACCTACCTATCTACCAGAGAAAATGATTTGGGAAATCAGATTAATCAATATTGTAATTGTCAGAGAATACTTTAGGAAGAGGTGCATCTTGAACATAGAGTCTAAAAAGGTAGAGGAGCAAAAGGAAAGAAAGAAATGATTAGAAGTACAGAGGAGAGGATTTAAAAATGAGATTTCATTGAATAAAAATTCCTAATTCCATTTGAACAGGGAATAAAGCTTTGTCTTCCTTTGACCTTGCCTTTGACCCTTCAGTGCCCTCCTTATTCTCTCTTTAAGGCCAGTAAAAGCAGCAAAATCAATGGAACACAACAGATGGGCTCAGGAAATTTACTGGACAATCCTCAGATGCCTTTTTACCAAATAGTATATGGAGTGTCTGCCCTAGCATTGATTTTTACAGGTGTCATCTCATCAGGACTTTTCACCAAGACAACAAGGAAGGCATCCACTGCCCTTCACAACAATCTCTTTATGAAGGTACAGTAAATATGGTGTGGGTCTTCTAGCTTGGCTCTGTTCTGGGGCCATAAACTTCATTGGTATGGAAGAGGGAGAAGTGATTAGACAACCATGTGTGACTAGGGATTTTAGTGGATTGCAATTTCAATGAGTCAGAAGCATGACAAGACAATCAAAAAAGCTAAAATAATCTTAAAGAGTACATCCAGCACAAGGTAAGTGATGGTCCTGCTGTACTCTGACCTGGTCAGAATACCTTTTTTACATTCAGATCCAGAACCACATTTTAGAAAGGGACATTGGAAAAATCATAGTGCATCTGGAGAACTACAACCAGATGGTAAAAGGAAAATGGTAAATATTACTGGTCGGATGGTAAGATGCCATGTGAGGTTTGGTTGAAGGAACTAGAGAAGGAACCAGAGAAGAAAAGATTCAGAGGGTGTGCATCCTTCATAACCATTTTAAAATGTCTGAAGGATTGCTAATTTGAAGGATTAGACTAGTTCTTTTTGGGAAATAAAAAAGTACTTATGAATTTAAGAAGTTATCAACTGATCAACTAACACATATTTATTAAACATCTCTTATGTGTCAGCTACTGTGCCAGTAAGTGAAAATACAAAAAAAAAATCTGTCCACAAGAAATTTACATTCTGTCAGGAAATAGAAAGTTTAATTAACCAATCTACATGTATTTACTGAGTGCTTACTACATGTATGTGGCAGATCATGCCTAGGTGCTAGGTGGAACAGTAGGAAGAGTCTTAGATTGTAGCTCAGTAGCCCAGATTCAATTCTTTGTTGCCTGTGTTATCTTGAGCAAGTAACATCATCTCTAAAAGGCATCAAAAAGATGCAGCTACATTCAGTGATGTCTCCTGCTCTGTGAGTCTGCTTGCAGGAGGACCTTTCCCAGTGGTGATGTCAGATGGTTTTTGTCTCTCCACAGATTCTCCACTGCCCTATGAGTTTCTTTGACACAACTCCTGATGGTAGATTCTTGAACTGTTTTTCCGGGGACTTGAATGAGTTGGACCAGATACTGCCATTGATTTCGGAAGAGTTCTTACTTTTGTTTTTCATGGTGCTGTCTATTTTGATCATTGTGATCATACTATCTCCTTATTTCCTGCTTGTTGGAAGCATCATTGGTGTTTTCACTTTTATTTTATTTCAGTGAGTAGACTTTTGGTCAATTTGGCATTAAGCTTCATAATTTGAGAATGAAAAGTGCTACATGTTTCATAATTATCTCATTAGTTAAACTTGCACATTGTGGTCAAATCCACATATAGTGAATAGCATTGGAAAGCATAGTAAAAAAATTATTGGGGACAATTGGGGACAATTAATGCTAGTATATCCAAAGCCCAGTTCTCTCAAGACAAAATTTCTTCATGAAAACCCTGGCAGGCCAAAATAAAAACTCCCTTCTGAAGATTCTTTTTTAATGTAAAAACGTTTTGTGAATCCTCCAACCCCTATATAGTAGCACTTATGTTGCATTATGTTGGAGCTACATAAAGATCCACATGGCAATGCTCCGGGCACACATGCATTTGAGGATCTCTTACAATAATTCCATGCACTCATCTGGAGAGATGGCTAAGATATCAGAAGGAAGAGATATAGGGGAGACAGTACTCTAGACATATGGAATGATACAAAGAGAAGCAAAGAAATTAGATAGTCCAGGATATGTTGTTAGAAGATAACTCCAGCTATTCACTCCAAAAAATAATAAACTTCGTATCTATTATATGGCATCATCTTTGCTTTATATCATAAATTCACAAAGTTCCTTCAGCCTTTCTCATAATTAAGATCACTACTAACCAGGATGGAGTAGATTGATAAAACTAGAGGTTGCAATCTAACTTTAAATACTAAGCCCTACTTTTTGAGGGAGTCAGGGGTTCAATATCTAATGAACTGACATTTAATATATTTCCTATCTTTATATCATATTACTCTAGTCATTCATTGAATCAATAAAAGATGGGTTTAATGCCTGTATGCAGAGTACTATGCAAGGTGAAAAGGGACATATAAGGTTAAATAAGATCCATAGTTTGTCTTCACAGAGCTTAGAGTCTTAGTAGAGTGAAAAATCAAGCATATACACACACATACACACATGGAGATATTGATGATATTGCCTGTTAAATGCATTAGAGTTGCAGAATAAATTGCTTTGTGAGGTCTGGAAGGAAGGTTATTGTGACATTGGAGTTAAGAGAAAGCCACATGGAAGGTGACTGAGTCAAGCTTTAAAGAATGAATAGGAATTCAACAGCTGAAGAGAAGAAAAGAGGTTATTCCAGGTATAATGACAGATGTAACCAAAGTCATGGGGAGGAGAATACAGGGTATGTAAAGAATGTTGGGAGTAGCAGAGAATTGTCCAGTTTTAGCATAGAGCTGATAAAGGTTATGAATGGATTGGACAGGTACAATTTGACTTGTGATGATGCTTCATTGAACATGTGGGAAGAGTAGGAACCAGGTTAGTGGAGGAGGAGGGTGCACAGAATAGTTGTTTCCTGCCTCCTAGTTTTTCTGAGCCATTTGCTTCCTTGCCTTTGCATTACAGCAGCTCACTCAGAGCCAGGTGTCTGTTTCCCCAGTGTAGTTCTGTTTGATCCTTAAACATCAGTATTTCATTACATTTTGAATCAATATATTGGGTTTGTGAGAATCTGCATGAAGTAGAAGGGAAAGTATGGGGCAGAGACCCAGAGCACTGTGATTCTAGTCTTGGCTCTGCCCCTTTACTACTCAAATATCCTTGGGCAAATCATTTTAACCCTCTAGGCTTCAATTTCTTCCCATGTAAAATCCCCTGGTCAATCTCTACCATTTGATTTCTCTACCCTGGCCCCAGAGCTACTGAGCATCACTAGGAAAAATCATAATCAAAGGGACTTCAACTACTCCAAGTTTATTGCGCAATGTTATATATGTGGGCTCTCACTACTTCTTGAAAGTTCATTTAAAGCTATCCTTGTTGGCTCATCTCATATTCAACAGCATCTATTCTAAACCCTTTTTTCTTCTTTCATTCTTAATTCTTCCTCCACTTCCCACACTTACTGCAGATGAGTTAACCTCTTACTTTAATGAAAAGATTGGAGCCATCTATCATAAACTTCCTCAGTCCCCCTTCTTTTTCATTCTTTCAATGAAGGATCATTAGCATCACTCACTCTATCTTCTTTCCTTCTGGTCATCATCTCCAGTGTCCTTTTCCTATTTGCTTACAAACAAGTCCAGGTCTCTCCAATCCTTAAAAACTGTTACCTCATCCATTCACCAAGCTATTACTCTCCTTGTCCTTATTACTAAATTTATTGTGAAAAGCTTTTCAACTCATTGATTCCACTTCACTGTTTACTCCCCTCCTCCCTTTCTTCCTTTCTTTATGTTTTTCAAATTGGGCTTCTTCTTCACTATTCTACAAAATCTTTTCTTTCTGAAGTCATAATAGAGTCAAATGATTTTTCTTTTAGTCTTTCTTCTCTTTTCTCTCTCTCTCTGTAGCCTTTGACATTGTTGACCACTTCTTCCTATTAATATTCGTTCCTTCCTTGACTTCAGAGATGCCACTCTCTCTTGATTCTCTTGCTTCAACTGTTCTTGCCCAGACTCATCTTCCCTGATTCTTTAATATGGATGCTCCTCAGGGGTCTGTGCTCTCTTCTTCATTTATGTTTTTGCTTTTGGCAATTTCATTCACTGTGATTTTAGCTAACATTTCTGTTAGATGATTTACAAATTTATTTTTTTCCTAGTTTCAGATTCATGTCTCCCATTAGAAGTTCTACCTTTAACTTTCATGATTCATTGTCTTTCTTATGCATAGATTGTTCTTCTCATTTTTCTACTCAATAGATTTTGGTGCTTTCCTATTTTTATTCCACCTCAATACAAACTTCATAGCATTTAGAACTAGAAGGTGCTTCTCTGAAATCATTTAAATCCCTTATTTTATAGAGGAAAAAGTGGAGTCCTAGAGAGGTAAAGGTATTTGACCAGAGTCATACAGGAAATGTAGCGAAGGTGGAATTCAAACTTAGGACCTCTAATTCCAAATATACAGTCCCTTTCCACTGTACTATCTTGCCTTTCAATACTTTTACCTGACATATAATCACCATCAATAAAAATTACCTGTTTTCTCTCACATAAATCCCCTCTATACTTGCATTACTTTGTTTCCTGCACACTACCTCCCCTCCCCTTGGCTCTGTCTCTTTATTGCCTTGAATATTCTTTCTTCTCTTTACCTTTTGAATTCCTATCACTTAAAGTCTAACTTAAATTCCTCCTGGATTGCTATGGTTACATTGATCTCCCTCTGACTTTACACGGTTCTTTGTGCCTCTCATAATAATATACATTAACAATGATTGTGTTCTAACCATCTACTTTACTGTGAATATTATGAGGTCAGGGCCATCTTAGCCTAAACTATGTATCTTTTTCAGCACAAAGGCACCATGATTTACATTTCACAAATGTTTAATAAATTTTGCTTGAAGGAATAAGGGGTTGGACTGAGATGAATGCTAATGGACCTACTGTCCCTACAATTCTAGGATTCCATGATGTCAGACAGGGCAATGGTTTGCCTAGGAACATCTTAAGTATAGAAAAATATGTAACTGGTTCCTCTTATTCCTCAGGGCTTTCAAGAAGACGATCAATGTGATCAAGCGACTAGAGAACTATAGCAGATCTCCATTCTTTTCTCACATCCTTACTTCTCTGCATGGTCTGAGCTCTATACATGTCTATGGGAAAAACAATGACTACATCCAGGAGTAAGTTCTTATAGATTTGTTCCTGGGTCTGAGAAGTGGTGGTGGGAAGAAAATGGTGGAGACAGATATAGCCTCTCCCCCAGAACTATTATTAGATGGAAAACTGAGTCCAAGCCCTATCTAGCTGTGTGACCCTGAACAAGTCACTTAACCTCTTTGTGTCTTAGGCTACTGTTAAAGATTCAGTATCAAAAATGTGCATATGAATGCATTGGGGGGATGGAGGAAAGGATTCCCTATATTAGTACAATCATTTCTGGACAAAAAAAATTTTTATTCTTCAACTGAAATCCTCCTCTAATACTTTATCATAGTGTAGATGTGACCTTGGATTCTTGAAGATTATGCCAGAAGAACATAAATTCTGTCAAGTTCTCTCAAGCAGGCAAAGTTTTGAATAGAGGGCCTGGTAATATCTATCTGAACCTGTCACCAGGGGCCCATCTTTACCACATTTGGAGTGGTTCACAATTCAGGAAGTTGGTTAGGAGGGATATGTAAAAGAATGACCTGCAAAGATGAAACCTAGAATCTTTTCAAGTGTTGAAAAAGTGTCATTTGGTCCATCCCTAGAATCATAGTCTTAGAACTGGAAGGTACCTCAGAAGTCATTCAATCCACTCCTTCCTTGATAGATGAATTCTGCCTCTGTAAGATCTCTGAAGATTTCATTATTATACAACTCTGATAGTTAGAAATCAGGATGTCTAATAACTACTTAAATTTTGATAAAAATAATGAAGACTGGCATTCCACTAAACAAAAGTATTTCCCCCCACCCCCAGAACTGACCTTTGTCTTTCTACTCTATGCCACTGTTCTCTAAATTTCAGTTCAACCAATCTTGGGACTTCCATTCCTACTTATATTGGTTATAATAATTGAATGAGTATCTACTCTATACAGAGGTATTCAGGGTGTTGTTACCTGTGTGAGCTTTAGTTAAGTCACCAGGTGTCAGTTCCTCATTTGCAAATGAGGGTTGTTAGATTTAGATGGCTTCTGGGACCTCTGAAGCTTTAAAACTCTGAACCTGAGATCTTCATCTCCTGACTTCAAGACTAGTGATTTTCCTATAATAACATACCAGATTATTTGATTGCTTAACTCTACCAGATATTGAAGTGCTTATTGTACATACAGGAGTGTGAAGTCAGTGCCTGAATGCCTACAGACTAGATGGTTATTCTGGAAAGGCTCCATAACACAGATATGTCTCAAACAGTGTGCTGGAGGTGGGGAACTCTGTGGTTTGACAGACAGGGGTGGGAAAGGGTGAGTTGTGAACTAGAGGTGGTATTGTAGAAAATTGTTAAAGATGGATTTGATTTGCATGATTATCACTCCCACCCACAATACCTCTATCTCATTCTAGATTCAGAAGGCTCACAGATAACCACTGTAACTATGTATTCCTGTTTGTGTCTGCAACACGTTGGATCTCATTGAGAATTGAGCTCCTAACCAACCTGATGACCCTAGCAGTGTCCTTGTTTGTGGTTCTGAGTCCCTCTTCTATAACTTATTCCTATAAAGCTATGGTCATGAGCTACGTCCTGCAGGTGAGCCTGCTGGTACATTGTTCTCCTTGGCTCTTGGGGTAGAGATTCCTGGTTGAAGGAGCTTAGTATATGTTGGGTTGAGAGTGGGATCTTGGGGTGAGAGTCAAAGGCAGAAAGTTCCTGCTGAAGTAATGTGAACATAATCAAGTCAAGATCAGTAAATGGGGAACTATGGTTTGGTAAAACAGTCAATTGTTTTTCAGTCATGCTTAGTTCTTTGTGACCTTCTTTGGTGTTTTCTTGGTAAAGATATAGGAATGGTTTGCCATATCCTTCTTCAGATCACTTTACAGATAAACCAAACTGGATTAAAGTGATTTGCCCAGGGTCAAAGAGCTAGTAAGTGTCTGAGGTCAGATTTGAATGCATGAAGAGTTTTTTTCTGACTCAAGGCCCCAAACTCTCTCCACTCTGCCACTTGGCTGTCATGGGACACAATCACAAATCACAATAATATTTGAGGTGGGAATGTTTATAAGATTCTGAGAGATTAAGTTCCATGGTAAGTAACTGTGGTTCAATTGCCAGAGAAGGCAACAAAACTTCAAGTTTGAGGGGCGGCTAGGTGGCGCAGTGGATAGAACACTGGTCCTGGAGTCAGGAGTACCTGAGTTCAAATCCTGCCTCAGACACTTAATAATTACTTAGCTGTGTGGCCTTGGGCAAGCCACTTAACCCCATTTGCCTTGCAAAAACCTGAAAACAAAAACAACTTCAAGTTTGAGAAAGTCTTTCTATTTACTGAATCATTTGTTCTGTGGCCTTGCATATATCAATGTCCTTCCCTAAAACAGCTGGCATTACCTTTCAACTACCTTTAACCTCTGTCCATGTGGAGGGCTCCTTCTCTGATGCTTTTGTTATTTTTGATGGCAATGGCTTACTCTAAGTGGTGATGGACAGGCAGATGGTGAGGGCTTGGGGCATAGAGCCCTGTCTCTATTTCCATGACATTCCTTGGCAGATGTCTTAGACTCTGATGATTAAAATCTGGGGATCTAAAGTTCTGTTATTTATATGCTAATAAATAACAAATGGACTAGTAATCATCCATTTGAAATGTCATAGCTTTAACATTGTGGCTGTGGATTCTGTCTCCTGTTGTTTCAGCCAAGTTTCAACATTTTCCTTCTCTAAAAAGGGAAACTAAGCTGTGACTATATAATGAACTGCCAGTCTGGAGAAAAAGAAGCACCCCAACTTGTTTCAAAAACTGTCAAATCTCAGCATGAGCAGGTGTCTGTCTAGTTCAACTTAATCTGAAACAATCTCCTTTTCTGCATTCCCAATCTACACTGCCTCTGCTCGAAAAGCTCCTCCTGCTTGAGCACAATTCCTTCAAATAATACTCCAAGGGCAGGATTCAAAGGATTTACTGTCCTGATTGTCCCTTACCTCTTCCTCCCTTGAATACCCTAAAGCTTATTAATGTCCTGTCTAAAATGTGACACCTAGAATATTTTACATCTGACCAAGGACAGAGTAGATGGTCTAGCACTTTCCTACTTCTAATGTGGTCTCTCTTTATTTAGTCTAAGATTACACTGATGTTTTGGGCTGCCATATCACACAGTTGAAACATACTGATTGAAACAAATATGATTCATATAGATCCTCTGTATCCCAGACCTTTTTCAGTTGACTTGCTATGTAGTCATATGAAGTTGAAGTTTTGAACCCAAGTAAAAGATTTCATATTTTTTACTTAAAATTTTGTCCTTTTTAGATAAGAGGGCTCATTAGATCATTGTTTTAGAAGTGGAAAGGACCTCAAATTCTTTGTGGTCTGATCCCTTCATTTTATAAATTTTATATATAAAACATCATTGATAAAAAATGTTAAATAGCAAAAGAGCCAGAACAGAATATAGAAACTTCTTTCCAAGTTGATATTAAATTCATTAATTACTTCTCTTTGCACCCAACCATTTAACCATTCCCAAATCTTGCTAACTGTATTTATTGACTGGTTCACATCTCTCTACCTTGCCTGAAAAGAGAGCATAAAAGTCTTTATGCTAATTATGTTATCTGCTATTGCTTTGCTGAAACTGATTTAAACTCTATCTACATCATTCTCGTTATCAAGCAAACAACATTTATTTATCAGGCTGTTACTACTACATACCATGCACTGGTTGAGGTGCTGGGGATAAAAAGACAAAAGTGGAAAACAGACCCTGTGCTTAAGGATCTTTTCCTAATGGAAAAGCAATAAGTTCATATATATACCTATATACCTAAATATACAAAGTAGTGAAAAACATGGTATTTTTAGAGGGAGGGCAATGGCAATTGAGGGCATTCATAAAAGTTTCTGCAGAAGGCGGTATATGACTATACCTTATAAGAAAAGAAGAACTCTCTGAGGCACAGGTAAGGAGGTAAGGCATTCCAGGCACATTGGGAGGCCAATTGCAAAAGCTATGTGAATGCAGAGAAGAGGTAAGATGTAAGACTATTGCGGAGGTAGAAACAGCAAGATCTAGTAACTACTTTTGATTGTAAGATACTAAGAAAGATTGGAAGACTGGGAACAACAGAAGGGTGTAGGGGGGACATAATGAGTTTAATTTTGGACATGTTGAATTTGAGATGTCTTCAAAACATCCAACTTGAAATATCTACTAGGTGATAGGTAATGAATGGCTAAAGGCAAGGGTGAACCTGAGGCTGGACACATAGCTCTTAGAGTCAGCTACAATAGTTAAACCCATTAAAACCAATGAGGAACAATTGCAGTGAAGGAGTAAGATATGAGCCAGTAAAGGAGAATGAGGAGGAAGAGTAGGTGGTGAACCAGGAGACTGGTTCTCTCCAGGATGGTGGTACCCTCAATTGAGATGAGGAAATGTGCTAGAGGAATAGGGGATGAGAGAAGAGGAAGATAATAAGTTTTCTTGAGTTTGAGTTGCCTATGGGACACCCAGTTTGCAAATCAGCAGTTGATAATGTAGGATTGAAGCTTGGAATAGACTGGACACATACAGATCTGGGAATCATCTGCACAGAGATGTTAATTCAATGGTTGGGAGTTTATGGGGTTACTAAGTGAGAGAGTATAGAAAGGAAGGAGATGGTCCAGTTAGAATCTAGATGTATACCCAAAGTTAAGGGTATGATCTGGTCAATGAGCCAGCAGAGAACACAGAGAAAAACTGATCTCTTAACCCACAGTGTAGCACTTTTCCTAAAATGCTATAAAATACTTTCTTTTGTTTTAATTCCCAATTTCCCATACTGTGGTTCCTTGACCTCTATTTTGGATTTTTGGGGGCCTCTTTCAAAATAGCTAGCATTTGTAATGCTTTAAAGTTTTCATAATGTTTTACCAATATTTCATTTTATCTTTATGACAATTCTGAGAGGTAGGTGAGGTTATTATCCTCATTTTGTAGATAAGAAAAATAAAGCAGAGAGAAGTTAAATGATTTGCCCAAGGTCACAGCTAGGAAATTTGTGAGGCTGGCTTTGAACACAAGTCTTTCTGACTCCAGGTCTCATGATTACCAACCTTAGAACTTGTGTAGTTTGTATACAGATTCAAAAACATCTTAGTTGAGGAAAGGCCCTTAGAGATTACCTGAGCAGAATTCCTCTTTCTATGACATCCCTGACAAATGATCATGCATGTGTTGAAAGATCTTCAGTCAACAAGAACTTGTTCTTCTTTTGGATAGCATTAATCATTAGGAAATTTTTTTCTTACATTAAGCCAAGGTATCCTCTTTCAGCTACTTTCCCCCATTTTTCCTGATCCTTTCTCTAAGAGGCCAGGATGTCCAAGTCAAATCCTTCTCTAATGTGACAATTCTTCAAATACTTCAAAAGACTTGCTAAGTCTTCTTTTCTCCAGATTTCTCCAGTTCTTTGAATTGATCCTTTTATGGCATGGTTTTTCAGGCTTTTCATCCTCCTCTGGATGGCACAATAAAGAAATATGTTGTTCTCCTAAGACCTGTCAATTGGATAGGGACAGATTCTCAAAGAACCTAGGGAAGGCTATAAGGATGAAGGCCTTTTTTTCTTCTCTAAGAAAAATGCTTCCCAATTAGGTATCTGCTCAGGATAGAGCTGAGGACTCTGGCATGTCCCAGGAATCATAAAGTTGCCTTTGCTCATGAGAGAATAATTCATTAACTGTTCTCCAAAGTATGAGGTACTTTTTCTCCACTGAATTTGGAGTCTGTTTTCTATGAGATCTGCTTTATTCTTAGAGGTAAAAGAACCTAGTATCCTCATGTACTCATGTTCCACTCTGCCTTATGTTCCCAAGCCTCTCAGCTTTAGAGCATTCATATAATAACTACCACATAGATGGTCATTACACTCATATACGGACATTACAGTGACCTACATTCACATACTTCATACTCATGACCAGTCTGCATATGTTATACATATTCAACCCTACACATGTACACACACCTTCAGGATGCAAACATTCATAGGCACATACATGCTTGTCTACTTGACATGCATATAGAAACCTCTTCCTTTAAATCTTATGCTGTTCCCCACATATCTGACCAGAGCTCCTTGCTATTCCAAAACAGTTTCCATGATCCTGAAACTTCTACTCATATCTATCCTTCATACCTCAGCTCCATCTCTTCCATGAAATCTTCTACTCCTCTGTGATCTGGGGACCTTAATTTAATAAAAAAAAATGAGAAGAACATGTGATCTTTAATTTTGCTTTTCCCTATCTTTAAAACCTTGGGCAAGTTACCATCATGTTGAGGCTACATCATTTCTAATATGTAAAATAAGAGATTTGGAATAGATGACTTTTCAGCTCCTTGAATTTCTAGAATCTTATGATTCTTCCTTAGGAATTTGGAGTGGTAGGACATCCCATCCCTACCTGTGTAGGATAGTAAAGGACTTATACTTACAGTATGGAATTTCTTCTTGATTCTAGTTGGCTGCAAATTTTCAAGCTTGTGCCAGGTTGGCTTCAGAAACAGAGGCCAGGTTTACTTCTGCAGAGAGGATACTCCAATATATGAAGGTAGGAGGGCTCATTGTAGAGAACTACTATATGATCTATTTTTTAAAAAAGATTTTATTTGAGTTTTACAATATTCCCCCTAATCTTACTTCCTTCTCCCCACCCCCTACAGAAGGCAATTGCCAGTCTTTACATTGTTTCCATGGTATACATTGATCCAAATTGAATGTGATGAGAGAGAATCATATCCTCAAGGAAGAAACATAAAGTAAAAGATAAAAAGATCAGACAATAAGATAACAGTTTTTTTTTCTAAATTAAAGGTCTTTGGTCTTTGTTCAAACTCCACAGTTCTTTCTCTGGACACAGATGGTATCTCCATTGCAGACATTTCCAAATTGTCCCTGATTGTTGCACTGATGGAATGAGCAAGTCCATCAAGGTTGATCATCACCCCCATGTTGCTGTTAGGGTGTACAATATTTTTCTGGTTATGCTCATATTGCTCAGCATCAGTTCATGCAAATCCTTCCAGGCTTCCCTGAATTCCCATCCCTCCCGTTTTCTAATAGAACAATAGTGTTCCATGACATACATATACCACAGTTTGCTAAGCCATACTCCAATTGAAGGACATTTACTTGATTTCCAGTTCTTTGCCACCACAAACAGGGCTGCTATGAATCTTTTTGTAAAGTGATGTTTTTACCCTTTTATACCATCTCTTCAGGGTACAGGCCCAGTAGTGTTATTGCTGGATCAAAGGGTATGCACATTTTTGTTGCCCTTTGGGTATAGTTTCAGACTGCTCTCCAGAATGGTTGTATGAGTTCACAGCTCCACCAACAGTGTAGCAGTGTCCCAGATTTCCCACAACCCTTCCAACAATGATCATTGTCCTTTCTGGTCATATTGACCAGTCTGAGAGGTGCATTTCTCTAATAAGTAATGATTTAGAGCAGTTTTTCATTTGACTATGGATCACTGTGATTTTCTCATCTGTAAATTACCTTTGCATATCCTTTGACCATTTGTCAATTGGGGAATGACTTTTTTTTTAAAAAAAATTTTGACTCAGTTCTCTGTTTATTTTAGAAATGAGTCCTTTTTTAGAAATACTAGTTGTAAAGATTGTTTCCCAGTTTATTACTTTTTTTTATCTTGGTTACAGTGGTTTTTCTGTGCAAAAGCTTTTTAATTTAATGTAATCAAAATCATATATGATCTATTTTTAAAAGTGAATCAGTCAATTAGCATTTATTTTTGAAAACAGATAAAATTCATCTTTGGCACATCACCAGCTCTCCTTGCTCCTACCTTCCCCAACCCAACGTCCTGTGCATAATGCTCCCAGCATCCCAGGGCATCCTATAATTCTAAAGACGTTTTTTATTTAGTCTCCTTTTTGTGTCTTCCCTTAACCAAACTAACCCATTCTGAATACTGCTCTCTCACTAACTGCCTAGAGACTATGGGTATTGATGGCTTAAAATTTAATAAAGTAAATCTATTCTAATAGGCTATTGTGTTATTCTTTCAGATAATTATCAGACCTTCAGCCAGTCAAAATGCATATATCTCCAGCAGGCCATAATGAATAATTTTTAATTGTGGAGATTTCTGGCTGTTATAGGAAATATTGGGGGTATGTACAGAGGAATCTTTTAGTACCTCCTAAATCAAAGCTTGTATCCTATGGGCTACCACCCTTGGAATAGGGAGAAAGGGGTTATAACAATCACTTTCTTTTTCTTTTAAAAAATAAAGCTGTCTGTTCCTGAGTCCCCTTTACACATCAAAGGGGTGACCTGCCCCCCAGGTTGGCCACAGCAAGGGCAAATTATCTTCAGGGATTATCAGATGAAATACAGAGACAATACACCAATAGTTCTCAATGACATCAACCTGACCTTTCACAGCCAAGAAGTGGTGGGCATCGTGGGAAGAACAGGCTCTGGTGAGGGATCCCCCAGTCACCCCTTTGCCCATGTCCTTTGTGAATCTGCAGATAGTCAAGGAGTGAAAGTCAGCATCTTCTGGACCCTTCCCCCCTTTGTTATTTCTTTTTTACTTTCCTTCCTTATTCCATAGATTTGTAAACTATGAGAGATGGAAAGGACTTTGAAGGATTCTTTTGTCCATCCCCCTCCTTTTTCAGGGAAGATAATGAAAATCACAAGGGTGATAATACCTGACTTGCAAATAGAAAAGTCAGGACCAGAATCCAGGTCTTCTCCCTCTTGGTTTGGTGCTTTCAACATTGAAAGTCATGCTGCTTTTGCTTCTTGACTAATTTCTTACTACCCTGCTACATGAGAAATGCCATGAGGGCAGGGACCCTGCCATATTTAAATTTCAACTCTCAACCCATGTTTATAAAAACTATCACACCGGTAGGTGGTCACTAGTTTTTTTTTTTAAACCTGAATTATTTGTTGAATCAAAACTCTGGACTAGTACAGATCTAATAAAACTACCAGTCCTTGCCCTCTAGTGCCCACAAATAAAGTGGGTGATTCAGTAGTTAAGGTTTCTCTGTGGAACTGGCTATCTAGGGCACTGTGGGCTTGGGCTAATAGAGGCCTTCTGCATTAAGTGCTAACAGGGTTATTGTACTCCTCATTCCTGCAGGAAAGTCCTCTTTGGCAGTGGCTTTATTCCGGCTGGTGGAGCCTGCTGCTGGCAGTATCTTTATTGACAACATTGACATCTGTAGCCTTGGCCTAGAGGATCTGCGGTCCAAGCTGTCAATCATCCCTCAAGATCCTGTCTTGCTATCTGGCACCATAAGGCAAGAGATGCCTCATGCTGACTGAATTCTAGAATATCAGAGCTAGAATCTGGAAATTCAATAAGCATTTATTTAACAACTACTATTGTCAAGCTCTGTGCTGGGTCTTGGAGGTAGAAAAGCAAAGAGAGAAGGCTTATGTCCTACTAGGTTTTAGAGGGCACCATCACAGAAAGCATCTAGATCATCCTCTATCCCTCTTTCTAGAGGAAATTTAATTCTAGAAAAGGGGAGGCCAGGACCAAAACCCAAGTCTTCCTGTTCAGTTCTATTATAATATGTGGACTTCCCTCAGGAGAATGTTTACAGTATTGTTTTAAGGCAAATGAATAAATGAACCACATTGGAGATAAGTGATCCAACATTTGCTTCCTGGCATATTAGTTTCATTGATGTTGAAAAAGTATCTCTTTTTTGTATGATAGGTTCAACTTAGACCCCTTTGAACATTACACCGATGAACAAATCTGGCAAGCTTTGGAAAGAACATGCTTGACCAAGGCAGTGAGTAACTACAAACACCAAAATCTTTTTTTTTTTTTAATAAAACAAATGAACTCTTCATTGAAAGACTTGAGGGAGATTGCTATGTTCTGATTTACACTGCCTTTCTGGAAGACATGTTCAGGATAAGTCAAACTATGTTCAGATGGCATTGAATGTATGGATAAGGGATAGATGAGGCAGAGTCTGCTTCTATCCCTCTTTCTGGGGTGGTCCCTAGATTGACACTTGTATCTTTGTGTGACAGATCTCAAAACTCCCAGAAAAACTGTTGGCTCAAGTTGTGGGAAATGGTGGAAACTTCTCTATTGGGGAAAGGCAGCTTCTTTGCATAGCCAGAGCCCTCCTGCGTAACTCTAAGGTAAGGAAGGAACAAAGAAAGTTTAAGTAACTTGCCCATCTGATCTATGTGAGTGGCAGAAACCAGATCCAAACCTAGACTCTTTGACTATAAATCTAGTACTTTCTGGAGCAAATCCTCCTAATTGCCTTTAGGTAATAAAGCCAAGATGGGAAGTTTCAGGAAGTATGGTTGAGCTCTACCCATACTTCCAAATGAATTTAGAAAATATATCACACTGGGTCCTAAATTAGAAAATAAAAAGCAAAACAAAATAGCTTTTATAACTGAGCTGAGAGCACCTGAGAGGGAAAAAAAACAGAAAGCCAAGAGAAATAAAGAAATAATCAGAAAGTGGATTAACAGATAGGCATAAGAAGTATAAAGCCTTACTTAATTAACAAACTCCCTGAAAAATGGGAATGGATCAAATAAAAGATAATGACTCCATGAGACTGAGAAAAATGAAAGAAAATGTAAGATATTTCATAGTATAAATAATCCAGTAAGTTGAAATAATTTAAGCATCATTGGTCTGCCTGAAGGCTATAATCAAAACAAAATAAACAAAAATAATAGAGCCTAGACATCATATTTCTTTATCTTTTTTGAATTTATTTTTTCAATTACAGGCAAAGATAATTTTCAACATTCTTCTTTTTTGTAAGCTTTTTGGTTCCACATTTTCAACCTCCCTCCCTTCCCTCCCCATGAGAGTGAGTAATCTGATATAGGTTATACATGTACAATCATAACAATCATATTGTAAAAGAAGAATCAGAAATAAAAGGGGAAAAAACATGAAAAAAAGAGGAAAAAAGCATAAAACAAATTTTTTTAAAAGTGAAATAATATGCTTTAGTCTGCATTCATACTCCTTACCAATGATGCTTAAATTATTTCAATTTACTGGATTATTTATACTATGAAATATCTTACATTTTCTTTCATTTTTCTCAGTCTCATGGAGTCATTATCTTTTATTTGATCCATTCCCATTTTTCAGGGAGTTTGTTAATTAAGTAAGGCTTTATACTTCTTATGCCTATCTGTTAATCCACTTTCTGATTACTTCTTTATTTCTCTTGGCTTTCTGGTTTTTTTCCCTCTCAGGTGCTCTCAGCTCAGTTATAAAAGCTATTTTGTTTTGCTTTTTATTTTCTAATTTAGGACCCAGTGTGATATATTTTCTAAATTCATTTGGAAGTATGAGTAGAGCTCAACCATACTGGATGTGAATGGCATTTTCCATCACAAGCTAGATATCATAATTCAAGAAATTATATTAAAAAAACCCTGCTCAGATCTCTTCAAACCAGAGGACGAAATAGAAACAGAATCTACTACCTATCTCCTTATATAACCCCCGAAATGAAAGCTCCCAGAAACATTAGAGCCAAAATTCAGCTGTAGGTCAAAGAAAATATTTTGCAAAAAGGCTAGAAAGAATTTAAATACCAAGAATGAACAGTCAGGATCATCCATGAGTTAGCAGCCACCACCATCAAGAAGCAGAGAATTTGAAATATGATAATTCAGAAGACAAGGAATAGGGTGCTTATGGTAAAAAATAATTGCCCAGCAAAACTGAATATAATCCTATCAGGGAAAAATCATGAAACTCTAATCAAGTAGAAAACTTCCAAGCATTTCTTAAGAAAAGACAGAAATTTTGAAATAACACAGGAGTCAAGAAAAATCAAAAGGTAACATGAGTGACTAATCATAAGGGAGCAAACAAGGACAATCAGTTTACATTAATAACATAGGGAGATGATACCTGTGTCCCTTCAGAACTCAATCATCATGGGGGGGGGGAGTCAAATTAGACAGAGGATTTAGGAGTGGTTCTGTTTTTATTGTCTTAGAAGAAGAATGGAAAGGAAATAGAAAGAGCAATATGTTAGTGAGAAAAAGGGAGAGAAGGATAGGAAAATTATCTCACATAATTGGAGCTTGCAGATAGTGTTGGACCCAAAGAGTGAAATGGAGACCAGAATTTGATAAGTTTGGAGATCTTTAATTTCTCAGGACTGCCTGGGGATGAAGAGTACCCAAATAAGAAAGTACCTGAGTGTTCAGGGGATAGGGTTTTTATAGTGTTTTAAGGTGGGGGGTGGTGGTGGTACTGAGAGCAAGCAGGATACAGAAGCAAAGACAGCAGTTAGATATATTGTCTTGTCATATACATATGTAAATGTAGGGTTCTGTATAGATAGGGGTGGGGAGGGGTCAGGGTCTTTGTGTAATGTTTGAACATATTTTCTGAGATGGAGGGAGTCAGAAATTCACAGGCTTCCCACAGGTTTGAGAGAGTGGAATTTACTATCTTATGGTTCCAGCTGTATCTGGGGAAGGGGGAGGCAGTCCTGGAATTTAACAGATACAGCAAGATAATTAGGCTAACAAGGGTGCTTTGTAAATATTTAGACAATTTTATGGTATATCGTGACCCCTTGGGTCCTATCAGACTATTTTCAGACCCAAAGGCACCTAACCAAAGTTATATTTCTAAGGAATTTCTTAGGGCCCAGAAAGATGTCAGGGACCCCTTTCTATACAGGAATTTCACAAACATTGATATTGTCCTTCAATAGAAGTTTATATAAACAAGGAGGAAAGATTGAGGGGAGCTTGCAATAATTGAAATTCACCCTCATTCAAACTGGAAGAAGAAGAAGGGAAGAATACATATGATCAATTGGATACAGAAAGATATTTCACTCAAGAGGGAAATAGGAAGGAAAGGGGAGAACAAAAGGAAGCCAATTAGAAGGAAGGTAGATTAAGGGAGGGAACAGTCCTAAGTAAAACAACTTTAAAGATGTTCAAAAATGAATGTCCATCAATTAGGCAATGGTGGACCAAGCTATGGTTTATAAATGTGATGGAATACTATTGTGTTATTCTCCTCATGCTGATATAGAATCTCTATTCTGGGCATGGATAATTCACCTTTAAAATATGGATCTGTCTTTGTGTTAAAGGTGGAAAATGTTATGTGAACTCTAAGAAGGTAATTGCTGATTGGCAGTATCAGGGAAAATTTAAAAGGAATGACATTTAGGTTGGCTTTTCAAAGTTGGGTAGAAAGAGCAACAGGCCAAGAGGAGAAGGGAATACATGGCATACATAGGATATTGTTAACAAAAACACAGAAGTGGGAAAACAGGGCATATTCAAGGGATAAAAAATATTAAGTTGGATTACAAAGTACACAGAGGAGTGCCAAAAGAATATTAACTTTATTCAGCAGGCATTAAGGAGCTATTGAAGACTTTAGAGCAAGACATTAATGTGATAATTTATTTTATAGGATAGTCTAAATTTTTCCTTTTTATATAATTTTAGAAAAATAAAAAGAAGGGACATTGAAATTCTAAAGGCTTTTTCTTTTTGCTTATATATAGTTAGCTCAAGGTGCAGTTAGTTCTTTGGGCCTGGATTTAGAAGATCTGAGTTCAAAACCAACCTCAGACACTTCCTGGGTTGGGTCACTTCGTCTACCACCCAGCGTTGTTGTGAGGGTCAAATGAGATTGCAATTTTAAATCCTTAATATCCATAGTGCCCTTAATAGGCACTTATTATATGCTTCTTCTCTTTTCCTTCTCTAGGTCTGGGTTTTAACTCTGTCTTCTACTTCTCCATTACTAGATCATATTAATAGATGAAGCTACTGCCTCCATTGATGTGGACACTGATGCCCTGATCCAGCACACAATTCGAGAAGCATTCCATGGCTGTACAGTATTGATCATTGCACATCGCATCACAACTGTCCTGGACTGTGATCGCATCCTGGTCATGGACAATGGACGGGTACAAGCAACTTCCTGGGACCAATAAAACAGGGCAGAATCATCCTAGGGCAGAAGGGCTTCTCCTTCCCTTTCAAGACAGAGCATGTCTGCTCAATTGGCTACTCTAACCTTTAGAATATTAGCATTAGAAAGGACCCTAAAAATTAGCCCCATTTTAAAGATGGGAAAACTTAGGCATTTAAACACTGAGGTACACTGGGAGCAAGTGGCTGGGCCAGGACTTAAACCAATATTTCCTGATGGCCAATCCAGCATCATTCCTACTTACTCTGTTTTTTCACCTTTCTATTTTCTAGGTGTTGGAGTATGACAAACCTGAAATCCTACAAAAGAGACCTGATTCAGCATTTTCAGGTTTGTTAGCAGCAGCACATAAAACATAAAGCCCAGTGGTACATGGGAGAAAGAATTCAAGGTGGATTTGGCAGTAGAAGTTGGGACCAGTTTAACCACTGGGTCTCTGAACCTGTGAAGTCCCCAAGCCACAAAGAGATCTTGCTATAAGTACTTTGATGAATTCAGTTCATCCAGAAATCCAGACCATGTCAGCATTTGAAGATCTCCTCAAAGCAAGGATGGGCACTGAATTTTTAAAAATTCTGTACTTTAAAAAGCACCAAATAAATTAATATTGCCATATATCATATAGAAAAGGAAAAAAATTCTATACGAATCTCTTATTTTGTAGAACTGGCTTTTCTTTTTAAGGATATAATGAAATCAACAAGTAACTTTCAAGTAGCCTGCCATTCTATAATTCCTTCTTATCTTCCATTTTCTTCTCATTTTGTGTGGGGTTGGGAGTGGGGCAGAAAGAGGGAAATCCTATCACTTTTTACTTTTCCCTTCCATCTCAACTACCTGGTTCCTCCGAAAAATAGAAGGAAAAAGGAAAAAAAAGAAACTTTGTAACAAATTGTCACAGTGAAGCACACAAGTTTCCACATTGTTCCATGTCTAAAAATGAATATCTCATTCTGCAATTTGAGTTTAATACCACTCTGGAGTATCGTGCTTCATTATCAGTCCTTTACAACTGTGTCTAGCCATTGCTTAAATGAGGCTTTGATCATATCCTCAAAATGTTGGTATGTTGTCTCATTGTTCAATTATCTTTGACTCACAAATTCTTTAGGATTGGGTTATTTAATCTCTAATTACTTTTTAATTCTTTCTTCACTAGCCTTTTATTAAAGTTGTTAAATGCATTTTTATTGCAATGTATTCAGTAAAGTATATGTTTAATATTTCTACTTTTATATATTTGGGAGATTTATGACAATACACAATTTTTATAAAAGTGCCATACAGTACTGAAAGTAGGTATACTCCTTTCTATTTCCATTTAGGAAGTTAAATCTTCCTGATGCCAGACCTGACACTCTGTCCACTGTGTGGTGACACAGTGTTAATTAGTATTAATTATTTTTACATGCCTTTACTTTAGATCTTTCATTTCTTTTCAAATTCTTTCCTCTAGAGGTGTTATTTAATTTATTTATTTTTAAACTGTGGCTTTGATTCTACTAAGAATTCTAGTTGACCTTGCAGCCAAGCTATATTTTTATTTAAGCATTTGTTTGTGGAAATTGTGGAGTTATTTTCTTCTTCTAAGTTTGTGACTTTGGGAGTCTCTGACTCCATGATAGCTCTTAATTGGTGTATCTTTTGTTGTTTATCCATTTTTCTAGCCCTATTTCTGACATTTGAACTTTATTTTAGAGTTAAACTATGTGTATGCTAGAGTATGTATCTCTCCATTTATTTTTAAATTTTTATTTATTTTTAATATACTTCTCTTCTTAAGAAATTCTTTTTCACCCTCTCATCCTTACCTCACTCAATGAGAAGTCAAACAATATAATACCAATTAGATATTTGAAATCATGTAAAACATATTTCTATATTAACCATATTGTAAAAAAAAAGGCAAAAAAAGAGAAACTTAAACTTTAATTTTAACTCAGAGTTCATCAATTTTCTTTCTGGAGATGGATAACATTTTTTCATTATGAGTTCTTTAAAATTGTCTTAGATAATTATATTGATCAGATTAGTCAAATCTTTCAATGTTGATCAATATTTCAATATTGCTATCATTGTGTACAGTTATCTCCTGGTTCTTCTCATTTTATTTTGTAACAGTTCATATAGGTCTTGTCATGTTTTTTCCTTTTTCTGAAACCATCCCTTCCTCTATCATTTCTTATAGCAAAATAGTACTCCATCTCAATTATATGACACAGCTTGTTCAACCATTGCCCAGTGGATGAGTATCCCCTCGCTTTCCAATTCTTTGCCATTACAAAAAGAGCTACTATAAATATTTTTGTATATACGTGTTCTTATTCATTTTTCTTTGATCTCTTTGGGGTATTACCAATCAAAGAGTATGCAGTTTATAGCCTTCTGGGCATAGTTTCAGATTGGTTGAACCATTCTCCAGAATGGTTGAATCAGTTCACTACTCAATCAATAATTCATCAATGTATCTATTTTCTTTTTTTGTTGTTTTTTTTTTTTAGGTTTGTTTGCAAGGCAAGTGGGGTTTAGTAGCTTGCCCAAGGCCACACAGCTAGGTAATTATTAAGTGTCCAAGACTGATTTTGAACCGAGGTACTCCTGACTCCAGGGCCCGTGTTTTATCCACTGTGCCACCTAGCCGCCCCAAATGTATCTATTTTCCCTCAACCCCTCCAGCATGTCATTTCTTATGGGGTGAGGTCATAGTTCAGAATTGTTTTCATTTGTCTTTCTCTAATCAATAGTGATTTAAGAGTACTTTTTCTTATGACTATATAAAACTTTGATTTCTTCTTTCTGAAAAATATCTATTTATATCATATGAACATTTATCAATTGGGAAATGGCTCATTTTTTTATAAATTTGATTCAAATCCATATATAATTTGAAAATGTGATTTTTAGAGAAATTTTCCTTTTAGCAAAATGTTACTTCCCTGATTAAGTCTTTTAATTAGATTAATTGATTTTATTTTGTCAGAGATCATGTTTGCTACCCCTAACCTCTTCACTTCAACTGAAGTATAACAGACTCTATTCTAGCCCTTCATTTCAACTCTATGTGAATCTTTTGGTCTCAAGTGTCTCTTGTTCACAATATATTGCAGGATTCTGGTTTACAATTCATTTTGCTATCCATTTCCATTTGCTGTTAAAGTTCATTTCATTCACATTCCCAGTTATGATCATTAACTATGCATTTCCCCTCCATCCCATTTTCCTCTGTTTAACCTTTTTTCTCTTTTTATCCCATCCCTCAAAAGTTTATTTTACTTCTGATCACTCCTTCTCTAAAATCATCTTACCCTTTATATTCCCCACCATTTCTTTTTTGTCCTTCCCTTCTCCTTGCTACACTCAAGTGTGTGTGTGTGTCTATATGTGTATTTCTCTCTTTGAACCAATTTCAATGAGTGAGATTCAAGTACTGCTTGCCACCACTCTCCATTTCTCCCCAATATAAATACTTCCTTGCACATCTTCTTCATGTGAGAAAATGTATCTCATTCTACCTTTCTTTTTCCCTGTTTCCCAGTGAATTCTTTTTTTCTCTCATATCTATGTTCTTTTTTTGAGATCATTCCAAAATAATCAATTCACCCCATGCTCTCTGATATGTACTCTCTTTTTAACTGTGCAAACAATGAAAAAGTTCATAAGAGTTACATATTTTCCATATAAGAATGCAAAAAGTTTTAACTTCCACTGAGTCCTTTATGATTTTTCTTTCATTTTTACCTTTTTTTAGGTTTCTTGAGTTTTCTTTTTGAATAGCAAATTTTCTATTTGATTTCTATTTTCATCAGAAATGCCTGGAAGTCTATTTAATTAAATATTAAATATCTATTTAATTAAATAAATAGTTTTACTGCCCAGTTTTACTGGGCAGGTTATTCTTGGTCATATTCCTACCTTTTTTGCCCTCTGGAATATCATATTTCAAACCTTCCACTTCTTTAATATGGAAATTGATACATCTTGTGTTATCCCAACTGTGACTCCACAATAATTGAATTTTTGTTTTGTTTCATTTTTTTCTTTGACCTGGCAACTATGAAATCTGGCTATAATACTTCTGGGAATTTGAAGTTTGGTAACTCAGGAGATGATTAGTTAATTCTTTCAATTCCTTTGTTCCTCTCTGGACTAATATATTGGTTCAGTCTTGGAATATGTTATCTAGGCTCTTTTATTGATCATGGATTTCAGATAATTCAACAATTCTTAAATTATCTCTCTTTGATCTATTTTCTGATCAGTTGTTTTTACTATGAGATATTTCATTTTTTTCTATTTTTTATTCTTTTGACTGTTTTATTGTTTCTTGAAGTCTCATGAAGCTTCCACTTATAAAATTCTAATTTTTAAGAAATTAATTTATTTATTCATTGAGATTTTTGAGCCTCTTTTTCCTATTGATCAATTTTGCTTTTTAGGGATTTCTTTTCTTTAGTGAATTTTTGTTCCTTTACACATTAGGCCAATTCTTTTACAGTGTTATCTTCATTGTGGTTTTTGTGTTTCTTTTACCAAATTGGCAATTCCCCTTTTCATAATTTTCTTGCATCACTCTCATTTTTTCTCCGGTGTTTCTCCTAACACATCCCTTGGGCTGACCCAAGTACTCCTTTTCACTCTGGAATTGCAATCCAGAATTGTATATATGGACAATAGAGCTGCCAATCAATGTCAGCTGCACCCAATTCTAGGAAAAGGTCCCCTGTAACCTCTTTCTGACAGCTGCCCAACTTCCTTATGATCTCTGGGCTGATAACTCTTGAGCCACTACTGCTTCGGTCACTTCTAAGTCACTTCTAAGACCCACCACAAGTATTCCTCCCTTGTTCCAGGCCTATGCAGACTCATCCAGGTTTGAAAAATGTCTTTCTCTGAAACTTTTGTTGGCTCTGCTGCTCCAAAATTTGGCTTGAGTTGTTTTTTTAAAGTTGTTGGGAGAGTTTAATTGAATTCCTACTCTGCCGTCTTGGTTCTGCCTTCTTCCAGTTTCAGACTATGCACTTCTGGTGAGAATGTTGGCGTTTTATGTGACACTGATTTGTTTTATACTTTCTTCGATTATTGAAAGTTGTTTTCTTCAAAAATCACAGGAATGGCTCAGTCCAGGGAGCTGTAAATGTTTAGTTTTCTCTAAGTGGTCTGATTAAATGGTCTCATCTTTGCCTGTGAGGTCTGAACTTTTCAGCTCTCAAACCCCGTGTGGATCTGAACAGCACAATAGACAGCTGGTATCCCAGTCCCTGACAAGCAGCTAGCTGGCTCTGAGAGTTCAAAGTAGAAAACTTCAAACATGCCACTGGTCCATATTCTCTGTGCAAGGTACTCAGCTGCAAGTCTTAGCCCAAGTCTATGAATGATGAATCTGTGATCCAGCAATAACACAGCAGCTAACTTGCTCTTGTTACTTTTCCCTGCCTGTATACAGCTACAGGAGGACCAAGGACCTGAAAATGTAAAAGAAGTCCCAAATGGGAGGATGACTGGATTATAGATCCAAAGTTGGAAGGGACAAAGGATTAAAGAGGTCATCTAGTGGAAACCTCTCAATTTCACAGATGAGGAAATGGAGACCCGAGATCAAGAGATTGTTCCACAATACTTCTCTAGATATCCCAATGACTTCCTTTAACTGAGTCAAGCCTACTTGACTACTCAATTTTCATTTTAGTAAAAATATTCCCTTATTTCTTTAGTTGCAAGGCATTAATCACACTCAACCCCAATTTCTGTACTTGTTGATGGGTGCTGTGATCATTTATTTTGTCATGAGTTAGGGCTGTTAAATCCTTCAGGAAGTGTTTATGGAGTGCCTTACCCATGCCCCCAGCACTGGTCTGAGTACCAGTGCTACATTATTAATAACAAATGTCATCAAGTATTTTTGGTTGCTATTTACAAAGAATTCTATGGGAGAAATGGTGAATTGTTTTCCCCACTAATCACATGGATCATTAACCATTCCATTATCAATACTGTCATCCTTATAATTTTAACAGTTCACTTCAATAAACATTAAATGCCTACTAAATGCAAGATGCTGTGCTAAGCACTGGTAATACAAAGATGAAAAGCTATATATTCCCCACCCTCAGAAAGTTTACTTTTTAAGTGGGGAAATATAGCCCAAACTGTGAAGTTTTGCATAGTAAGCCTAACACTGGTTTTCTTTTGATCTGAAGCCAATACAATTTGTAACTACTATGTGCAAAAATATTAGAAATAAAAAGATAAAAAATGACACAGTTCTTGCTCTCAAAGAATATGTGATTCACGAGGCTGGGGTAACATTGGGGAGACAGTAAGTACACAAATAAGTTTAAGGAGAGATAGGATTCAATGAGGACAAAGGAAAGATGAAAAACAAAGACTTCCAGAAAAATTTGAGAATAAGATAATAGATTTAGAAGTGAAAATCATTTATCTCAATATCCTCATTATACAAATGATGAAACTGAGGCCTAAAGAAGGAAAATAATAGGTCATAGTCAGTCAGTCAGGTAATAAGCTACATTTAGCTAGTGGGGAAGAATGAGACTTGAAAGGAAAGGTTTTCATCTGGTGAGACCTGACCTGCCTTAATGTCCTATCTTGGGAGAAAGCAAGAGAGAGAATCATAGATGAATTTGGCTGGAATATAACAACAACAAAGGGTAGAATTTTTATATAGCACCTTAAAGCTTTCAAAGTGTTTTGCAGATATCATCTCACTTTATACACAAAACAATGCTGAGAATTAGATCTTATTCACAGATGAAACTCCTGAAGCAGAATAAAGTGACTTGCTAGGGTCACCTATAATAAGGGTCTAAGTATAGATTTGAACTCAACTCATCCAGGCTCTGAGTAAAACACTTGATGCACAGTACCACCAAGCTGCCTTATTAAATGAATGAATGTTAGATGTTGGAGAAGATGGCATTATGAGAAAAGACAATTCTAAAGTACGTAGATTCCTAAAAATAGAACTGGCTTTAATGAAATTGGCTGGAATAAAGGAAGAATACAATCTTGTAGCTATAAAATTCACAATGTTAGGGCTAGGAAGGAGACAGTTTTGACATTACTGGGAGCCACAGGTAAAACCGATTAGAAATATTCAGAAGTTGAATATTTCATTGAAACTCTGAACACCACTGGAACTAATGTGACAAAGTTCAGCATGGTGGAATCTTATTGAACCTCAAGAAGAAATATCTCCAGTTTTGATTCCTGACATATTTTGGCAGGGGGAAGTTTTTGCCAGTTTACATCATCTCCAAAGCTGAATTCTCTTAGTTTCCTCTGCTGTAATTTGGCCACCAGATGTCAGAATCACTCCAAAAATGGAAGAAAGTAGAGATCCTGATTTCCAATCAGCTGGTCATGGGAACTCTTCCAAGTCTAAGAAATGACTGGGGAAGTCCAGCAGGGCCAAGATCTTCAGCCTTGTTTAATGGTACAAGAAGAGGAATGCTGTTTTCATATAAAGCTCCTGGAAGAACTTGTCTTTAGATAAAAACTGGTAAAGTGGGTTTATGGTGTCCCAAGTCTCTTCTTTCTTTTTTTCCTTTTGTTCCCCCTCCCATAGCCCCAGATAGGTATTCAGTCCTCTCTGACCTCTCATCCCTTTCAAGACTCTTCATTCATAATGACATGCCTACTATCTCTAACAGCTAACAGCAAACTAATTTGGCCATAGAACACTTTAGGTCTTGAAATAATAGGATTAGGATGTGTAGGGTTCTTAAGAGATTATTGAAAGTTCATCCCTTTTATTTCACAGATAAAGAAACTGAAGCCTAGAGAGAAGGGACTTATCCTATGACGTAGCAATAGTCAAGTAGCAGATCTAGTATTCAAACACAGGCCTTGTGATTTCAAAGTCAGTGCTCTTTCCATTAGATCATACTGCTTTGATAGTACTTTTAAGTGCTGTCTCAGGGTTGTAGAATACTTGGAGAATAATGGGAAAATTATGGGAAAATATAGGAAAAGAATCTTAGATCTGGAATTACAAGGTCTAGATTCAAATACTGACTCTATTACTATCTTTGCCACTTTGGGCAAATTATTTAATGTCCCTCAGCAGTTTTTTTAATTGTAGAATGAAGGAATTGGAATACATGATTTCTATGGTGTTTTCCAGCTCTATAGATCTAGTGCTCTATTAAAACAACTCCTAATTCAATAGTTAATATTTTCGAAGAAAATCTTGCTAGTCCTGAAATGTTCTCACCCAACCTCTTTTTCACATCATGTGATATACCAATATTCTTCAGAAGTTGAATATTTCATTGAAACTCTGAACACCACTGGAACTAAATGTGACAAAATTCAGCATGGTGGAAACTTATTGAACCTCAAGGTTTACCTAGGTGCCCCTAATTCCATTGACTCTTTAAAGATATTGTAACTGCATCTTTGTTCTCTGTGGCATAGACTAGTGAAGCTGACATTGTTACATAATGATCTTACTACTGGATGTATACTCTAAGAGACAAAAATATCCTTTAAATATGCCAAAATATTCATAGTCATCCTATCTCTGACATATACTAGCTGTGTGACCCTGGGGAAAAAAATCACTTGAATTCCTATTGCCATGGCATCTCTCTAAAATTAAAAATTTAAGAATTGCAACATAGCTGCTATTCTGTATTGTTAGTTGGAATTTTCTTGCTGGGATCTCCCTACATTAATGAAATCACAGGTCTACAAAAAATAAATAAATAAAATTTGAATAGTTTTATTTGTAGCAGCAAAAACACCTTGAAACAAAGGGTACATTCAAATGGAGAATGGTTGAACAAATTGTAGTCTATCAGTATAAAAGAATATTACTATACTGTAAGAGATAATGAATATGACAAATTCATAGAAATATAGGATGAAACACATGAATACAAAGCAGTAAAGAAAGCAGAATTAGAAGAATATGCACAATGACTATAATACTATAAACAAAAATAAATCTAAATGATATCAAAAGGTAAACTCAGATTTATATGCAAAGACCAATTTGTTTTGGAGAACATATGGTCAAATCCTTGTTATCCAAAGTCTTTCTCTCTTTCTAAAGTATGCCCTGGATAGAGAGGGAAAGTCTGTGCAGACCTCAAGTGGATGGCCTTTTACACTAAGGTTTTTGGAAGACTTTCTATCCACAACAATTTTCTCTTTTGGGAAATCTGACACCAATTTGTCTCCAGGTCCTAAATCTCTGCAAGGAGAACTCTATGTAGTTTGGAAAGTTCAGTGGGGACTAGATTTCTGTTCAAGATTTTTTTTTTTTGCCTTGGTTCTTTTTTTTGCTTGTGGGTTGAAAAAGTTTTTATATGGCTAAAGCTAAACAAGCAAAAATATTTAACAAAATTTGTAAAATATGTCTTGTTTTGTTGAATCTATAAAACTATTTGGGGATAATTGCAATTTACATCTGTGCATATAAGATTATATATGATCATTCAATTTTGTCTGTTTTGAGACAACTATATAGCACTGGGGAAGCAAGTGAAATGATACTGCTTGTGCCTCCTTGGAAAACATGGGGAACTGTTCTGAATTTGGGACAAGAACTGAATTTGGCATGATGACTATACTTTTTAAAAATATACCTAGGTTGGGTATGGAGGCAAGATGGTGGGAAAAAGGCAGTGACTCACCTGAGCTCTCCTCTAAACCTCTCCAAATACCTTTAAATAATACCACAAAGCAATTCCTAGAGCAGCAGAACCCACAAAAGGATAGAGTGAAATAATTTGCCATCCACAGACAACTCTGAAGGTCAGCAGGAGAGGTCTGTCACATCTAAGTGAGAGTGGATCACAAGAAAGAATAAGACATGTCCAGGGAATCTGTCTAATTCTGCAGTTTCCTGGCCTCTCCAGAGGTCAGTACATATTGTACCAGCACAGTCCCATACTCAGCAGGTCAGAAACAGGCCTTGGGAACCACTGCAATCATAGCAGTTGCTTTGGGAGTTCTCACTCCTCAAATGCTAAGGGGGCAGGAAACTTGATCAGAAGGAAATTATATGGGGTCTCTTTGCTAGCACTGAGGCAGGACTCTTGCCCATACTTGAATCCACAGTCTTGGGTGGTAATCCAGGGTGAGGAGGAGCACTAGCACATCAGAACTTGTGGCTGGACCCTCATCACAGTCCCAAAGTAGAAAAGATTCTTGTGGTCACTTAGAGACCAGAGTACAGGTCAGGGAAAGAGTAAATACCTCTCCTTAGATCATTCTACCTTGGAAGAACTGAAATCTTATAGGTCCCTAGAAATATTTTTGAAAAAAGCTGCACAAAAATCTTGAAGCTTAGGACAATATACTCTCCATCTTGGAAGCTGAGCCCTAATTTTTTGTTGTTTTTTTTGCAAGGCAATGGGGTTAAGTGACTTGCTCAAGGCCACACAGCTGGGTAATTCTTATTTTTTTAAGAAGGATTTTATTTATTTTGAATTTTACAATTTTTCTCCTAATCTTTCTTCCTTCCCCCCCACCCCCCACAGAAGGCATTCTATTAATCTTTACATCGTTTCCATTAGTATACATTAATCTAAGTTGAATGTGATGAGAGAGAAAGCATATCCTTAAGGAAGAAAAATAAAGTATAAGAGATAGCAAAATAACATAATAAGACAATGGGTTTTTTTAAATTAAAGGTAATAGTCTTTGGTCTTTATTCAAACTCCACAATTCTTTCTCTGGATACAAATGGTATTCTCCATCGCAGAAACTCCCAAAATTGAACCCTGATTGTTGCACTGATGGAATGAGTAAGTCCATTAAGGTTAATCATCACCCCCATGTTGCTGTTAGGGTATACAGTATTTTTCTGGTTCTGCCCATCTTGCTCAGCATCAGTTCATGCAAATCCTTCCAGGCTTCCCTGAATTCCTATCCCTATAGTGTTCCATCATATACATATAGCACAGTTTGTTAAACCATTCCCTAACTGAAGGATATTTACTTAATTTCCAATTCTTTGCCACCACAAACAGGCCAGCTGGGTAATTATTAAGTGTTTGAGGTTGGATTTGAACTTAGGTCATCCTGACTCATGGCCGGTGCTCTATCCACTGTGCCACCTAACTGCCCTGAGCCCTACTTTTTTTAAAAAAGTGTTAAAAATCAATAAATATTCTGGAAAAAATGAGCAAACAATAGAAAAAAAATTGTCACTATAGTAACAAAGAAGATAAAAATCCACATTCATAAGTCAAAGCTCCTCCAAGAAATATATGAATTGGCCTCAGGATATGAAGAGTTCAAAAAGGATTTTTGACAATTAAGCAAGGGGGGTAAAGAAAAAACTGACAAAAGAAATTAGAGTGATGCAAGAAAATAATGAAAAACGAACCAACAATTTGATAAAGGGGACACCAAAAAATACTGAAGAAAATGAGACCTTAAAAACAAACTAGATCAAAAGGAAAAAGAGGTGCTAAAAGCCAATGAAGAGAAGACTAAAAAAGCAGAACTGGCCAAATGGAAAAAATGGCACAGAAATTCATTTACAGGTCCCTAGAAGTATCTCTGAAAAAAAAACTGCACAAAAATCTTGAAGCTTGGGACAAGTATTCTCCATCTTGGAAGCTGAGCCCTACTTTTTTTCTTTTTCTTTTGTGTTTTTGCAAGGCAATAGGGTTAAGTGACTTGTCCAAGGTCACACAGCTGGGTAATTATTATTTTTTAGGAAGATTTTATTTATTTTATTTTAGATAATCCAATAATTTTTAGATTATCTCTCCTTAATGGAAAAGAAAGTACAAAAGTTTACTGAAGAAAACAATTTCTTAAAAATTAGAATTGAGTAAATGGAAGCTAATGACTTTAAGAGAAATCAATAAACAATAATACAAAATTAAAAGAATGAAAAAAAGACAAGTTAAAATATTTCATTAGAAAAAGAAATGATTTAGAAGATAAAGGGGAGATAATCTAAAACTTATTGGACTATCTGAAAAACATGATCCAAAAAAGGCTAGACATCATATTTCCTATCAAGATAAATTACTCTGCTATTCCAGAAGCAGAGGGTAAAAATAGAATGGGAAATACTCCACTGATCATCTCCTAAAAGAGATCCTCAAATAAAAACTCTCAGGAATATTATAGCTAAATATTCCAGAGCTCCCAGGTCAAAGAGAAAATATTGTAAATGCCAGAAAGAAACAATTCAAGTATAGTGGATCCACAATAAGAATAATATAAGAGGGGGTGGCTAGGTGGCATAGTGGATAAAGCACCAGCCTTGGATTCAGGAGTACCTGGGTTCAAATCTGGTCTCAGACACTTAATAATTACTTAGCTGTGTGGCCTTGGGCAAGCCATGTAACCCCATTTGCCTTGAAAAAATACCTAAAAAAAAGAATAATATAAGGTTTAGCAATTTCTACATTAAAGGTCTGGAGGCCATGGAATATGAGTTAGGATTACAACCAAGAATCATCTACCCCAAAAAACTGAGTATAATCCTTCAGAGAGAAAAATGAAAATAGATACTTTTAAGCACTCTTGATGAGCTTAAAAGAAATTTTTACTTTCAAATACAACACTTGAGAGAAGCATAAAAAATGAAATAGGAAAGGGAAATCATACAGCACTTAATAAGATTGAACTGTTTCCATTCCTACATGGAAAGATGCTAGTTGTAACTCATAAGACATTTCTCATTATTAGGGCTGTTATAAAAGAAGTATATATAGATAGAGGGTACAGGAGTAAGTTGAATATGACAGGACAATATCTAAAAGAAATAAAATTAAGGGATGAGAGAGGAATGTATTGGGAGAAAGGGAAAGAAAGAGGTAGAATGGGGTAAATTATCTCAAATAAAAAGGCAAGGGGGAGTGATTGAACCTTAGTCTTATTAGAACTGACTCAAAGAGGGAATACCATATATACTCAATTGGGTATAGGAAAGTAGTAGGGGAAGAGGATAAGAGAAGGGAGGGGCTGATAGAAGGGAGTACAGATTGGGAGAGGGGGAGTCAGAAGCAAAACACATTTGAGGAGGGACAGGTAAAAGGAGAGCAAAAACAGAATAAATGGGGGGGAAGATAGGAGAGAGGGAAATAACTATCTATCTATCTATCTATCTACATAATATTATATATAGCTAACTATAGCTGTAGTAACTGTGAAAAATTTTTGAAGCGAATTTTAATGCCTCATTTCACAAACATATAGAGAACTAGTCAAATTTATAAAAAAAATAAGAACTATTACCCAGTTGATAAAAGATATAAACAGTTTTAGATGAATTGATCAAAGCTATTGATAGCCATATGAAAAAAATGCTCTAACTCATTATTGCTTGGAGAAATGCAAATTAAAACAATTAAAACAGCTATTAGATTGACTAATAGGACAGAAAAGGAAAATGATAATTGCTGGAGGAGACGTGGGAAAAAATTGAAACATTAATGCACTATTGGTGTAGTTGTGAACTGATTCAACCATTTTGTAGAGCAATCTGGAACTATACCCAAAAGGCTACAAAACCATGCATGCCCTTTGACCTAGAAATACCAATACTAGGTCTGCAATCCAAAAGAGATTTTAGAAAAAGGATCTATATGTACAAAAATATTTATAGTATTTCTTTTATGGTGGTAAAGAACTGGAAACTGAGGGGATGGCCATCAATTGGAGAATGGCTAAACAAATTGTGGTATGTGATTATGATGGAATACTATTGTGTTGTAAGAAATGATGAGCATATCTCAGAAAAAAACTTACATAAGTTTACTGTGTACAAAGTTATATAACAATATTGTAATAATCAGACATATGGGGCAGCTAGGTGGCACAGTAAATAGAGCACCAGCCCTGGAGTCAGGAAGGCCCGAGTTCAAATTTGACTTCAGACACTTACCTAGCTGTGTGACCTTGAACAAGTCACTTAACCCTATCGCCTTGCAAAAACCAAAAAAAAAAAGATAATCAGCTTTGAATGACATAGTTTTCAATATAGTGATCTAAGACAACTCTTAATGACTTATGAGGAAAAATACTATTCTAACTTAGAGAAATAATTAATGGTGTCTGAAAAAGATTGAAGTATACTTTATATACTTTATTTTTCTTGAGGCTTCTTTTGTCTATGTTTTCTGTCAAAATTAATATGAAAATGTTTTGTATGTTTACACATGTATAACTTATATGGGATCCCTTGCCCTCTCAATGGAGGGGGTGAGGTGGGAGAAAGGAAGAGAATTTGGAACTCAGTTTTGAAAATAAATATTAGAGGTTGTTTTTACATGCAATTTGGAAAAAATAAAATACTCAATAAATTTTAAAAATATACTGTCCCTAAGAATATGATGGAAAATTTTAAATGGGGGGAAAAGTATATTTGAGCACACATAGTGTCTAATTAGGAGGAACTTTATGTTCCCTAGCACTTTGAGGAGTGTAGCCTCCTATCTTTGGCTATGTTAAAACTGACAGATTGAGCCAATTTTCCTGCATTTTTGTTGTTCTTTCTTTCCTGTTGTGTCCCAAGAATGAAGATCACAGTTTACCTATTATATAAGAAACATGAAATGAACCAGAGAGAGAGAGGAAGCACTTTCTTGCCCAGCTCTCTTTTATCTCAGCTTGGAAACATGAGCCTGGAAGGAGAGATGGGGATGGGGAGTGTGTGGGTTGTGCTGTTTCACGTGTTCTTCTGAATTTTAGTTACCACATTAACCCAATGAGGTTGGACCCATGGAAGATGTTGAAGTCAGCTAGTCTGATGAGGAGGCTGGAGAAGTCAGAGGACCTGGGACTCAAGTCCAAGGGGGGGATTTTCATATTTGGAGCTAGGACTGTGCTATATAGGAACAGAGCTGAAGGGAACTAAGCTTTGAATCTAATTCCTTTTTGCTCCCTTGTGACTGAGGTATTATGGGTCAGGAAGCAAGGATTCTTCCTGTCCTATATTGTAGAGTTATGATTGAAAGTTGTGATTATATCTTCAGAAGTAAACATTTTGTTGTAAAAGCTAACTCAATGTTATCAGCTAGATGAAACTGGTGAACAGAGGGCCTCCTATACTTGAGGGGAACACAACTGATTGGGGCTAGAGCCCCTTGGAGAGTCTAGGTAACCCGTCCCTTAACATTACCAGAGAACTCTGGTTGAAGTCAATCGTTTTTAAGTCGGGTCCAACTCTCTATGAGCCCATTTGGGATTTTCTTGGTAAAGGTACTGGAGTGGTTTGCCATTTCTTTTTCCAGTTCATATTATAGATGAGAAAACTGAGGCAAACAGGTTTAAGTGACTTACCCAGGTCACAGAGCTAGTAAGTGTCTGAGGCCAGATTTACTCTCAGGAAGATGAATTTTCCTGACTTCAGTTTTGGCACTCTATCCACTGAGCCACCAAATTGCTCTGAAGAACCTTGTTGGGAGAGGTGAAATGTAATCCATCTGGCCTTCAGGTAATATGGGGTTAGAGTAAAAGAAGTTATATTTGTTTTAATACTTAATCCAATGCAAAACAATATTGTTACTGATGTGAGTGATTCTTGTCTTCAGATGCATGTCAAATGAAGAATTGTGTCAGTAACTGGGGATATTTAGAAATAAGAGAACAGGGAGAACAGACTTTCTGGAGAAAGATGAGAAGAAAACACTGAAAGAAAAACTTTTTTTTAGGTTTTTGCAAGGCAAATGGGGTTAAGTGGCTTGTCCAAGGCCATACAGTCAAGTAATTATTACATGTTTGAGGCCAGATTTGAATTCAGGTACTCCTGACTCCAGGGTCGGTGTTCTATCCACTGTGCCACCTAGCCGCCCCATTAAGAAAAACTTCTGAAGAGCTATCATGTAGATTCTTAACTTAGAGACCACGAATTAATCTTGAAAGCTATTTTAATAAGTGCATTTCAAAATAAATCAGTTTCCTTTATAATTCTACCTGTTTTATGCATTTAAAAACATTATCCAAGGGGTGGCTAGGTGGTACAGTGGATAGAGCACCAGCCCTGGAGTCAGGAGTACCTGGGTTCAAATCTATCCTCAGACACTTAATAATTACCTAGTTGTGTGGCCTTGGGCAAGCCACTTAGCCCCATTTGCCTTGCAAAAACCTAAAAAAAAAACACCATCAAACCCCAAAAAGATTATCCAAAAAAAAAGATCTATAGGCTTCATGAGACTGACAGAATTCATAACAAAGGAGGTTAAGAACTTTTAGCTTAGACTAATTATGAAGGAAAAGTAAGAAGCAAAGGGGAGAAAATTAGAAGATTACTTAGAAGATTTTTGACCCAATTTAGGCAACAAATTCTTAATTAGAATTGTTTGAAGAGTTAATGAGCTCCTTTCCCTTGTAGTATTCAAATAGAAACAACTTGGTGTTTTGTAATTAATACTAGTTAGTAGTAGAAGATAATTATGTAAATATTTGTCCCATTATTCTTTCTTTGCCTCTTGAATAATCTTTATCAGGAGCAGAGAGAAATAGTCTTCCTCAAGTTTATTTGGGCTCTTTCCCTGAAGATCAAATTCTTGGGAACAGATGCCAGGGCTAGGCCACTTTAGGAATAATGTAATTTTTCCTCTGGGAGAGTTGAAAATTATCTTTCAGGTTGGGTCAGTAGCTGATTTTCAGTCTAGGAAGTTTCTTTCTAAAAACAAAATTAATTTTATTTTTGTTTTTTGTTTTTGTATTTTGTATTACTATTTTTATCTGTATTACTAAATTTCCCTATGTAGCACTCCCAGAGAGCAATCTCATATAACAAATTTTTAAGAAAAAAAGTAAAAGAGAAACAATAGCAATACCAATCAATATATTGAAAAAATATGACAATGTATGTAATGTTCCATGCCTATGCACACTCTCCTGTCCCCCACTTCTGTAAAGGAGGGCAGAAGTTTCTAAGAAATTTCTTAACTGGAATCTGAAAAGGAT